>NW_012151618.1:1479277-1484115 GCF_000956105.1 Propithecus coquereli | reverse complement strand
ATGATGGCGCATGCCTGTAGTCCCAGCTACTTGGGAGGCTGAGGCAGAAGGATCGCTTGAGCCCAGGAGTTTGAGGTTGCTGTGAGCCAGGCTGACGCCACGGCACTCACTCTAGCCTGGGCAACAAAAGCGAGACTCTGTCTCAAAAAAAAATAAAAAAATAAAAAAAATAAATGCACAAAACGAAACACTGAAATACTTTATTTACAAGCAGATATAATTGTACGGTTTTATCAAGCATTATGAGGATAATATTTCTAGTTGGGATATCCTCTTGTTCTTTCTGGAAGCACATGATCTAGGCTTTTCCCATAATATCTAAACTGAGAGCTTTAAAATGGGGAAACATAAGGAAAAAAGGAGTAACTGTTCAAATTCTTTTAGTACCAGGAATCCTTGAAAACATATCTGTCTGAGGAGCTTTCTAGAGTCTATGCCTTAAAGTGGGGGAGGGTACCCTTTGAGTTATTTTTGTCTGAAATAAAGTTAAGTATGAGCTTCTGTAATTGAGAATTGTTAAGAACTATTGGTATTGGAAAGCAGGCTTCAATATGCTTCTCCAATTACTGATAATGTGTGTGACCTTGGGCAGATGATTTTAAAATTTAGTGTCCTCATTTGTAAAATGGGGAAAGACCTACGTCAAAGCATTTATTTTTATTTTAAATTTAACAAACACTTATATAGTGATTACTGTGTGGCAGGAAGTATTCTAAAAATTTTAGAAATAGTAACTCAATTGTGGTAACTGCCCTCTGAATGTTGATACTGTTGTTATCCCTGTTTTAATTAGGTGAAAAAAACTGAGGCAAAAAGATGTTGTGTAACTTGTACAAGGCCAAACAACTAGCAAGTAGCAGGACTGGTTGCCTGCCCTCAGAGTTTAGCTCTTAAGGACTACTCTGTGCTACATCATGAGCATTAAAATGAGGAAGCACTTGATAAAACACTTCACAGCTCAAGTTGATGGAGATTGTCTTTGTTTAATGGGATGTGTGGATTATGTGACAAAAAATTTATAGCCACTTTTCAAAGAGCTAGATTATTATAAAAACATACAACTTGATTTTTCAGATGGCACCTCATGATATTGCAGTGCTTCATTTAGTGAAATAATTGTGAATTTTGGTGGTTATTGTAGATGTAGAGCAGAGATATTTGGTTGAATTTAAACAAACCACACTCAAGTCCAGAAAGTTGCTTGTAACAGTCAGTTTGTGATAAGTTGTTTACAGATCACTTATGTTTTTCATAATAGAGTGCAGAGGATTTTTAAAAATTTAGTTTAAATTTTGTTGTTGGTTAATAACATCAAAATAAAAAATATTCTTATATTTGAAGATACTATTCTGTGAGAAATAGTAATATGTAAATTTCTGTGAGAAATTTATGCATAAACTATTATAAACAAGATAACAGTAAACATATAAACATTTACAACCATAGCCACTATATTTTACAATTATCACTAAAGTCAACCTTTTGCCTCTTATTCTCTGCTTAAAGACTTTTCATGGGATATAAAATGAGTTGCACTAGGAATCAAGAAACCTGGGTTCTAGTTTACAGTATACAACTTTAAGCAAAAATGTTCATGTATTTTTTCCTTATTTTCCTCATCAAGGAGTAAGGTAATTAGGTTAGATGATTTCTAAGATCCTTTACAATTCTAACTTAAAACACAAACACATAGCACATTCTTTTGAGGTAGGAATATGTAAATGAAAAGACAAAACTATTTTAGTGATTGTGGAATTTAACCCATTAGTAGCTCTACATCCATGAAATGTTAAGAAGATTGTTATAAAGAAATGGATAGGTTGGTGTAACTATAGAGCTGTCAAGATGGTGCTGAATTTTTCCTTTCCTTTTCATGGTCACATCTGTTATTTCCCCAAGTTTTGGAAAAGGTTGGCTGAAGTTAGCAGTACTGTCTGTCCATGGAACACAGTGAAACTTACCCAAGCAGAGGTGAAATTCATGACCTTAGGATTGTGTGCCAGCGCCCTGCAGCAACCATTTATAGCCTAGATGGCTTACATAAATTCTGGGGAAGAATAAAGATCAGTGTGGAAAGACGTAGACTCTTTCATGGAAAAGACAAGCAGTCTGGAAAGCTCTGAGTTGGTGGAAATGAGAGGAGAAAGGCATGCTTGATAGGTTAAAAAAAAAGAATGAGAAATAGCACAAGGTGGAAAATGGGTAGAGCATTGTATAGACAGCAGTTTAACTGGAACAGAGAGACCACATAGGGAGCAGTAAAAGATGAGCTTCAGAAGCAAGGTGGAGGCCGGGTGCGGTGACTCACGCCTGTAATCCTAGCACTCTGGGAGGCTGAAGGGGGTGGATTGTTTGAGCTCAGGAGTTCGAAACCAGCCTGAGCAAGAGCGAGACCCCGTCTCTACTAAAAATACAAAGAAATTAATCGGACAACTAAAAATATATACAAAAAAATTAGCCAGGCTTGGTGGCGCATGCCTGTAGTCCCAGCTACTCGGGAGGCTGAGACAGAAGGATTGCTTGAGCCCAGGAGTTTGAGGTTGCTGTGAGCCAGGCTGATGCCATGGCACTCTAGCCCGGGCGACACAGTGAGACTCTGTCTCAAAAAAAAAAAAAAAAAAAAGAAGCAAGATGGAGACAGTTAATAAGGGTTCTTAAGTACGGACACCTTGGTGTATAACTCCAGAAGGCAGCATTCACATCAGAATCTGGCGATGCAGAGCCAGAGAAGCTGGCTCTGTGTGGTGGCCCCGGCCATAATGTCAGGCTTAAGAGTCTACACTGGGTTCAATAGACAGTTTGGGCCGATAAATAAAACAGTAATAACGACAAAAACTTTGAGCTGTGAAGACTGTGATGGAATGGTTTTTCAGGAAGATTAATCTGCATTAGGATGCAAGATTGATAAAATAAGCCTAGAATCCTAGACAATAGCTAGGAGGTTGTTGCAGTACTTCAGGCATAAAGTAATAAGAATATAACGGAGATACAAGAGTTTAATTCCAAGAAAATTTTAACAGAATAAATTAGTAAGATTTAGTGGCTGAATTTCAGAATCATAAAGAAGGATGATTTCCTGTCGCCTGTCTCATAGACTTAGAAAGGGAAGCAATTAGAACTACTTTTGTTCTTATTTTGGGATTTATAAATAATTCTGTATGAGTAATGTTGCATATTTAATGCTTTTCTAGAAAAGGCTATTGTGATATATGAATGGCCACGTGTTAAGAGAGGTCTAAAAAAGTAGGATTTTACATTTATCATACTCTTCAGAATAATTGACAGTGTATATCATATCTGTCTAATCTTCTATCATCCCTATCTACTGAGCTTGCTGTTGTCAAGGTCACTGATGACTTTTTTATTGTCAAACCCATTGGTCACTTGTTTGTTTATATTTTATTAAACCTCACCCACAAGTGTTTGAGACCATTGACCGTACACTCCTTCTTGAATTTTTTTTTTTTTTTTTTTTTGGTGTGGCTTCCGTTATTCTATACCTGACAGCTACTTTTGCTGGTTCATCATCATCTACCAGACTTCTACTTGGTGGAGTGCCCTAGGGCTCTATCATGAGTTCCCTGCTCTTCATTATCTACAGATTTTTCTCAGTAACTCTTGACTCTAAATACTATCCACATGTCAATGATCCCCAAAACTATACCTCCAACCTTGGACAACTGTAGTAACCTCTTAATTAGTATACCTACTTTGATTCTTTTTCCCTTATTCTTTTTTTATTCGTAATTTTTTATTTTTAATTAATATGGGTACATAATAGTTGGATATCTTTATAGGGTATATATGATGTATTGATATAGGCATACAATGTGAATTAATCAAATCAGAGTAATTGGAGTATCCATCACCTCAGACACTAAACATTTCTTTGTGTTAGGAACATTCCAATTCCACTCTTTTAGTTATTTTAAAGTGTACCCTAACTTGTTCATTATAGTCACTTTATTGTGCTATCAAATATTGTTCATATTATCTAACTATATTTTTTGTACCCATTAACCATTCCCACTTTATCCCCACCTCCCCACTACCCTTCCCAGCCTCTGGTAACTATCATTCTACTCTATCTTCATCAGATCAATTGTTTTTAAAATATCTAGCTCCCAGATATGAATGAGAACATGCAAGATTTGTCTTTCTGTGCTTGGCTTATTTCATTTAACATAATGTTCTCCAGTTCCATCCATGTTGTTTCAAATGGCAGGATTTTGTTCTTTTTGTGATTATATAATATTTCATTGTATATATGTACCATAATTTCTTTATCTATTCACCCATTGATGGACACTTAGGTTGATTACATATCTTGGCTATTGTGAATAGGGCTGCAATAAACATGGGAGTGCAGATATCTTTTCGATATACCGAATTCCTATCTTCGGCCAGCATTCATTATTGCCTGTCTTTTTGATAAAAGCCATTTTAATACCGGGGTGAGATGGTATCTCATTGTAGTTTTGATTTGCATTTCTCCGATGACTAATTAGATTGAGCACTTTTTCATATAGCTTTTCGCCATTCATACGTCTTTTGAGAAATGTCTATTCAGATCCTTTGCTCTTTTTTTTTTTTTTTTTTTTTTTTTTTGAGACAGAGCCTCACTCTGTCAGGCTAGAGTGCCATGGAGTCAACCTAGCTCACAGCAACCTCATACTCCTGGGCTCAAGCAATCCTACTGCCTCAGCCTCCCAAGTAGCTGGGACTACAGGCACATTCCACCATGCCCAGCTAATTTTTTCTATATATTTTTAGTTGTCCAGCTAATTTCTTTCTATTTTGTTTTTAGTAGAGATGGGGTCTCGCTCTTACTCAGGCTG
>NW_012151618.1:1459689-1478387 GCF_000956105.1 Propithecus coquereli | reverse complement strand
AGTCTCACTCTGTTGCCCAGGCTAGAGTGAGTGCCATGGCGTTAGCCTAGCTCACAGCAACCTCACACTCCTGGGCTCAAGCGATCCTGCTGTCTCAGCCTCCCGAGTAGCTGGGACTACAGGCATGCGCCACCACGCCCGGCTAATTTTTTCTATATGTTTTTAGTTGTCCAGATAATTTCTTTCTATTTTTAGTAGGGACGGGGTCTCACTCTTGCTCAGGCTGGTCTCAAACTCCTGAGCTCAAACGATCCACGCACCTCGGCCTCCCAGAGTGCTAGGATTACAGGTGTGAGCCACCACGCCCGGCCAGTATTTTATAGTTTTTATTATAGAGATCTTTCATGTCTTGGTTAAGTTTATTCCTAGGTATTTTATTTAATATGTAACTATTGTAAATGGGATTACTTTCTTGGTTTCTTTTTTAGATTTACTGTTGGCATATAGAAATGGTACTGGTGTTTATATCTTGATTATGTATCCTGCAACTTTACTGAATTTGTTTATCAGTTCTTACAGATTTTTGTGGAGTCTTTAGGTTTCTCTGGATATAAGATCATATCATCTGCAAACAAGGATGATTTGACTTCTTCCTTGCCAATTTGGATGCCCTTTATTTCTTTCTCTTATCTGATGCTCTAACTAGAACTTCCAGTACTATGTTAAAGAACAGGAGTAAAAGTGGGCATCCTTGTCTTGTTCCAGATCTTAGTGGAAAGGCTTTCAATTTTTCTCCATTCAATATGATACTAGCTGTGAGTCTGTCATATATGGCTTTTTATCATGTTTAGATAAGTTCCTTCTATGCCCAGTTTTTTGTGATTTTTTTATCATGAAGTGATGTTGAATTTTAGCAAATGCTTTTTTAGTATCAATGGAAATGATCATATGGCTTTTTTCCTTTGTTCTGTTGATAACATTTTATCACATTGATTTGCATATGTCGAATCATCCTTGCATCCCTGGGATGAATCCCTCTTGATCATGATGAATAATCTTTTTAGTGTGTTGTTGAATTTGGTTTGGTAGTATTTTGTTGAGGGTTTTTGCATCTATGTTCATCAGAGATGTTGGCCTATAGTTTTCTTTTTTTGTTGTGTCTTTGGTTTTGGTATCAGGGTGATACAGGCCTCACAGAATGAGTTTTGGAGTATGCCCTCCTCCTTGATATTTTGGTATAGTTCAAGGAGAATTGGTATTCTTCTTTGAATGCTTGGTAGAATTCAGCAGTGAAGCCATCTGGTCCTGTGCTTTTCTTTGATGGGAAACTTTTTATTATTGCTTCTATCTTGTTACTTGTTGTTGGATTATTCGGGTTTTGAATTTCTTACTGGTTCAATCTCGGTAGGTTGTATGTGTCTGGGAATTTATCCATTTCTTGTAGGTTTTCCAATTTATTGGTATATAGTTGATTATAATAATCTCTCGTGATCCTTTGTATCAGTTGTAATGTCTCCTTTTTCATCTCTGATTTTATTTATTTGGGTCCTCTCTCTTTTTCTCTTAGTCTGGCTAAACGTGTCAATTTTGTTTATCTTTTCAAAAAAAAACCAACTTTTTGTTTCATTGATCTTTTGTAATTTTTTTTTATTTCAACTTCATTTATTTCTCCTCTGATCTTTATTTCTTTTCCTCTACTAATTTTGGGTTTGGTTTGCTCTTGTTTTCCTAGTTCTTTGAAATGCATCATCAGGTTCTTTATTTGAAGATTTTTACTTTTTTGATGTAGGCTTTTATTGCTGTAAACTTTTCTCTTATTACTGCTTTGGCTATACCCCACAGGTTTTGATATGTTGTGTTTTTATTTTCATTTGTTTCGTGAACTTTTTAAATTTCCTTCTTAATCTCTTCATAGACCCACTGGTCATTCAGGAACATGCTGTGTAATTTCCATGTGTTTGTTTTCCAATGTTCCTCTTGTTAGTGATTTCTAGTTTTACTTCATTGTGGTTAGAGAAAATACTTGCTATGATTTCATTTTTTAAAAAAAAATGTTTTGAGACTTGTTTTGTGGCTTGACATATGGTCTATCCTTGAGAATGACCCATAAGCCAAGGAGAAGAACATGAATTCTACAGCTATTGGATGAAACATTCTATAATTATCTATCAGGTCCATTTGGTCTATAGTGCAGATTAAGTCGAATGTTTCATTGTTGATTTTCTGTCTGGATCATCTGTCCAATGCTGAAAGTGGGTTGTTGAAATCTCCAAAGATTATTGTATTGGGGTCTATCTCTCTCTTTAGCTCTGATAATATTTCCTTTATACATCTGGGTGCTCCAGTGTTGGGTGCATATATATTTAGAATTGTTATATCCTCCTGCTGAATTGACCCCTTTATATAATGACCTTCTTTGGCTCTTTCTATAGTTTTTGTCTTGAAATCTATTTTTTCTGATGTAAGTATAGCTACTCCTGTTCTTTTTTGGTTTCCATTTGCATAGAATATCTTTTTCCATCCCTTTATTTTTAGTCTACATGTGTCTTTATAGGTGAAGTGTGTTTCTTGCAAACAGCCTATAGTTAACTCTTCTTTCATCATCCATTCAGCCATTTCTGTGTCTTTTGATTGGAGAGTTTAGTCCATTCACATTCAGTGTCGTCATTGATAGGTAAGGACTTAATATTGTCACATTGTTATTGGAGTTCTAGTTGTTTTGTGGTCCTCTCTTCCTTTCTTCCTTCCTGTATTCCTTTGTTAAAAGTAGTTTTCTGTGGTAGTGTATTTTAATTTCTTGCTTTTTATTTTTTATGTATCTATTGTTAAGTTTTTTGATTTGAGGTCACCATGAGGCTTGCAAAAAACATTCTATAACCAATTATTTGAAATGTGACAACTCTGCTTACAACAAACAAGCAAAGAGAAATCTAATAGTAGTACCCTTTAACTCCATCCCCCCTTTTTTAACATGTTATTTCATCCATATTTTTTATACTATTTATCTCTCAAAAAGTTGTTATTTTGTAGGTTTATCTTTTAGTCTTCCTACCCAAGATATAAGTGGTATAATACTGAAATTTCAGCAACAGAGTATTCTGTGTTTGTGTCCTTACTATTACCAGTGAGTTGTGTATCTTCAGAAGATTTCTTATTGTTCATTAATGTCCTTTTCTTTCAGATTGAAGAATTCCTTTTAGCATTTCTTGTAGGATAGGTCCAGTGTTGATGAAATCCCTCAGCTTTTGTTTGGGAAAGTCTTTGTTTCTCCTTCATGTTTGAAGGATATTTTTGCAAGATATAATAATGTTCTAGGTTAAGGTTTTTTTCCTTCAGCACTTTGAATATGTCATGCCACTCTCTCCTGGCCTGTAAGGTTTCTACTGAGAAGTCTGCTGCCAGATATATCAGAACTCCTTTATATGTTATTTTTTTCTTGCTTCCCATAGAACCTTTTCTTTATCCGTGAACTTTGGAATCTTGATTATTAAATGCCTTTGGGTAGCCTTGTTTGGGTTAAATCTGCTTCATGTCCTATGACCTTCTTTTTTTGAAACAGAGTCTCACTCTGTTGCCTGGGCTAGAGTGTCGTGGCATCATACTAGCTCACAGCAACCTCAAACTCCTGGCTCAAGCGATCCTTCTGCCTCAGCCTCCCAAGTAGCTGGGACTACAGGCATGCACCACCACGCCCAGCTAATTTTTTCTATATATTTTTAGTTGTCTTATTAATTTCTTTCTATTTTTAGTAGAGATGGGGTCTCGCTCTTGCTCAGGCTGGTTTCGAACTCCTGAGCTCAAACAATCCACCCGCCTCGGCCTCCCAGAGTGCTAGGATTACAGGCGTGAGCCACCACGCCCGGCCCGCTATGACCTTCTTATACCTTAATATTGATATCTTTCTCTAGGTTTGGAAGGTTTTCATTATTATTTCTTTGAATAAACTTTCTACCCCAATCTATCTCTCTATCTATCTCTCTCTCTCTCTCTCTCTCTCCACCTCCTCTTTAAGGCCAATAACTCTTAGATTTATTCTTCTGAGGCTATTTTCTAGATCTTGTTAGGTGTGCTTCATTCTTCTTATTATTTTTTTTCCTTTCCTATGTATTTACAAATAGCCTGTCTTCAAGCTCACTAATTCCTTCTTCTGCTGTTGAGAGACTGATGCATTTCTCAGTTTGTCAGTTGATTTCTTAAGCTCTAGAATTTCTGCTTGATTTTTTTATTATTATTTCAATCTCTTTGCTAAATGTCTCTGATAGGCTTCTGAAGTCCTTCAATGTGTTGTCTTAAAGTTCACTGAGCTTTTTTAGGACAGCTATTTTGAATTCTTTGTCTGAAAGTTCACATACCTCCATTATTCTGGGATTGGTCACTGGTACCTTATTTAGTTTGTTCAGTGAGGTCATGTTTTCCTGGATGTTCTTGATGCTTATGGATGTTTATCAGTGTCTGGGCATTGAAGAGTTAAGTATTTATTTTAATCTTCACAGTGTGGGCTTGTTCGAACCCATCCTTCTTGAGAAGGCTTTTCAGATACTCAAAGGGAATTGAGTGTTGTCTAAGTCTCTGGTCTCTGCAGCCATCTCAGCATTGGTGGTGCCCCAAGGCCAGTAATGCTATGACTCTCACAGACTCCTGGTGGTACTGCCTTGGTGAGCTTGGGTAAGATGAGAGAGGATTACCAGGCAAAGTCTCTCACTCTCTTCTCTCACCCTCTATGCTGGACTGCTGGAGTTGGGGGACGAGTGACATGGGCAATCCCTTGTGGCCACTAGCTCTAGGTCACACCTGAAGCCAGCCCAGTCTCACCCATAGCCAGTATTGACTGTTGCCTTGCTACCTTTGGTGTATATTCAAAGCCCAAGGACTCTTTAGTTAGCAGGTGGAGAATCCTGCCAGGACAGGTCCTTCCCTTCAAGAGAGCATGTTTCCTTCTGGCCCCCGGTGGGTCCAGACATTGCCATCCAGGACCTAAGGCCTGGACTCAGGGGCCTCAAGTCTGCTTGGTACTTTATTTTACTGTGGCTGAGCTAGTAACCAAGTTGCAAATCAAAGTCCTCTGAGCTCTTCTGTTTACTTTCCCCAAGTGGAATAAGACTCCCTCTGAGCCGCACTGTCTGGAGTTGGGGGGTAGTGACACAGGCGCTGGCTTGGCCACAGCTGCTGGTGTCTCACTGGGTCATGTGCATCCCAAGTCCACTGGCTCTGAGCCAACAAAGCCACAGGAATTGCCCAAGGACCGCAGCCCTTGTGGCCCAACTGCTTTACGAATTTAGTCCAGGCCCCAGGCTGCTGTTTGTCTACCAGTTGTGGGGCTAGCTGGAATTTGTGCTTTGGGGTGGAGGATTTCCCTCTGGCCAGCCTGGCCAAAAAACTCCCTCTGTGGGCACCAGCAGTATTCTACCCTGTGGTATGTTCCTCTGGTGGCCCTGAGTTTCATTTCAAAGTCCCACAGTCTCTTCACTCTCCCTCCCCCCAGGCACACAGATTCTCTCTCCTTTGGAAAGACTCTCTTTTCTGCTCTTGTCAGTGCCTCTTTCCTTGATGTAATGTTAAAACTAGGTAGTATGGTTGCTTACCTGATTTTTGGTTCTTCTGAAGATGCTTGCTCGTGCTGATTGTTGTTGATTGTGTTCATGTGGAAGGACGATCCCTGGAGGTTTCTATTTGGCCACTTTGCTCTGCCCCTCCTTCCCTGTTCTTTTATTGACATAGAAGCCAGGTGATGATTTTAAAATGAGATCAGATTGTGTCCTTTCTCTAGTTAAAACCCTCCAATGAGTTTCCATTGCATTTAGTATAAAATCTAAAGTCCTCACCTTAACTTTAAAATTCTATGTGATTTAGTCCCTGACCACCTTTCTAAACTTCATCTCCTTCAGCTTTCTCTTTTCTGCCACTATAATCCCAGTCTCACTCATCTTTTAGTTCCTGTGACATGACCCTTCATTTCCACCTTAGACACTGCTCAACACGTTCTTTCTCCTAATTTTTGAATGGCTAGCTTCTTGTCGTTCAGATCTCAGCTTAAATGTTATCTGCCCAGAAAAGCCCTCCCTGACCCACTGTTATAAAGCATTCACGTAATTGTTCTCATATCACCTTTTTTATAATTATGGCATAGCATTTAGCATGTGGTATTTTATTTTGTTTTTATTTATTTTATTTTATTTTGCTTTTCTCTGCCACCATTAGAATATAAGCTCCAAGTTCCAGTGTCTATGAAAGTATCTGACACATGGTGGTTTTATAATAAACATTTGTTGAATAAATGAAATAT
Source organism: Propithecus coquereli (assembly GCF_000956105.1). Taxonomy (NCBI): domain Eukaryota; kingdom Metazoa; phylum Chordata; class Mammalia; order Primates; family Indriidae; genus Propithecus; species Propithecus coquereli. The sequence goes on along the minus strand of NW_012151618.1, from coordinate 1,472,164 downwards.
TAATACCTACAAAATAGTTAAATTAACTGAGAGTCCAGTTCTTTCTTTTTTTCCTCAGATAACACCCAGTTCATGACTGAGAGTCCAATTCTTTGACCATAACGTCTTCTACTAAATTTTACTATCCATTCTCAGGTGTCTCAACTCATATCCATGTTTCTCGCAATTAACAGCATGAGATTGTAGTTCTCACCTAATTTTTTAAAAGTTTGTTTCTAAATATCAGGAAAAAAAGAAGGGAAAAAAAGTGTTTCAAACTGCTCAGTTCCAATTTCTCAACACCAGAACCAGTATGCTTTTATCTTTGTGTGCCTTTACAAATGGCAGTATTAAGTAACCAAACCATGACCTACTTTAAAGAGATAGTAGGAGTTACAAAAAGTAATACCTCTAATTAATTAAAAATACATGACACTGGGTAATGCTTTTATGTATTATACATTATTTTTCAGTTAGGAGGAGTTGTTTATCTAGTGAGAGAATAATGATTTATTTACAATTTAGTATATGTGTGTATTTTCTTTATGGGACTGTAATACTTTGATATATGTATGTCTTTCTATGCATATGTATGCTCATGTGATTCCACAAACACATCATAACATTCTTTTTGAATATTTTGTTTTCACTTACATTGTAGACATCTTTCTTTGTCAAAAGTGGATCTTTATCATTATTTTAGATATAACTGTACCACAATATATTTAACCAGTCCCATATTGAACATTTAAGTTGATTCCAGTTTTTTTTAAACTAGCATGAACATTTTCATAAATATCCTTGAACATTTGGCTCAGTGTACTTGTTCTTTTGTTTCCTGTGGATAAATTCATAGAAGGAGAATTCTTGTATTACCAGATTGTCCTTCATTAATTTACAAGGACATTATTTTTAGATAAACTTTCTTATTAGCAGTCCCCCAGGTTGTTCCCAGGCCTCTTTTTCCATTTTAATCCATGGGAGGAGAGGCCTGGAATCTTTCTGCTACCTTGACAGGCTGTAGAAATAAACAGTATATAGCAACCCAGCGGTGGGAAAGACTCTCTTCTTCCATTCCCTTTAGACAGAGCTCTGAACTATTCTGGATTTTTCTTCTAAATCAAGGGTCTAGCGACATTAGCAATCCCGGTTGGGGCCTCTCAAAAAGGAGGTAACGGTTCTGGTCTCTCTCCTCAGGTTTTTCTGTGCTGCTTCCAAAGAGCAGAGATTCATAGACTCTCAAGGTTAAAAAAAACTCTGAGCACAAGTCTAATTCAGCTACCCACTTGATGTATAAATCTCTTCAAGCATGCCCTGGCAAATGTTTATCAGCCTCTCCTTAAACATTGAGTGATGAAGAATTTACTTCCCAAATTAGTCCATTTCATGTAAGGATCACTCCAATTATTCTAAGTTTTCCCAGTGGCTAAATTGCTTGCTTCTCTTGTTGGACAGAACAGATGGGGAATTTTAAGAAGGTGGCTAATCTCCAGAGCCAAAAGAGCATGCCTCTAAAAAGCAGTGACTCTCATCATAGCTCCCAGTCAGACCCCGGTACAAGCACAGTTCTCATTGAGATCTTAGAGGTAGAGGGCCCCCCAGAACTGTGTTTTGATTGATTAATCACCGGTGTCCAGTGATCTGTTCTTCATAGCCTGTGAAAATTGATGACATCCTATCTGTTATCTTCAGTATTACATATTAGATCAAATAATTTATTTCTTCTATGATAAAATATGTAACTAGAAGATAAATCTAGCAGTCCATATTTGTCTAGATTTGAAATATTTTTTGTCTTTGTAAAAGTGTACTGTTTTCAGATGTCCTAAAATCAAACCTTATTTCTAACGTAAGCTACGTCCTCAAAATACCAAGTTATGTCTATTGAATTCTCTTTAGCCTGACATATTTCCCAGTTATTAGTCATATTTTTACTTCAGTAAATTCTACTCTCTGGTATTTTAGATGTTGACATTATAAATATTTTAATTGTGTAACTTTTCTAATGACTACAATGATTCAATATTCTCATTTATTAAAATTCAGGTATTTTTCAGGACAAATCCCTAAAAGTTGTCATCATCTAGTCACTTGCACTTAGGTAGTATTTTATGTGTTTCATAATACCATTGTATAATCCATAGTATTCTTTGCAATACTTATGTAATAGTTACATAGGTAATTAACAGATATTTAATACTATTATCTTTAATCTTTGTTTCAAATTTGTCAGTTAGATATTTAAGACTCTAGCTAAGTTCAATCAATCATCCAAGGGCCTGCTAATTCTAATGATGGTTTTGGAGTTTGTTTAATTTATACTGTCTGGGGAGATAATGACCAAAACAACAAAATTTTAGTCAAAAATATGTTCAAAATTGATTTTTTTTAAATTAATTATTCATTTAGAGATAGGGTCTTGCTCTGTTGCCTAGGCTGGAGTACAGTGGCACAGTCATGGCTCATGGTAACTTCAAACTCCTGGGCTCAAGTGATCCTTGTGCCTCAGCCTCCCAAGTAGCTAGGACTACAGGTGTGTATCACAACACCTGGCAAAAATTTTTAATTTTTTGCAGTGATAGAGGTCTCACTATGTGGCCCAGGCTGGTCTCAAACTCCTGGCCTCAACCAGTCCTCAAGTGATCCTCTTGCCTCGGCCTCCCAAAGCTCTGGGTAACAGGTGTGAGCCACCATGCCCAGTCTAAAAGTACTTTTTCATAACAGTTTAGTTTTTATCACTTTAAACTTGATGGTTTCTAGTATGTAAGCCACTAGGGTCTTTGGAGATATATTATAGTTTCATAGGCATAAAGATAACAAGTCATGGAGTCCTGGTAATATCTGTCTCTGTATGTCTGTCTCATGGCACTTTCCCCATTCCCGTGCCCACTTTGTATGTCCTTTCCTAATCTCATCTGGTAGTTTTCTAGGTATAATTCTTTGGTATATTTCTCTCAGCAGCAGAAATACTCAGATGCTCTTTTAGGATGTGTTCAGTGGTAGTGTTTAAAAAGCAGTTTTTAGAGCTACCCTTGTTAAAGAGTGAAGACAATTTGATGAAGGAAATGATGAATTTGTAGCCGGGCTTTGGTATACAGAGTTCGGGAGATCATACATTGGTGCTCTGGTTGGAGGCCTGAAGTGGGTCATAGTCGATCCCAAGATAATGATGGAGAGGTGGTCAGCCAACTGCATATTGCAGTAGAAAGGGCTATGGATGTGGATCTGAAAAAATTATGGACTCTCTTACAAAGTGAATTTCACATCTTTAAAGACTGCTTAATGATACCAAAAAATGTAGACTGTGTAATATTCCATGAGAAAATAAGATTAAAAGCTATAGGATGTGAAACTACATTTGTTTTAAGTGTTGTATACATGTTTAAAAATAAGACTATAAGGTTAATAATAGGTATCTCTGAATAATGAGATTGGGTTTTTTATTTATTTTTATTATTCTCTAAATTTGATAAATTTCTCAGTAAATATGTAACTTTTTAATTATAAAAATGTTATTTAAAATTTTGAAAGAATCACAGTTTTGGAAAGTTTTATTTTCCTCAATGTATTAATCTGATCGGGCTACCATAAAATACCATAGATTTTGGTGGCTTAAACAACAGGAATTTATTTTCTCACAGTTTTAAAGGCTGGAAGTCCAAGCTTAGGGTACTTGCATGGTCAGGTCCTGGTCAGGTCTCTCTTCCTGGCTTACAGACAGCTGCCTTCTCCCCGTGTGCTCATGTGGCCTTTCTTATGGGAGGAGGAGGGAGAAAGAGAGAAGAGGACCTCTTCCTCTTTTAAAGCCCCAGTTCAATCAGATTAAGGCCTCATGTTTACAATCTCGTTTAACTATCTCCTAGGTAAAAGCCTTATCTCCAAATAGAGTCACATTGGGAGTTAGGACTTTAACATTTAAGTTGGGGGTAGGGAACGCTTAAGCCCATAGCATTCAATAATAGGCTGATAGGCTATCAAGTGTTTTCTATTTTTGATGAGTAACTTCTCTGATTTCGAAACAATACATTTTAGCTATTAGTTTAGGTGCTTTTGATTACAAATAACCCACTCAAGAAGCTTAAAGAAATTTATTAGTAGGAATACAGAGTTCTCTCTCAATAGGTCTCATGAGGGACTGAAACAATGTCAGGAATCAGGCAACTACTTTTCTTCTGGCTTTCTGTAGCCATAAGGTCTCTTATGTCTCTCCTTCATGTCCTGGCTTGTTTCATTCTCCTTTTTGCACTTCCATTCCTGTGGCATCCTATGGCCACTGTGTAACTCCTGAGTGTATGTTACCTCAGCTCTAGTCATAGCAGGCAGAGACCAACTAACATCTCTGAATCCTAATTCCATTGTCCCGAGAAAGACACTTTGACCCCATGTGGGTTAGGTATCCAGTTTGGTGCAACAGGAAAACGTGGTCATACAATTTAAAGTAGACTGCCACTGTTTGCTCTTGACAATCTCAACAGTTAAAGCCTTGTACTACCTGATCTTCCCAAAGCTCTTTGAGGTAAATAGGCAGGTGTTACTTTCATTTAACAGAGGAAAACGTTAAGTAACTTGCCCTAAGTAACAGGTCACTGCTATGGAAGCTTTCTTCACCACTATCCTCCACCATGTACCCCAACTATGGCTGGCAGTCTGTGCTCTTATAGCAGACTGCTCACCTCTGTACTAGTGGTTATCGCAGCACATTGTAATGTGTATTTAATTGTTTATTAGTCTGAGAATTTTTAAAGTGTAGGATTCATGTGTTATTAGCTTAGTTGGGGACATATGATAAACTGGATGAATTGTGTAAGACTAGAACTAAAAGCCAGATTCTCGAGCCAGACTGTTCAGGTTCAAAATTCAGCTTTGCTGCTTCCTAGCTGACTGATCTTGAGCAAGTTACTTAACTTCTCCATGCTTCCATTGTCTATAAATGGACATAATAGTTGTCATTTTCTAGAGCTACTCTGAGGATTAAATGAGTTGATGCATAGAACGTACTTAGAACTGACAATGCCTGACATAATAAGTTATTGTGTTGGCTGTCATTTTTATATGTCGCAATGGTCACTTTAGAGAAACTTTTCCAAACAGGCCTTAAAATATCACTTCAATAAAATTTACTCTCAAGGCTCTTTCCTTTCCTGCTAAGCCTTCCTGACACTAGAAATAGGCACTCTTTATTATACCCTACAAGGCCATTCATATTTTGGCTCCCGTCCTTACTTTTTGTACACTTTCTACATAAATTCTCTGTTTAAGTTGCGTTTTCTTTTGATCCATTCCATGCTGCACTGTTCTGTTTTTAAAATTATCTCTAAACTATAAAGACTTGGAAAATAGGAACTATGTACATTACAACTCTGTCTCACTATCACCTCATAAAATACAGTAGGCACTCGAAATATTTATTGCCTAATTGGTACAGATAAGGGCAACTTTTTCAAGATTGTTCAACAAATTGAATATTGTGCAGATTTGTGCATGAATGCTCAACTTGTGTAGCAAGTTAACAATTTTTAAAATTAACTCTTGAAAAAATTAAAGCACTTGTGAAAAATTTTTAAATTACGACAACTATGTGAAAAAAACTTACAAATCATTTGGAACTGTATGATAGCCAAAATATTACACTCCATATATTGCAAAATAGACCTCTTCTTTCTGTTGGATAATTACAGCATTTCTTCCTTTGAAGCTTGTATAGCAAAGGCAGAGAGGACCTCTTGGCTGAGAATGTTCACAGAATTACTGCCATGAGAGCAAGGGACTAGTTAAGGAAGGGAGATAGGGGAGAACCACGCAGTTGGACCTGTATCTTTTTCTAATATGTAATGATAGCAATAAAATCACTAAAAAAGACATAAGACTTTTTAGCCTTTTTTGCTGTTGGTGAAGATTGGTGTGAAAAATTATTGTACGTGATATCCCCAAATTTAATTAGCTATAGGATGATATATGTATTTCTAAACCTTAGGTGTTTTAACTGAAGTTTACATAAAAACAATTTTATGCCATAATTTTAATTAGTCCTGTTTAACTAGAATTTGGAATTATCCACCATCTCTTGACTTCTGCATACTTTGTGAATCAAGAGTGTACTATATGTTGATTATGTCTTTTTTATTCTTTTCACTCTTTGTTAGTGAATATACTTGAATATGGAATATGACATTAGTTATTTTAGACATAACATACGAGTTTTTATTAAGAGTACATTAGAGTGAGGACTTTTCTTCCCTTTTTTTCTTCCAGATACTCTAGATGAATATTTTGAATATGATGCAGAGGAGTTCTTGGTCTCTTTGGCTTTGCTAATAACAGAAGGACGAACACCTGAATGTTCTATAAAAGGTCGAACGGAAAGTTTCCATTGCCCTCCAGCACAGTCTTGTTACCCAGTAACTACCAAACATGAATGTAGTGACAAGCTGGCCCAGGTGAGAACCTTATGTTGAACACTTTCTATTTAGCCTTCATATAAACTGGTTTAAATTCTGTCATCTTTATTACAATTATAATCTTCACGTTTCACTATAAAATTGATCATAACTATAAAGGAAAAAAATCCTAATCCTGGACCATAGCTAATAATGTTGGCTCTTAAACAACTCTTGAAGGCACACAAGTAGCTTTGCTGATCAGCAGGGAGGTAGGCAGCCAACTTCATACCTGCCCTCTCATATGCTACATTTAAGACTATCTTTGTTGTGATTTAGCTTTTTTTATTTTTAAAAGTCTCAGCCCTAGCTTGTCTATTTTGTGTTCATTCATTTAGTAAATTGATGTTATGATTATTTTTCCTACATTATCCAATTTCCCTCTTGGATTCCTTTTTTTTTTTTTAATGGAAGGATAGTTTTTATTAGCATATTAATGTTTTTATATAATACTGTTAAAAATATTTGAGTAGGTAGTATATAATTTGCATTAAGAATTTTTCTCTCACTTATTAGTTTCTCAAATGTAGTCCAAAAAATTTTTATTTTTTTAAGAGATTGGGTCTTGCTCTGTTGCCCAGGCTGGAGTGCAGTTAGCTTGTAAGCTCACTCCAACTTTGAACTCCTGGGCTCAAGCAATTCTCCCACCTCAGCCTCCCAAGTATCTGAGACTACGAGCATGAGCCACCATGCCCAGCTTAAAATTTTAAACTTTAAAAAATCTTGTCTATTTTGAGTGCTTAATGACAAAAAGCTATATTTTGGTCTTCAGATTTAAGAATTTATCTCTCTTGTGAAATGATGATGAAATTTACAAACTAAGCAAGGCTGGGCCATCTCAGAGGCCTATCAGACATTGTATGTGGCAGTTCTTTTTCCACGAGATAGAACAAAGATATCCTCCCCAAGAAAATTTATATCATAAATGTTCAATACTAATCCTTGCTTTCTAGAGCTTACTAGAGTGAAACCTAAATAGCCAAGCCTGAAGAAAGCTCTGTAATAGATGACTCATTTCTAATACAGATGTCTACTTTACAAATTTTCAAATTTAAATACAAAATTAGGTGGGTTATTGAGACATTTTGCTTATATTCATTTTCTCTAAGTGTCGCCAAGCCAGACGAACCAGGTCTGAGGTCACTTTGTTGTGGAAGAATAACCTTCCAATCATGGTGGAAGTGATGCTACTACCAGACTGCTGCTACAGCGATGATGGACCCACCACAGAAGGAATTGATCTAAATGATCCTGCAATTAAGCAAGATGCATTGTTATTAGAAAGATGGACCTTGGAGCCAGTTCCTCGACAGTAAGTTGTTGAACTTAGTTTGAAGTTGTTCCTGGTAAATCAAATTTTTCATTAATTCCTATAAATTATTTTAATGTATCGTGTCTTTGAATTCCTCTGTGTAGTAAAATTGAGATATTTAGCACCTATATTTAATAATTATGACTTCAGGTGACATTGGTAAGTGCACTCCTGTGCTCTTCAAAGCACACATCCTGAGTGATAAGTTTATTTTAGCTTCTACCTTTCAAAAATTCAGTTATTTTGTACTTGCTGACATTTAGATTATACTTTGTTACTTTCCTTAGGAGTGGTGATCGATTTATTGAGGAGAAGACTCTTCTGTTGGCTGTCCGCTCATTTGTGTTTTTTTCTCAGTTAAGTGCTTGGCTGAGTGTCTCTCATGGTGCTATTCCACGAAATATTCTCTACAGGTATGTCTAGGGCAAAAAAAAAAACAAAAAAAGACGGTGCATATTCAACCACATTGGTTAGCTAGTGAATGGTATTTTACCTTTTAAATAGATTATTTCCTTTGTTTCTAAATATAAATAGATAAAATTTACTGAGGTTTTTCTCGGAACAGGATAGAGAAATCTAGATCGAATCGGTATGAATTATCTTTGTTGCATTAAATTTGGTATAGAATAGTATTCCAAGGACTTTTAAGCTTACTTTGGGGAACCAATGGACTTAATGCTTTGTAAAGTGGAAAAATTTTCAGGACTGCTAAATTTCTATAATGATAGTCTTAATTTTTGACATCTTGAAAAATATAAACATACAGGCTGCTAAAAAAATAATTGTCCTCTTCGGCAGATGGCCATGAGATAGTGTCTCTTAATCACCTTGCACAATAAAATCAGCTGAGTCCGTTTATTTATTAGAAAATACAAAGTCCTTTTTTTATATTTTGCTAATATTTCAAAATTATAACATTCTTGAGCTTTAAAGCTGAAGTGGTCAAGTGCTTTTATAAAGATCATCTCTTCCAAGCATAATCTATTGTACCCCTCATGTTGGTTTTATCAGAATGATGTGTGTGGTAAAGTAGCTAAAAGTAAAACCTCAGTGGTAATGCAAAGCAGTATAAGACTGCTTTACATTTTTAAAATAACATACAAGAATAAGGATATCAGGCCGGGCGCGGTAATCCTAGCCCTCACGCCTGTAATCCTAGCTTTCTGGGAGGCCGGGGCAGGCGGATTGTTTGAGCTCAGGAGTTCGAAACCAGCCTGAGCAAGAGCGAGACCCCGTCTCTACTAAAAATAGAAAGAAATTAATTGGACAACTAAAAATATATAGAAAAAACTAGCCGGGCATGGTGGCGCATGCCTGTAGTCCCAGCTACTCGGGAGGCTGAGGCAGGAGGATCGCTTCAGCCCAGGAGTTTGAGGTTGCTGTGAGCTAAGATGATGCCATGGCACTCTAGCCCGGGCAACACAGCAAGACTCTGTCTCAAAAAAAAAAAAAAAAAAGAATAAGGATATCACTTTTATCATCCGTTGATTCCATATCTTTCTGTGTAATTCTAGAATCAGTGCGGCTGATGTAGACCTACAGTGGAATTTTTCACAGACTCCAATTGAGCACGTGTTTCCTGTTCCCAATGTTTCTCACAATGTGGCCTTGAAAGTCAGCGTTCAGTCCTTGCCCAGACAATCTAATTACCCAGTTTTGACCTGTAGTATTCACACTAATATTGGCCTTTATGAGAAAAGAATTCAAGAACATGAACATCAAACCCATCAGGACCGCAATTCTAATGAAGCAGAACAATGTAGTACAAACAGTTCACAGCGTTTGTGTAGCAAACAAACATGGACCATGGCACCCGAGAGTGTATTACATGCAAAAAATGGCACAGCTACAGAATATACTACAGCCATCAAAAATGTGAAACTAAATCCAGGCACTGGCAGTAAATCTGACTATGGGACATCTCAAGCCAATATTCTGAGCTTTGGTAGTATAGGACATATAAAGTCACATGAAACATCAATGAGAACTTTAAAATCATTTTCAATGATTGATTCCAGTGTCTCTAGCCGCCAGAGTTCCTGGCAGTCAGTTGGTGAGAGTAACCCTTTAATAGGTTCTTTAATTCAGGAGCGGCAAGAAGTTATTGCGAGAATCGCCCAGCATTTGATTCATTGTGATCCAAGCACTTCACATGTTTCCAGACATCCATATAATACTCAAGAGTCTAGTTCACTTCAGTCAAAACTTTTCCGGGTTTCGCAAGAAAATGAAAATGTGAGAAAATGTAAAGAAACATTCTCCATTTCTTTCGGTAGTCCAGAGATTACTTCCCCAGAAGACTCCAATGTAGGCAAAATTCAACTAAAACCAGAAACTCCTCGAACTGAAACTTGTGTTTCTAATGGTTTTTATTCTCGTCAGTCTGTTGGAGAGACTAATCCTTTGATAGGGTCTTTACTCCAGGAGCGGCAAGATGTTATTGCAAGGATTGCTCAACACTTGGAGCACATTGATCCAACAACATCACACGTCCCCCGGCAGTCATTCAACATGCATGACTCTACATCAGTCCCTTCTAAAGTGTTTAGGAGTTCATATGAAGACAAAAATTTGTTGAAGAAAAATAAGGATGATTCTTCTGTTTCCATTTCTCATACAAAATTTTCCTTGTTAGAAGACAGCGGCGATGGGGAAAACTTAATACCTAATAAATCTTTTAGCTCTTTAAAATGCAATAGTAAAGAAAAATGTTCTTTTAGACCTCAAATAAGAAATCAGTGTCAGAACAATCCCAGTGAAATCATCCAAAGTACATATCAGGAGACACAGAACAAAGCTACTAGTTCATTGACTTTATCAAATATGTCTCATTGTAAAGAAAATAACATCGATTTGACAAGCAGATTTAAGGAGCAAGAAATTAGCAATGGAATTGATAAACAGTATTCAAATTGCAATAGTATTGACAAACAGATTTGCACAAATAAGTATAAGGAAAAAATAATAAAAAATGAGAATTGTAACCCAGAATCCTTTGACAACCTCCAATTTGATAATTCAAAAAAAACTGACTCAAAAATGAAAGTTACTGTGTTGGAAATGTCTGAATATTTGAACAAATGTGAAAATAACTGCTCGAATAAAGACTCAAAAAAGCCTAAGACATGTGAGCAAAATACTCAACTCAACAGCATAGAAAACTATCTCAATAAAGATAATGAAGGTTTCAAATGCAAAAAGTCAGTCCAATTAAAAAGTGAACAGGATAAGAAAGAAGATCCAACTGATGAAAAATCTCAAAAATGTTCTCAGAGAAGAAGTATAAAAGACTGTTTGTCTACGTGTGAACGACTAAAAAATACAGAGGCATTGGTAGGTAACATCTAATATTTCAAATATAATTCTTAACTTTTTGTTATGATTTAAATTTTGTTTATAGAAGATCTCATTATAAAGGTTCAAGGTGCGATTATCTACAGAACCCACAGTCTGATATAGTAAACCTTTTACAGGACTAGTATTAACAGCCTTGCAAATAACCCATTCTCTTAAGACCAAGTGTTAGGTAAGTAGAAGAAATAAATACCATGTGGTTTAAAAAATAGGGAGCCATACCTGTTTTTTTTTCCAAAATTTTTTTAACTGCTAATAGAGCAGTAATTTTTCATGATCTACTAAGTCTATTCTTTAGGTCTTATAACTTTGTTCTCCTCTCTCCCCCTGACCCATCTCAACGGTCTATTTTTCTTCTATTTGGTCTGTGGATTCAGGAGAATGAATGCTATATAATGTGTATAAAATAATACTTTGATTTTATATGTTGTTATATTGCTTTCAGTTATATCACATGATTACGGAACACTTGATTCTTTTTGGTACTTCACCACGGGACAGATAGGACAGTTGTGAGAGTGCTCAGACTCAAAGAGAATAACTGACATACAAGCAGACGTACAAGTCTTTAGTGGCTCAACTGGCAACCCCCATTGTCGCCTCTTATAATCCAGGGTTTTTTCTACTACCTTATAACAATCAAGGACAAATTTGTGGATTATACAAGTCCTTTGTTCATTTAAATTCTTCTTGTTGCCTTTTTTTGTGTTTATACTTTACGAACAATTGCTGAAGAACAAACAGTTGGAAGTGAAATTCATATTAGCTTAATGTGCTGTTAGCTAGCAGCTCTGGCCTAGTACAAATGGCATGCCCCTTGTGTAGTGACATCAGTCAATTAATGATTTTAAAAATATCTATAGGGAAATCACTAAGCTATTGGTCAAAAACACTTGAGTTCCAGTCTTGGCTTCAGTTTAGTTCTGTAGTGACACTGAATAAGTCATATAACTTCTAAAAACCTCAGTCTCTTGAATTTTACAGTAAGATTGATAAATCTTTTTTTGCCTGTCTTAAAATTGTGGCAATCAAATGATTTTTAAATATTTTGTAAAGCTTTAATGCACTATATAAATAAAAATATTTAAGTTAGTTTCATTTCATTTGACTTCCCACCAAACCACTTTTTAACACATTAACTGCCATGTGAGTTGTATTTAACTCATGCTAGTTTTGAGCCCAGGGTCTCATGAAGCATACGTAAATCACCTTGGGAGCCTCGAGAACTATTTTGAAGTTGCATATAACTCACGCACAGAAAACAATAAAAGATAACTTTTTCATTAAATTAGAAAGGATCATTTTGTTTTCCAAGTTTTTATTCTGTTTTCGTAATAAAACACCATGGCCCCAAGGAAAAAGAATTTTTCTCTCACTTATTAGTTTCTCAAAT
>NW_012151618.1:1455879-1458643 GCF_000956105.1 Propithecus coquereli | reverse complement strand
TTTTAGTTGTCCAATTAATTTCTTTCTATTTTTAGTAGAGACAGGGTCTCGCTCTTGCTCAGGCTGGTTTCGAACTCCTGAGCTCAAACAATCCTCCCACCTCGGCCTCCCAGAGTGCTAGGATTACAGGCTTGAGCCACCGCGCCCAGCCCAATCCAGGAGTTTGAGGTTGCTGTGAGCTAGGCTGACGGCACGGCACTCTACTCAGGACAACAGAGTGAGATTCTGTCTAAAAAAAAAAATAAATAATAATAAAGCCTATTTCTTATATCACATCAAAAACATAGTGCTGTGACTACATTATATATATTTTAAATTCACAGTGTTTCTTATATATTTCTGTATCATGCTCACCAAATTATATCCTCTGAAAATGACTTTTGATATTGACATAGTTTTTAGAACATTATACTGATTTTTTCTACCTGTGAACACAGTAGGCCTCCATTATGCACAGTTTTGCTTTCCATGGTTTTAATTATCTGTGGTCATTCATGATCAGAAAATAGGTGAGTACAGTACAATAAGATATGTAAGTTTTATTACAGTATATTGTTATAATTGTATTTTATTAGTAGTTATTGTTAATCTCTTACTGTGCCTAATTTACAAATTAAACTTTGTCATTAGTGTATATGTATAGGAAAACAACTTGTATATATAGTGTTTCATACTATCCATGGTTTCAGGCATCCACTGGGATTCATGGAACATATCCCCTGCGAATAAGAAGGGACTACCATAGTAGTTTTTTTTTACAAATTTAAAATAATCAAATATTAGCTTACTAAATGTTAAATTCTGAGCAGACATGACCATATGTTGATAAGGCAATTATTATATTTAGACATAATTTCTTTAGAACATTTGAGTTTATTCAGCATATTACAAACAAAAACTTAAACGTTGTTTTCCAATTAGAGTGTGTGTGTGTGTGTGTGTGTGTGTGTGTGTGTGTGTGTGTGGACATAAGATATATAGGTTGAGCATCCCAAATCTGAAATTTGAAATGCTCCAAAACCTGAAACTTTTTGAGTGCCGACATGATGCTCAAAGGAAATGCTTATTGGATGATTTTTGATTTTGCATTTTTGAATTTGGGATGCTCAACCTGGAAGTATATATAATACAAATATTCCAAAATTCAGGAAAATTCAAAATCCAAAACACTTCTGGTCCCAAGGATTTCAGATAAGGGATAGTCAACTTGTATGTCATCAGCTTCACCACCGAGGATATAAAACCTCAGAATGTATTAGGAATCAGCAGAAAAAAAACTAAAAAGCTGTACAAGTCCTTTAAGTGGTATTTAAATATTACCATCAAAATATAATTCTTTTCCTAACAGAGGAGTACGCTGAAACATTCAAATGTCTGGCGAAAACATAATTTTCACTCCTTGGATGGAACCTCAACCAGAGCCTTTCATCCTCGTACTGGATTGCCACTTCTTTCAAGTCCTGTAAGTGTTTTTTCTCTTATTTCGTGCTTAGAACTTGCAAATATATGAAATGTTTACAAATAATTTTGTTCAAATTTTAATTGAAAAAAATTAGATACCTTTAAATTTCCAGTTGGAAAACACCTTATTTTTTGATAATGTATTTAATAGCTTTGTGATAATATGGAAAGAGACTACAAAATAAATAAATGAAATTTGTTTTATTATGATTATAAAATCTCTCTGAAATTATTTTGCCTAAAATTTTAATTGTTGTTAAATGTAGGGAAAAAAACTTGATGTCAAATGGATTGGTATCTTACTGATGTTACCAATTGGGTCATCTAGGAATTACATTTGTGACTGTTTTTGACTTGGAACCCCTTCACTTAATCATCTTATTTTAAGACATATGTAATCTCCCCACTCATATTCTGTTTTCGTAATAAAACACCATGGCCCCAAGGAAAAAGAATTTTTTCTGGTGTGGCAGCCAATGTGTTAACTTGGAAAAATCATTAGGCTCAAATTTACTTTATTTCTCTAAGCATTATCACAAATTTATATCTTGATTGTATAGAAAACTACTTCTTAACTGCCTTGATCCACATTTCCATGACCTTGGATCATCTTCTTTATCACTCAAATTAGTTTTGCCAGACATTAGAGTTTTAAATTGTGTGGTGTTTCCAGTTTATATTTTCCTACAGAAGATCTTTATCATAGGATTTAATCAAATGGCAGTTTCCAATTTCCTAAAACTATAAATGTCACAAAAAACCTACTCTGACCTTAAGAATATTAGCCTTTTATGATCCTTTCTGGTACCTAATAGGGAGGTTTAAATCTGGCTATGGTATTTTTTCAGGCCAGTAAGTTTCGTTTTTTCAGGCACTTGTTTTAAATATAACTATACACCATTTACTATATGCTCAGACACTCTTTTCAATATTTTACACATTTTTACTTAATGTTCTCACTTTCCTATGAGGTTAGGTGCTTTTGTTAATTCCAGTTTACAAATGAAGACCTTGGGCTAGAGAGGTGAAGTAACTTGCCCCAGGTCACAAAGCTAGTAAATGATAGAGCCAGGACCCAATGTAGTCTTTTCTAATTTTTAGTCGTGTGTGTGTGTGTGTTATGAATTTCTGATCTTGGGGCATAAACTGGTCCAACCTTTAAGAATTAGCCTATTTTCGGCCTGGCGTGGTGGCTCACGCCTGTAATCCTAGCACTGGGAGGCCAAGGCAGGAGGATCGCTTGAACTCAAGAGTTCGAGACCAGCCTGAGCAAGAGGGGAGACATTAGCTGGCCACCATGGTG
>NW_012151618.1:1409493-1444054 GCF_000956105.1 Propithecus coquereli | reverse complement strand
TATAAAATTTACTACCCAGTCTCAGGTACCTTTTATTGGGATTCCATGTGGGATTTGGTTTTGGAAACACTGGTTATGCTTCTTAAAAAATCAAAACCTACTAAAAATGTTTTTATTAATCATCTGTTTTTTCCATACTTGTTAATAAAATGAGAACATAAGAACAATATTTAATAAACAGCATGATTTTAAGTAAGCTATCATAGAAGTTTTATTATTTTACAGATATGCTTAACTTTCCATTTGAAAAGTGTTTTATCAATTTAAGAAAAAAATTAGTCTTGTTAAATATCACAAATGATCATTTTGACCTTAGGTTCCTCACAGAAAAACACAATCGGGTTGCTTTGATCTGGATTCTTCATTACTGCATCTGAAAAGCTTATCATCTAGAAGGTATTTATCTGAAAATTCATTCGTGTGTATGAAACAGAATTTCACAAAATTCTGGTCTTTCACAATAAATAATGTTGACTCTAAATATCAAAATTATTACAGGAATCTTATTTTCAGTATGATCCCATGCAAACACATAGTTCTTACGGGTGAGTGAAGAAGAAGTTAAGGCAGTGAGTAGCAATTGTCATCATAATAAAAAACCACATTGGTTTTAACATTTAAGTGGATTTGAATATTTCTGGTCATTAAACTCCTTTGCGGCCTTGTCCCCCAAAAAAACCAAGTAATTTTTTCCATGTTGGCAAATAATACTCTGATTATATTCTTTAGTCACACTATTTTGCCTTTGTATTCTCTTTTTTCTTTTTTTTTTCTGACAGCGTCTTGCTCTGTCACCCAGGCTGGAGTGCAGTGACAGTGGCTTCATCATAGTTTACTGCAACCTCAAACTCCTGGCCACAAGCAGTCCTCCTGCTTCGGCCTCCCAGAGTGCTAGGATTACAGGTGTGGGCCACCAAGCCCAGCCCTGTATCCTCATTTTTAACTAAAAATGAACATTGATATAGAAGTCTGAATTATTATGTAATTCCACTAGATGCCACTATGTGATATGTTATAAATTCCACTTTGAAACCTTCTAGGATGATATATGCATATATACACATATACTTTATCAAATATTATAACAAAGACTACAAAATCTGACCAGGAATTTTAAACTAGAAGGTTTATCTTAAAATTTGGTGACATTAATTGTATTATGTAGTTTGAATAAAATTGTTCCAATTCTCTTAATTTTCTGTAAAAATAAATAAGAAAATATTGTGGTTAATGTGTTCTTTTGCCGATCTGTTTTTTTAATAGTCCTCGACCATGTTTAAACATTGAAGATGATCCAGATATTCATGAAAAACCATTTTTGAGTTCTAGTGCTCCACCCATAACAAGTCTTAGTCTCCTAGGAAATTTTGAGGTAATGTATTTTGAAACTATTTTAAGAATTGAAGTTTCTTAACACAGGTCCAGGGTGTCATTTATGTCTTTAACTTCAGTTGTGAAAGGGAAATGAATTGATTGTCTTTTTTCAAAGCCTTGAAATTACCTTTTTATTTTATTTTATATTCATGAAAAAGAAATTTGGGAGAATTGTTGACAGTGACATCCTGGAATTTGGTAGCTAGTAGAGGAGAATGGGGACTTTGGTGAAATCAGGTTGGATCAGGGTATGTTACTTTAGCCTGGAGGATAGACTTGACCACATCTTCTTGGTAAAATTGGGACTGGGACTCAGGAAAAGTGATAGTGGGCTAATAGCCCTTTCATGATTAAAGCAGTTGATTAGGAAAATCAAACGGCTCTCTGCACTTTATTTGAAACATCTTTTTTTTTTTTTTTTTTTTTTTTTGAGACAGAGTCTCACTCTGTTGGCCGGGCTAGAGTGAGTGCCATGGCGTCAGCCTAGCTCACAGCAACCTCAGACTCCTAGGCTCAAGCAATCCTACTGCTTCAGCCTCCCAAGTAGCTGGGACTACAGGCATGCGCCACCATGCCCAGCTAATTTTTTTTTTCTATATATTTTTAGCTGTCCAATTAATTTCTTTCTATTTTTGGTAGAGACGGGGGTCTCGCTCTTGCTCAGGCTGGTCTCGAACTCCTGACCTTAAGCGATTCTCCCACCTCAGCCTCTCAGAGTGCTAGGATTGCAGGCGTGAGCCACCGCGCCCAGCCTTTTCTTATTTTTTTTAAAGATGAGGTCTCACTGTGTTGCTCAGGCTGGTCTCAAATGATCCTCCTGCCTCATCCTCCCAAAGTGCTGGGATTATAGGCGTGAGCCACCGTGCCCAGCCAAGATTATTTTTAAAAAAATAAAATGGTGGAAGATCTCTGATACATGTACTGCTTAATTTAATATCAATGTTTTTACTTGGGATCAAGTGGTGTTATGGGTTTAGTGGGACTTTAGGTAGAGTCTGGAAACACATTGACACAGGGTAACACCTGACTAGAAGGCTGCCCATCTGATTGCTGTGGCTAAGTAGTTACCTTTTTTTTGCTACCACTTAGAGTTTTCTAGTGCGAAACCTTGTTATCATCCATTCAACTCACCTGTCCTGTGTTTCTCTTCTTCTATCAGTTCAGTCCAACATAATACAAACGACCGTAGGAAAGGGGTTATTTTTCCCATAGGAGAGGGTTCCAGTGCTTTCTGTCACTACAAAATAGTGTATGTCATCTAGAGTTTTATTTTATTTCGTATCTGTTTATTTATTAATTTAGAGACATAGTCTTTCTCTGTCCCCAGGCTGGAGTGCAGTGGCACGATCATAGCTCATTGTAACCTCGAACTCCTGGGCTCAAGTGAGCCTCCTGCCTCTTAGCCTTCCAAGTAGTTAGAACTATAGGCGCATGCCACCACGCCCAGCTAGTCTTTTTTTAAAATTTTTTTATAGAGATGGAATTTCACTGTACTGCCCAGGGTGGTTTGAGGTCTTCTTTCACTCACCATCATTTTGAGACTATCGATCTATATATCAAGAGTTCATTCCTTATTATTGAATATCCCACAGTTTATTCATTCACCTGATTTCAGACATTTAGATGGTCTTCAGTTCAGAGCCATGACAAAGCTGCTATTAACATTTGTGTATGAGTTTTTCTGTGAACATAAGTTTTCATTTTGCTTGGGTAACTGCTTAGGAATGGAATGTCTGCTTGGTATGGTAGGTGTATGTTTAACTTTTTAAGCAACTACCAAACTACTTTCCAAAGTGATTATACCATTTTTAATTTCCACCAACAGTGTATGAGTTCTAGTTTCTCCACATCCTTGCCAATGTTTGCAATGATCAGTCTTTTTCATTTTAATTATTATGGTTTTGGTTTGTGTTTCCCTAGTGGCTATAGTCATTTGAGCCATTTTTTCTGTCCTTACTTGCTATATCAGCACATAGGTTTTCCAAATACTTTCTCCAAGTCTGAGATTGGCTTTACATTTTTGTACACTGTCTTCCACAAAGCAAAGGATTTTAATTTTGTTGGTATCGAATTTATTAATATTTTCTTTAATGGATCTTTTGATGTTACAGTTAAAAAATCTTTGCCTAGCCCAAGGCTTCTTTACATGGGCAGTATTGATATTTGAGCTAGATAATTATTTCTTATGGGGGGGTAGTCTGTGTGTTGTAGGATATTTGGCAGAATCTTTGGCCTCTACCTACCTGGTTACAATAACAACCCCCCTTGTTATAGCAACCTCTGGTTGAGAACCACTGGCCCAACCCAAGATCACAAAGATTTTCTTCTACATTTTTGTTTAAAAGTTTGTTTTAGCTCTTAGGTTTATTTCCATGATCTATTTTGAGTTAACATTTGCATATAATAGGCGTGCAGTCAAGGTTCATTTTTATGCATATAGATGTTGAGTCTTCTGGTCTTAAAATCATGTAAGTATGAGTCCTAATACTGTTCCTTCTCAAAATTGCTTTAACTAGTCTGGTCCCTTTGTCTTTTCATACAAATTTTAGAATTAGCTTGTCTGTTTCTACAAAACAGCCTCCTGAGATTTTGTTTGGATTGCATTGATACAGATCAATTTGGGAAAAATTGATATCTTAAGAATATAAAGTCTTTTGCGGGAGAAAATACTGCAAACTACCCATCTAACAAGGGATTAATGACTAGAATTATTATAACTAGAATATATAAGGAGCTCCAACATCTCAACAGGCAAAAATAAAATAATCCAATTAAAAATGGGCAAAGGATCTGGATAGACATTTCTGAAAGGAAGACATACAAATGGCCAATAGGTATATAAAGAAAATGCTCAATACCATTAGTCACCAGAGAAATGCAAAACTATAATGAGATATGATCTCACCCCAGTTAAAATGCCTTTTATCAAAAAGACAGGCAGTAACAAATGCTGGCGAGGATGTGGAGAAGGGGTAACCCTCACACACTGTTGGTGGGAATGTAAATTAGTGCAACCACTATGGAAAACAGTATGGAGGTTCCTCAAAACCCTAAAATTAGAACTACCATATGATATAGCAATCCCACTGCTGGGTATATATCCACAGGATGGGAATTCAGTATATCGAAAAGGTATCTGCACTCTCATGTTTATTGCAGCCCTATTCTCAATAGCCAAGATATGGAATCAACTTAAGTGTCCTCCATTGGGTGAACTGATAAGAAATTGTGGTACATATACACAATGAAATATAGCCACAAAAAGAATGAAATCCTGCCATTTGAAACAGCATGGATGGAACTGGAGAACATTATGTTAAGTGAAATAAACCAAGCACAGAAAGACAAATCTCATGTGTTCTTACTCATATGTGGGAGCTAGATATTAAAAACCATTGATCTCATGGAGACAGAAAGTAGAATGACAGTTACCAGAGGCTGGAAAGGGTAGCAGGGAATGGGGGATAAAGTGGGGATGGTTAATGGGTGCAAAAATATAGTTAGTTAGATAAAATGAATAGTATTTGATAGCACAACAAAGTGACTATAATTAACAATAAGTTGGGGTATACTTTTAAATAACTGAAAGAATGGACTTGGAACGTTCCTAACACAGAGAAATGTTAAGTGCGTGAGGTGATGGATACCCCAATTACTCTGATTTGATTAATTCATGTTGTATGCCTGTATCAAAACATCAGATGTATCCTATAAAGATATATAACTACTATATACCATCCATAATAATTAAAAATAAAAATTTAAAAACAATATCAGTATTATAGTTTTTAGCATACAGGTCTTGGGCATCTTTTTGCTGATGTATACCTAAGTATTGCATGTTTTCTGGTGATATTATAAATCATACTTAAAAATTAATTCCCAGTTCATTGCTAGTATATTAAAATATGAGTGGATATCTGTACGTATGTGTGTGTGTATATGTACTTTAAAAATCGCCTGTGACTATGCTCAACTCGTTTATTTAATAGATTTTTAAAAAAGATTTTTGGGGATTTTCTACATAGACAGTCATGTCCTTTACAAATAGAGACAGTTAGTTTTATTTCTTACTTAGTAATCCATATACCTTTTTGTTCCTTTTCTTGTCATGTTGCCCTGAGTAGGGCATAGCATATATGCTAGTATATTAAATTCACAAAAATCTGAATTATCTCAGATAAAGTCAACAACTAATATTGGCCATTTGACTTATCCATAAACATTTTTGTATGTGCTCTTCCTATGAAAATTTTATCTGTCTTTGGAATAGGTTTCTTATTTAGGAAACATTTGTTGAATATCTACTATGTAGTGTGCTGTATGCTAGAAATACAAAGCTAAATGATACTAGAGAAGTTTCTAGTCTACTGGAGAAAGAAGGACATGCAAATAATTTGTAAACGCAAGTCATGAGCACTGTAACAGAAATTTCTTAATATTTGTGTATCTACTATCTCTGCTGGAAGGATTGAGGAAAACTTTGAGAAACTGTTACTTGAGCTTGGTCACAAAAGATGAGTAGAAATTTGCCAAGTAAATTTATGTGGGAAGTGGCAAGAGATTCTAGACACAGGAAGTACATGTGCAAAAGCAGTAAAAGAGCATGGCGGTGTTGGAAAGCATCATCTGGAGCTGGAGCACAGGACTATGCACAAGTGGGGAGAGATGAAGCAAGAGAGGTAGGGGGTGGGGCTTATATGCTACACTGTGAAATTACGACTTTATCCTACAGACAGCAGGAAACACAAAGTTTTTAAATGGTAGGTGATATAAGAATTATTTTAATAAAAGAAGAACAACTCTGACAGTAGTGGAGAAGATACACTAGAGATGGGAAGACAAACTAGAAGATGTGGCATTTGTTCAGAGGAGAGTTTGTGAGGATCACCCAGGTCGCCAGCACAGTGGTGGTGGAGATAGGATGGGGAGAGAGATGAAAAAGCCATGAGACTTAGAGGTGGAGTCAACAAGTTATGGATTGGATTAATTGCAGGGCAGGAGGGAGATGAAGAAGGTTGGTTGTGATGCAAGCCTGTTGTTTTTATCTTTTTGACAAGGAGACTAGAATTGCTGGATATGTCACTATTTCCAATTTAGACCACACAGACTATTAGAATCATGAACATTTGTAGCATTTCTCTTCAACAAATTACTTAATCAAAAGAATGCTACTCACATTTCATGAAATATGCATGTATGTGTTGATATATGTATATCAGAGAAAGCTTGGAAAAGTTTGAAATGTGCTGGGATTGGCCTGGCGTGGTGGTTCATGCCTGTGATCCTAGCACTATGGCCAAGGTGGGAGGATCACTTGAAGCCAAGAGTTCGAGACCAGCCTGAGCAAGAGCGAGGCCCCATCTCTACAAAAAGTAGAAAAATTAGCTGGGTGTGGTTGCATGTGCCTGTAGTCCCAGCTGGAGTTTGAGGTTGTAGTAAGCTATGATGACACCACTGCACTCTAGCTCAGGTGACAGAATGTGACTCTGTCTCAAAAAAAAAATTCTGGGATTATTTTAAGTTAAACTAAACAGTAAAACACATGTCACATATAACATTTTTTAAAGAGGCAATTATTTCTTAAAGTTGTAAGTGCTTGGCTTCATCTTTTGATAGAACTTCTGTATATGACCTATTAAGTTTTCAGGTGCTTCTCTATGCCTAGCACCATGAATAGGCACTTTTTGAGGGATAAATACCCACTCCAGTAGAGCATATTTTTTGTTTAAAGATATGAAAATAACAAACAGGTCTTTCTGAAGTGATGGGCCTTGGCAAAATAAAAAAGAAAGAAAGAAAGAAAGAAAAATTAGGTCTAACTCACGGTGAAGTTCTAGGGGAGTTCAGTGTGGGATAGACTAGTAAGAGAAAGATCAGTGGGAGATGGGGTTGATTTCAAGTCAGAGGAACAGCAGAAATTAGGATGTGGCAATGGTAACAACCACTTTTCTAGTGGCCGAACGAACGCATAGTATTAATAATATATTTCTTTAAATAGAAATACCAGGATTAATTTTTCTAATTGATTTTTTAAAAATTATTTTGTCTTCCAGGAATCTGTCTTGAACTATCGTTTAGACCCCCTCGGCGTTGTCGATGGTTTTACTGCCGAGGTAGGGGCAAGTGGTGTTTTTTGCCCCACACATTTGACTCTTCCAGTTGAAGTGTCATTCTACAGTGTTTCAGATGATAATGCTCCCTCTCCTTATATGGTAAGTATTTTTTAAATCGTCTTTTTCTGCCAAATCAACCAAGTTAATGACATATGTCTTTAAGTGCTTTGGTGTAATGCTTGAAAGTGTAAATCATTTCCTAAGAGAAAACTGAAGGCTGCATACAAACTAACACACCAAAATATTATCTCATAATTTCTTTCTGAGCTAGCTCAAGCAACAGATAACCTCTTTTGCATTTAAGGGTGGTGCTGAAAATTTACTTGTTTCTATTTGATTTGAAAAAAATGATAAAAATTAATTAGTAACACTATAATTTCATCTTGTTATGTTCACACAAATTCTCAAGTTCTTACTGTGCACTCCAGTCCACAAGCATTGCCTTCCCAGGTGATTCTTACCTCAGTAGAGTTTAGGTTAAGGATTTGGTGACCTAAGGCTTTTGTTTGAGGCCCTTTCTCTCCCCTTTCTCCTGTTAGGTTTGTTTGGGCCCATTCTTTTCTAATCCTTGGGTTCTTTAGAATACTAGCTATTTCAGACTTTGAGCTAATATCTTAATAGAGAGTAAGATAGCTAAGTTGCATTAGAGCACAGTCTTGACCTTTAAGGTAAATCCTGTGATTTCACCTTTCCCATTTTTTTATTCCAATGAATTACAGATAAAAAGTAAGCCTTTAACTGCAAAAATGATACTGAGTCCTGGTGTCTGATTAGTATCAGCCCTTTTCCAAAAGACAGAGAGAAGTGGCTAGCAATGCACATGTGTAAAAAAGTTTACAGTGATGGTTTCAAATATGAATTCAAATCTGGGTTTTCACGTTAGATCTTACTTTTGAGAAATACAAGTTACTATAGGCAGTGACCTGTACAGCCCGATCTTGCTATTTGAAATTACCACCTGGCCCAACTGCTTCCTCTCCTAACACCCTTCTCCCCCACCTTCTAGGTTTTCGAGGACATTAGTAACAACGTCTTTTGTTATTAATAAAAGCTGTGAAAATGGGCATCTACATAATTGAGAAATAATAGAGAAGGAAGGAAGCTATACTTTTTAAGGACCTAAATATGGCCTACTTATTATTGGCCCTGTTTGCTCAAGGAAGGTTTTTTAGGTTTACTCCATTCTAAGGGTAAAGCTTTTAGTTAAGAACCTGATCAGTGTTTTACACTTTGATAGAAAAAGCATAGTGGTGTCTGCTCATTTATTCAAGATTTTCTTTTCCCAACAATATTTATACTTGTGGGTCATAATCATGAAAGATGTACAACATTGGTTATTATCAAAAGCAGAGGCCATTCCTTCACAAACCTGCCTAGTTATTTCATATGCTGCCTGTTATTTAACATAAAAAGATGGACCCATTTTTCCAGAATCATTTTGAAAATATAATTGCTAATTTGGACAATTAATAAAATGAAAAGTAGAACTGAGATAAGTTTAGTACCAGCATAAATGTATAGTATGCTAGGATGCTAACAATATTAGAATATAGCTGTAAAGATGCCCATGTTGCTTTACCAGGACATCAAGAATGCCATCAGTTTCACACGTTCTATTGACACATAGAAATAGAGAATGGAAAGATAAAGTCTAAAATACCGTGATCTTTCATTAGTGAACAGAGTCCCTGTTGGGCCGTTAGGATGGCTTAGAAACAAGATAAAAGGATAATACTGGCTGAAAATCAGGTCAAATAAATAACCTTCAAGTAAGATTCATGAACAAGGGGTCATTTGAACTATGCGTTAAAAATGCAAAACAGCATCAATCTTTGACCTTGGTTGACATCTTAAAAAAGCAGGATTAGGAGATAAAACATTTTGTCACTCTAGAAAGTACCGGAGTATGCACGGGTTATCATAAATTTTGAATAGATATTGGAAAGGGTATAAATCAGATTGCTGGGTTGTTAATCTATCCTTTTAAGAATCCTTTCCTTTCTCTGACAGTATTCTTCAATCAACTATCCCTTATATTTTTTTTTCCATTTTACTTATTAGGAATGGGTTCTCTTTGCAAGTGACCCCTTCCAAATCTGAGACCGTAAATTTTTCCTACTATAAATTAATAAAATTAATTTTGTTCTTCAGGGAATATTATTATTTATGTTTTGGTAGTTTAGTTCGTTTTGAAAGGACTGATCATGTTTTAATAAGATAATACATATCAAAGACCAGTAGATCTGAGACATAGAACTTCTAGTTGTTAATTCTCATAGTAACCTTATTATTCTAATAATAACTTTAGGACCTCCCATCACACATACAAATGACTCACAAAGGTAAACTTTACCACAGAAAATTCTTTGTGGTGTAGAGGTAGTACGGGACTTTTCATGAAATAATTCCTTAAGGATTAACTCAAGCTGTAAAATATCTCTCCAATTGGGAATCAGTGGTAAAAATGTTTTCCAAGTGTTTTTGACAGCTCTTAGCTGTTTAGAAACTACCGCATGGTGAAAACGGCAGAAATATCTAAAGCAGTTGTGCCAGAGGCAAATTTATGGTATGACTTGCATTATTATCATATTAACAAGGCCATGTATGATTTCCATCCATTTGTAATTAACCAGATCAAAATATACTTCTTTCTTTTCCACTTGTTTTTGTATATTCTCTAGTCCATAATAATTTGAGGAGTTTCTCTGTAAGCTTTTGACCAGGCTTAGTTTATCTTAACCTTACTATTTTTACTTTAAAATGCCAGAAGAAGATGTATTTTCCTTTTTATGTTAAATATAGTAGCTTTTTCTAGGTATAAATATTAATATGCTGATCTAGTAACATAATGAATATTACTAAATTTAATAATAATAAAATTCCAAATAATTTTCTAGTCCCTTTCTAAAATTCTTATCTTGCCAATGCTACTGGTCTTACATTGCTTAGAAATTATTGTTTTAAAATATTGCCTTGAAGATTTTTCAAAAATCTATATTTTTCCTTTATAAATTGATTTAGCTACTATTATATTCTTAAAAGCTATTAGAATTGTATGTATTAAAGTAGATAAGTATAGACTTGGTAGTAGTTTTTGCCTTGCCAGTTTTACTGTATGTATGGGAGGAGGTGTGAATGACTGGCAAGGAAGAACAGTAATGTATTACCTGTAGTTGTATGATTATAAAGGCAGCTGTTATTTCAGTATATTATACTTTTTCTTTCTGGAACTGGGGAGAAGAGGGGTTTAATATACCGTACCATTTTTCATGTAGAATAAATATCCACACTCTGCTCATATAAAGAAACTAATGGTATGTCTAGTACCTAATTAGTTAGACATGTAGAGCAGATCGTGAGAAATAAATTGTTAAAGCTTCACTACTGTTTTGGTTGGGGACACGGTTTGTTAATATGGTATTTTCATGCTTTAAATGACCCATGTGATGAATCAGATTTGTCAAGAACCACATGTCTTCTCAGTGCCCATTTCCATGAACATTTCCCTATTTTAATGTGTTAATTTAATAATCTAATGTGAAGTGTTGTTCACTTGGAGCTGAGGGATTCATATATGTTAGAGTCTGGCCCTTCCTTTTAGCTTTGTGCACTTCTTTTTACGTCCCAGCTTACAAATCCAACAGAGATGTCATGCTATAGGACAGTCCTGTTTTTAATTTACTCTTAAATAAGTTTGGCATGTACAATGTAGAATCATGAAATGTAGAACATACAATTATTCTACTTGATGAACTTAACTACTCAAAAGTATTAGCCCAGTTAAAACGAATAACTCAGCGTTCACTTTTTAAAGCTGAGAATTAAGCTTTAAATCACCACCTGTAGTCATTTGGTTATCCTATTTATTAAGAAGCTTACACACTTTAGTTGAACTTACCTTGTTTTAATTGTACTTTCCCCCCATTGTTTGGACCTCTGCAGTGATTACAGAATCGTCAGAAAAATTACTTCATATTAATATATTAGAGCAGTGCTTCTCAAACTTTAATGTACATATAATATCACCTGGGGAATCTTGTTAAAAATGTAGATTTCATTTGATAGGTCTGGGGAGAGGCCAGACACGCCGTATTTCTAACGTAAGTTCACAAGTGATGCTCATGATGCTGACCTGAGGACCATTCTTTGAGTAGCAGACAAAACTGGAGGACTCCTAATAGCCCCTTTTAGACTTCTCTAATGAAATGACCCTAATTTAGCTTTAACATTAACTCAAAGCTTAGCTCTTAGATATTCAGTCCATTGTGTTCTGATATAGAATCTGTTTGGATTCTTGGGTTCCTTAACAAGTAGGTGACAAAAAGGGAGGGGGGTATTACCTTCATAAGATTTGGATTAAGCCACAACATGATATAAAGTTATTTCTCAAACAAAATTCTAGGAAAGTGGGGTTTTATAGCTTTCCTATGGAACATACCACAGTCCTGAAGTTACTGATCGAAACTTCATTTTCTACTTTTTGTTTTAAACATCTCTTTTCCCATAAAGTAATTACCAGGCAGAAACTACAGGCTCCCAAATTCCCTTTCTATTTTTTCTATCTCTATTCAGAAATCCAGATATGTAACTTAACTCCCTACTGAAGAATTGACTTTATTTTTGGCTAAGACTTAGGCTCTTTCACACTCGTGACTTTTTACATGCCCAAAGACCAATAAATTTTGTTTCTTCGTTTCCCCTCTTCCCCCAAGATACATGGGAATAATCCTATCACCTCCGTTTATTTCCTTTTTGATTAGTAACCTCTTTTATATCTTATATCTTAATAGAAATTTCAAGCACTGTGGCCATTGATGTTATATTATTTATTGCAACATCCCTAGGAAGAACAGTAAATTGTTTCCTTGGGGGTGGAAACACACAATGTATTTCTATTAAATTAAATTTGAATGTTTTTCCATAGAAATCGAATTCTGAAATTTTAATAATTACATGAGTTATTTTAGTCTTTTATATACATATGAATCAGTTGTACTCAATTTGTCTTCTTTTATTTCAAGGGTGTGATTACTTTAGAGTCCCTTGGTAAAAGGGGTTATCGAGTACCTCCTTCAGGAACAATACAAGTGGTATGTGTTTTATAGCCTACAATTGCAATAATCATTCTCTCACATACATATAGAACTTAGCCCTTTCTCCTGCTACTGCTGCTGCAACAACTTTGGTAAGTAACAGTGGGGCTGCAGCTTTGTTTGGAGTTTCCCTGGTCTGCCCCAGGAATGACCATTTGGGGACCTCCATAAAAGGAAAGCATTAATAAGCTAATCAAGGTGAATATTTTAGAAAAATAGTATATGACAGTTTGCATAACTTAAATAGAGTTATTTTCAATATAGCTAGAACCTAACATTACCAATGCCTTTTATTTAATATCATCCAGATTGAGATTGACCGATTTCAAAGGATATCCCAAATGCTAGTATTGCTTTGGCAGGGAAACTTGGGACCCAAAATTGTATTATCCCTACTGTAATAATTTCTAAAATTGATCTAATGAGATGATTACATAAAGCAGATATGTAGTCTGACAGACATCAGGGCAGAGATGGCATCATTCCTTTTGGTCTAGGCATTGTTTATTTTGGCTCAGGAGAACCCTTCTAACCCAAAGCAGTCCTTTGTCATCCCTGGCCTAGGGTTCTCAGAAGAATAATTTGATGTCAAGGTCAGTTTGTAATTGAGTTCATCTCCAAGTCTGACCCAGGCTAATCCTGCAAGCCCTCAAGTCTGTTACAGAGTTTGCAGCCTGAAAAAGAGTCTAGTTGAGGCTCATTTCTCACATGCAGGATCTGGTCTAATCTAAGAAGCATTTTTATGACCTTTGGGCCTTAATGTCTTCAGTGCATTGTCAGATCACTTTTACTCATCATCATTGTTCCAATACTGCAAAGAGTCTGTACATTTGTTTATTTCATATCACACAGGAGTGAAACATAGTACTATGCAATGTGTGCATATATATTGTAATATAGATACAAATTTTACTAAGGAAGAATCATTGCATATTAAAGTACGATTTTCATGGCAAATAGATTTCATGAACTAAAGCAGTGATAATGTTCTGTTCTCTTGCCCCTGGCTATGTAGCTCATGAGAGAGTGTGGGTCACTGGAAAGCTAGCTGTCAGTTGTCATAATAATGAGGCATAAACGCAGAGGCAGCAACCTCACCTCTTGTTTGGAGACTGCCAACTCTAGTGGTTAATTTTAAATATGAAATTTGGGTATGTCTTTCATTCCTTATATAGTTTAACTATGTATAAACATGGTTTGAAATCCTGGCTTGTTAGTTGTTGTGGTTGTTGAATGTATTTGCCTTGATCTTAAGACTCACTAGATTTCAAAAATCGGATCATAATATTGATATATTTCTCATTTTGATTCAGTGAGTGATGTCCAGTGCCACGGATGAGCTTCTGAAAGCATGGGCACCAAGTTACCTATTGATGTGTTGGTAATTTGGTTAAAGTCAGATCAGCAGCTTGGGGTTTTGTTTAATAGTTAGTACTTTTCAAAATAATGCTTCTTCAATTATTCATAGCCAAGTACCAATTGAATTCAATTCAGTCTTCAATAAGGATACATATTTTGGGCTATAATGATGTTGATAATTTTTTTTTAAAAAGCCTAGTGTTGCTGCAAATTTGGAAATGATTCCAAATGTGAGAAAATGAAGTATTATTTAACCTACTTTGAATCTAATAATAATGAGCTTTATTTTCTAAATTTGGAAGAATTTTCAAATAGGAAAAAGTGTCTTCTTTGAGGACCTATTTTTAATTTTACAATAACCATATGTACCTAAAGCACCGAAATGTGAGAAAAAATAATACTGTATTTTGAGAATTTTGTAGTTGATACTCTAAGTGAAACTAATGTTTAAAATAATTGACCTGGAATATTTTAACCCAGTAAGGGTGTATGTTGCTAAAGCTAGTGGAGCTATTTCTTAAAATCTGACAAGGAATAAAAGGTACATATTGTCTGTTACTAATATGAAATTTGTGACTAAAGATTTCGATCCGTTACAGGATTTTATATTATTGTGAAATAAGAAATTAAATTGAACCTTTTAAAAAATACCGAATATTGTTTTGTAAACTTCTGAAATTTTATAAACTTTAGTCCCTGAAACTGAATTATATCCAGTAAGATTACCTTATTATTATTAAAAAGCCTTTTTAATTATTGACATAGTCATTCTGAGTCACATCAACAAATCACGATTTTTAAAGAATAATTTCTATATTATTTCTTCAGACCTTATTTAATCCTAATAAGACCGTGGTGAAGATGTTTGTTGTGATATATGATTTACGAGATATGCCAGCCAATCATCAGACATTCCTACGACAAAGAACTTTTTCTGTACCTGTTAAACGAGAAATGAAGAGAAGTGTTAATAAAGAGAACATACGACATACAGAAGAACGGTTATTACGCTACCTCATACATCTGAGGTACTCTTTCAAATCAATATGAAAAAATGTTACTTTAGAACAACTTTAAAATTTTTAGTTCATTTTTTTTAAAAACTGTGACTCTAATGAAGTAAATGCCCCTTGGACTTTGCTTAGCTTGGGAACTCTTGATGATGTGCCACGATGCAGAAAGCACGTGGCATACCTTCCTGCAGCATTATTACTGGTTGAACTGGGGGACTTTTCATTTATAACTGCTTAATGTAAAATACTTTATGTCAAGATAAGTGCTAATGTATGTAGGGCAGCATTTTCTAAACCAATGCTGTTCAATAAAAATGTAATATGAGCCATATATATAGTTCTATGTTTTTCAGTACCCACACTAAAAAAAAGTAATAATAAGCAGGTAAGATTAATATCTTCTATTTAACCCAGCCTTTTCAAATGTTATCGTTTGAATATATAATCAATATAAAAATTATTAATGAGGTTTTTTTTTGTTTTTTTTTTACTAAATCTTCGAAATCAAGTATGTATTTTACACCTAGAGCACAAATTGATTTGAACTAGCCACATTTTAAGCACTCAATAGCCACATGTGGCTAGTGGCTACTGTATTGGTAAGGGAAGTTCATAAACTTTGTTTACTTTTTCAACCAATATTTATGTGCCAGGCATGCTTCAATACACTAGGGAAACAACAGTGACAAAATCTTTTCTCTCAGAGCTTATATTCTAGTGCTTCCATCAGAAATACCTTTTCCTCTAACGTTTACTACCCAGCTCATGGTTCTGGGTTGTGAGAACTCATTTGATTGCCTTTGAGGTCCAAGTTGACAGCATCCTAGGGTAAGATTTTCAGCCCTGCAATCCTAGTTTAGCTCTCCGAATCAATGAGCAAATTGATTGGTTAAGAGAGGGCTCAGTAGCCTTTTGCCTGTAACTCTCTTTCTAATAGTTTTCTGGTCCCTTCTATAGAAAGTCCTCAATCCCATCAGTGACATTCATCTTTGACTAACCCTTACAGTAAGGTGTGCTCTTCATCGGGAGTCCTCTTTCATCCAGGATTGGGCAGAGGACCTCATTAACCTGTTACTGATGGGGACCACCAGCTGTCTTTCAGTATGTCTGCCTTGCAGTGGTTATCTGGTGTGAATAAGGAGTGAGCTGTGTACTCAAGTCCCATGCATGAAAAAGTCTATTAAGATAATTGTTCCCCTTAAAGCATTGTCTAATTGGTTCTCTCATCTTGGTCTTCTGACTGTTGTTCTGCATCCAAAAGATATGTTCAATCAGCACAATGTGTTAAAACTCAACCTGACACTGTCTGACATGAGCCTTTATGGGAAATGTTAACACAGATTGAAAAATATACTAAAAACAGACTTGGAAAACTTTTACAAAGAGCAATGGCATGAAACAGCAGATTATAAGAATACCTCCCAGCCCAACCTAGAAAAATATTCAACTGTCTCTGGTTAAACTTCCATTTGACATCATTCCTCTTGATGTTTAACAACCATAGCCATATGTAATCAGCATTAGCCAGAGTAAAAATCAACTACCTCAGTTTTTGTAATCCCTGCATAATGACTAGATAGTTTAAATGCCATAAAGAAATCTATTTGGGAAAAATAATATACTTCCCAAAGCATGTCCTCCTTCAAATTTGAAAGGTGAAAAACTTGAGAGAAAAGGGAAGAGTGAGTCAGTCAGAGGTCTGCTCTAACATACAGCACTGACAGCCAGATCCTTCAGCTAGTTTAGGAATAATATCCACAAACCCAGAGAGTATTTATGCTATACTGGGGGAAAAACAAAGACAAGTTAGCAATCCAGGGTGTTTGTATGTCTGCCAGGTAAATTTATGAGATTAAAGACTCTAGCCCCCTGTACTGTGCTGCAGATATTAGCAGGAGATAGAAACGGTTTCATATATAGTTTTGATAGCCATTTTCATTTCACTGATAACCTTTCTCTTTTGATGATTGCTGGGTTTTATTTAGCCAGCCACTGCAAATAATAGCAGTTTTTTCTTACCCTGTGATGTCCTCAAAATTTCATTTCCTGTGTTGATTTGTCATGGGTGGAATCCATTTTAATCTAACCAAAATCATGGGAGGCTAAGCTGTGTGAAATAGGTCAGTCTGTGTAGCTAGAACTTGACCCTGTAGTTGAGGAAAAGAACATGTGCTGTGGGGTCAGGGAGGAAAAGTAAGATTGTATTTGAAACTCAGATTTACTGGAATAAGCATCTCAGCCATTGTAAGAAGGAAAAGGAGTATGGAGAATAGTAAGGGAGAGGCAGTTAAAGAAAAGCGCATACTTTGGCAATTTAAGACCTTAAATATCATGTTAAAGAGTTAGTGTTAACCTAATATCATAGCAAGATTAATTCTTCTTGCTTTCAAATTTTAAGTACTCACGTTTGGTTGATTTAAAGACTTATTCTCTGAAATGATCCATCTTTTTGTTTATTTGTTTAGGTTCCAGAGTTCTAAATCTGGAAAGATCTACCTCCATAGAGATGTACGGCTCCTGTTCTCTAGAAAGTCAATGGAGGTCGATAGCGGTGCTGCATATGAACTCAAATCTTACACTGAATCGCCAACAAACCCTCAGTTTTCACCAAGATGTTGATAAGGAGTGACAGTTTAAAGTATTTGCTCAATACTCAAGTTTGCAAATAAAAATCAGCATAGAATAGAGTGTACCAAATTAACAATCAGGAGAGTGGACCTGCTCTTGTTATCCTGGACCAGTTTTTATTAAAGGATTCCTGAAATGAGATCTACATATTCCAAGTAGACTGGAAACACTCATGTCCTAATTCTTTTTGTACTGTTGAAACCACTTCGTTGGACATGTTGCAATAGCAAACCCCCCAGTTAGATTAGTGTTTACACGTTTTATTTCTCAGTTATTTAATATTTAATGTTTTCCTTAATACTCAAGTGATGTTTGTCTGTAGTGTTCTAATGTAGCACAAATCCTATGTAAAATCATACTATGTATTTTTGACATTAACGTTGAAATCTGAAATATATGCACAAGTCTTTAATTTTGTGTGATGTGTTTTAAGTGCTATTCATTTAAGTTATTGAAAATGAGAATGAAATGTTGAGCTTCTTTAAAATTAACGCACTATGCAAGCATGTGTATTTTTTACATATTTCGAGTTTAGTTTTTACAACACCCCATCCAGGTTGCTATCTCACATAGCAGTCCTTTAACATGCTGTATTAGCAGTGCAAGGTGGACTAAGCTGCTTCACATTCCACTTGCAAGTTCAGATCATCATGCCCGTTCATATTCCTTCTGGGATTCCTTATCCCAAAAACAGTTCTATTTTTCCTTAATCCCTGCTATAGAAGCTTTACATTAAATTGCTGTCCTATGCTAGTTAACTTTCTCAAATTGTTAAAAGAATATGTACTTTGAAAACAAATTAGTTATTTATATTGTAAATATATGCAAAAAAACTAAGAAATGTGTATTTGGCTTTTATTTTTAGATGAGACATTTATGTGATTGGGTGATTAACCATTAGGTGGTTTCATTTTAGCTCTACAGCTGCCAAGGGAGGGGGAAGATGTCTTGACCCTTGTCCCAATTTGTCACTTCCTTGTTCAGGGTCACAGTGGAAGCCATTTGGCAACTGGAAAACACCACCAAACAAGGAAACTTGAGTGAGTGCATCAAAAATCTTCTTTCTAAAACCCTTGGAAAGAACAGAATGATTTTGGTTGTTTGTGTTGAGACAATGGGCAATAGCAAATTAGAGAACAAGGCAAAAATACTGGGACTGCTGGTAGAAACCTATGACTGCAGGTTATAAAATATGTACCATGGTTGTAGGCCAGACCCAGGTGACCTAGGAGTCTAGATCCAGGGAAACAGTCTGGAATTGGGAGAGGGGAAAGTCTTTACTTTGGGTAAGCTATTGAATAGACTACTTAAGAGAATCTGGCCAGGTGATAAGTATGTGGTTGTAGGCTGTGGAGTGGCAAGCAGAAGCCTCCTCTAAGTTTCCTTTAAAATACCAGTTAAAGAAAAAAAGCCTGTTTATATTCCATAAAAACTAAAAAAAAAATTTTTTTCAGTACAAATTTATGAAGATTTTTTGTTAATCTTCAGACTATATGGAAAACATGGGACAAGGACCCAAAGGCTTGGTTGAAATAAGTATTGCAATATATATATCTAGACTTACACATTTGGCAAAAGTCAATTTTGAAAATTTTATATAAAACTTGGAAAATATCAAATTTCTTAATTAAAAAAATAATGCCTCTTTGACCTATCCAGTAAAGTTTACCCCAAGATTAGTCAAGTATATTATGTGCATGTATCTTTTTGCTTGGATACCACACTATAATCTTTTCAGAATTCTTTTTAAGTACTTTTGGAGCATTTTTTTAAGAAAATTTAAAGGAGTTGATTGAAGCATCTGTGTGCATCTTATGCTATTCCTGGCAAGTTCATGCAAAGGAAGCATGTGCTGACATTTTGTCTCTCTACTTCACAGAGCGTTTTTTGCCCATGTTTTTTCCTCTGTGATGTATAGTCACCCTTGCATCTGTCTGCTTTCACTTGCCCTGGCATTATCTTTATCACACTGGTTCTTTTTCCATCCTCCTTCAATTATAGGCCAAGACTTTACCATATCTCCTATATCTGTATTCAAAGATTATGTCACTAGATTACATAACAGTTGAGTGTTGGCATGCAGAAAATATGCCAGCAGACCACCAACATTGTTATGTATGGTAGGTAAAGAGATCTCACTGCAGGCTCACTTGGCAGTTTTGTAGATTAATAAAATGAGTCATAACTGATAATTCCCTTTTAAAAGGAACTACTACAGGTCAAAAGCTACAGAAAGTCTTTGGAGATTTTCTTATCAGATCAGAATGCTAAAATCTGTCATGAGAATGAAAAAATATTAATAAGTGGTGAAGACTAGCTGGAAGGTGCCCAACAGAAGGTTCTCGCCTCCTTCCATTTTCCCCCACCAGATCTCTGTTATTCCCAGAGGGTTAAAGAAGGGGAAAATTTTTCCTTCAAAGATTTCGTCTTTGGAATCTTGACTCTTCCCTAATTACTTTTGTGAATGAAGCAGTGATTCTTTTTTAACTTAATTTTTAAAAATTATATAATGTTTATTTTTTTAAAATTGTTCACCCTGTGTAAGTATATAAAGTAAATGTAAAAGTCCCCTCCCTCAAGTCTGCCATTGCAGCTATCACTTTACAGGGTGGTCACTGTTAAAAATTTGGTATATGATTTGTTGGACGTGGGAATACAGGATCGGTCTAGATGGAGGTAGGCTTTTTATGATGGTACGAATTCATTCTCAATCCCTAGACTACACCTATGTGGCATTGGATTCAGCCCATTCTACTCCATCATGGATTATCTGTGAGAGAGATGTCTAAAATTTGGACATTGGGAGAAAGAAGAGAACATGTAAATGCCTGCCATGTGTTAGGCATTGTAGGCAGTTTATGTTATTTAATCCTTAAAATCATACTTCAGAGAGAGAGAGTGGGTATTCTCCACTTAAAGAAAAAGAGACTTTAAGCTTGCCCAAGTATGAGAGCCAGGATTCAAACCTGGGTTAAAGAGTATGTTTTTTTCATTCTACTACACTGGCTTTTTGCCTCTTTTTTTCCATTATTTTTTCCACCAGAAATACACTTTTCATCAATATTCTTGGAAATAGTTTATAATTTGTGATGTGATAAGTGAGATACAGAAAGGCAATGCCTACTAATCATTAGGGGGAAAATGACTTTGATTTTTAAAAACCTACAACTTTGGGAATGTATGTCCTAATGCAACTCAGAGGCTATTCAACTTAGTATACTGTCAGGAGGCATGCAAATTCAGTTGAGGGAAGTCTTAGGAACACATTGTCCCAAAGTCTCCTTGAGACCCCCTTCTACCTCATTGTTCGTGGTTCTTTCATTTAATTCATTTAAAATTTTCCTGTTTCAACCACTAAGTCCCTACAGAAGTAGGATCATCCACTTTCTAGGTTCCACTTCCAACACTCAAGTTGTTGAAACTGCTCTGTTTACAGTTATCTGACCTGCTTATTCAATTAATGATATCTAGGCTTTGCTCAAAGAAATAACCACTCATCCCAGGATTTTTGGTCTTGGTGTCTTATTTAGTATCCGTGAGTTTATTTTTCCGGTTTCTTTCTATCTGTTCCTTTCATAAAAAATGTATTCTGTCCAGGCATGCGGCTCATGCCTGTAATACTGGCACTTTGGGAGGCTGAGGCCAGAGGATCATTTGAGGCCAGGAGATTGAGACTAGCCTGAGCAACACAGTGAGACCCCAGTTCTACAAAAAACGGAAAACATTACCTGGGTGTGACGGCATGCACCTGTGGTCTCAGCTACTCAGAAGGCTCAGGCAAGAGGATTGGTTGAGCCCAGGAATTTGAGGTTGTAGTGAGCAATGATGAGGCCACTACACTCTAGCCCAAGCAACAGAGTGAAACCCTGCTTCAAAAAAAAAAAAAAAAAAGTATTCTGTTATTGGTGTTTGCCACACCCTGATAATGGAGATGGATGTCCTCCCAGGTGTTTGAGGAATGGATGGGGTGAGACATTATCTCATCTCCTTTACTTACTCCTATAAACTCTTGAGTTAGGACAACTAAATCTCCAAAAGACCCCTGTTCTTTTTAAAGCTTTTATACAACTACCAAATTCCAAGCCGAAAAAATATTTTATGCACATATGCATTGTATTCACCAGGGGGAGCTTTGGTTCAACAGTTCTTGGAGCTTGCTCCAAACCTATTGAGAATCTCTGTCAAGGCGTTTCTCAGTGATTCTAATCCCTATGGCTAATTGAATTAAAATTACAA
The DNA here is from genome assembly GCF_000956105.1 of Propithecus coquereli. Lineage (NCBI taxonomy): Eukaryota > Metazoa > Chordata > Mammalia > Primates > Indriidae > Propithecus > Propithecus coquereli. The sequence goes on along the minus strand of NW_012151618.1, from coordinate 1,422,235 downwards.
ATTCAGTTCCTCAGTTGCCTCACATTTCAAATGCTCAGTAGCCATATATCACAAGTAGCTACATTATTGGATAGCACAGATTTAGAATATTTCCATCATCACAGAAAGTGGTGTGGGATAGCACTAATCTATTAGGTTATTAAGTATGAAATGTCTGATTTCCTTAAGTACCAAGTTTGACAGTTGATATCTCTGACATTTCACTTTGACACTTCTTGTTTTATGTTTATTGTGAAGGTACATCCTCAGTCTTTCAAACACATGTTTTGGCTTCTGATTATCTTTCATATTTTTTTAGAGCAATTTTTGTGAAACCATGGATAAGACAAAAATTCATGTTACTTTCAAATGAGTTCCACCGTGGAACCAATGCAGCACAGACAGCTGGAAATATCAACCAAGTGTTTGGGACGGATGTGGCTAATGAATGCATAGTACGTCTGTGGTTTGAGAAGTTCCATTCTGGTGATTTTAATCTTAAAAAGGAGTCACATGGGGAACCTGAGACCAAGGTGGATAATGATGAGCTGAAAGCTGTAGTGGAAGTGAATCCATCTCAGCCTACACGTGAATTAACAGCAAGATTTGACATTACTATTCCAACAATATTGGGCCATTTGAAACAAATGGGCAAAATGAAGAAGCTGGATAGATGGGTTCCACATGAATTAAATGAGAGAAGAGAAATCATCTCGAAATTTGCCTTTCTTTGCTGTCGTGACATAAAGGCAAACAATTTCTACACCATATTGTTACGTGTGATGAAAAATGGATTCTTTTGACAATTGCAAGCATTTGGCACAACAGTTGGATAAAGATGAAGTGCCCAAACACAGTCCAAAACCGAATATTCATCAAAAAAAGCTAATGGTGTCTGTTTGGTGGTCCAGCACTTGTATCATCTACTACGCCTTCATGAAACCTGGGCAGTTGATTGTAGCAGCTGTCAGTTACACCCAATTGGATGAAATGATGAGGATGCTTGCGACGAAGCAGCCAAGATTGATCGACAGAGACAGGCCAATCCTCTTCCAAGACAAGGTTTAACCACATGTCGCACAAACAACACTGCTCAAGCTACAGAAGCTGGACTTGGAAACTCTCTGTCATCCACCATGTTCACCAGACCTTGCAACAACTGACTACCACTTCTTCCAGGCTTTGGACCACTTTTTGCAAGGAAAAATATTCAATTCTCAACAAGCTATGGAAAACGCATTTCGTGATTTCATTGCCACTGATTTTCCAGGCTTCTTTGCTGCTGGCATAAACAAGCTCTACTGTTAAGATGGCAAAAGTGTGTCTGTAGTTAGACACAATCTTTGATTCATTGTATTGCTTGTCTGAGATATAATAAATTACACTTTTGATTCGAAATCGGACATTTCATATTTAATGACCTTAATGGAATACAGGCATACCTTGAAGATATTGCTGGTTTGGTTCCAGACCACCACAATAAAGTGAATAAATGAGTCACATAAATTTTTTGGTTTCCCAGTACACATAAAAGTTATGTTTACACTATATTTTGGTTTATAAGTGTGCAATAGCATTACAAAATAAAAAACAACATATAAATCCTAATTAAAAAATAGTTTATTGCTAAAAAATGCTGATGATCATCTGAACCTTCAGTGAGTCAGTCCATTTGCTGGTGAAGGCTTTTGCCTTGATGTTGATGGCTGCTGACTGATCTGGGTGGTGGTTGCTGAAGGTAAGCGTGACTATGGCAATCTCTTAAAAAATAAGACAGCAATGAAGTTTGCCACATCAACTGACTCTTCCTTTCACAAAAGATTTCTCTATAGCATGTGATGCTGTTTGATAGACTTTTACCCACAGTAGAATATATTTCAAACTTGGAGTCAATCCTCTCAAATCCTGCTGCTACTTAATGAACTGAGTTTATGTAATATTGTAAATCATTGTTGCAGTGATCAATCTGAAAAAGAAATCAAGAAAGCAATCCCATTTACAGTAGCTACAAAAATACTGATAGGAATAAATTTAGGCTGGGCACAGTGGCTCACACCTGTAATCCAAGCACTCTGAGGCTTGGAGGCTGAGGTGGGAGGATCACTTGAATTCAAGAGTTGGAGACCAGCCTGAGCAAGAGTGAGACCCCATCTCTACCAAAAATAGAAAAATTAGTCATGGATGGTGGCACACACCTGTGATCCCAGCTACTCAGGAGGCTGAAGCAGGAGGATCACTTGAGCCCAGCAGTTTGAGGCTACAGTGAACTCTGATGATGCCATTGCACTCTAGCCAGGGCAACAGAGCAAGACTGTCTGAAAAAAAATTTTTTTTAACTGAAGAAGTGAAAGATCTCTACAAGGAAAACTTTAAAACGCTGATGAAAGAAATTGAAGTGGACACCAGGAAAATGGAAATATATCCCATGATCATGGATTGGAAGAATTAATATTGTTAAAATGTCTATACTACCCAAATTATACTACAAAGCAATAGTAACCAAAGTAGCATGATGCTGGCATAAAAACAGATCCACAGAACCCAGATATAAACCCACGCACTTACAGCCAACTTATTTTCTACAAAGACACCAGGAAAATACACTGGGAAAAGACTGTCTCTGTGATAAATGGTGCCTGCAAAATGATATCCATATGCAGAAGAATAAAATTAGATCTTTATCTTTCACCATATACAAAAATCAACGCAAAATGGATTAAAGACTTAAATGCAAGACCTGAAACTATGAAACTACTAAAAGAAAACATTGAAGAAAAGCTATAGGACATTGGTGTGGGCAAAGATCTTTTGGATAAGCCCTCAGAAGCATAGGCAGCAAAAATAGACAAATGGGGCTGGGCGCAGTGGCTCACGCCTGTAATCCTAGCTCTCTGGGAGGCCGAGGCGGGTGGATTGTTTGAGCTCAGGAGTTCGAAACCAGCCTGAGCAAGAGTGGAAAGAAATTAATCGGACAACTAAAAATATATAGAAAAAACTAGCCGGGCATGGTGGCACGTTCTGTAGTCCCAGCTACTCGGGAGGCTGAGGCAGAAGGATTGCTTGAGCCCAGGAGTTTGAGGTTGCTGTGAGCTAGGCTGATGCCACGGCACTCTAGCCCGGGCAACAGAGTGAGACTCTGTCTCAAAACAAAAATAAATAATAAAAAATAAAAATAGACAAATGGGATCACATTAAGCTAAAAAGCTTCTGCACAGCAAAGGAAACAATTAACAAAGTGAAGGGTAGGAGAAAATATTTGCAAATTACTATGTGACAAGGGATTAATGACCAGAATACACAAGGAACTCAAAACTCAATGGCAATAAAAATAATCCAACTAAGAAATGATCTAAAGACCTGAATAGACATTTTCAAAAGAAGACATACAAATGGCCAACAGGTATATGAAACAATGCTCAAATCACTAATCAGGGGAATGCAAATCAAAACCGCAATGAGATCTCACCCCAGAAAGAATGGCTATTATCAAAAAGACAATAAATGCTGGTGAGGATGCAGAGAAAAGGGAGAACACTGGTACACTGTTGGTGAAAATGTAAGATAGTACAGCCATTATGAAAATCAGTATGGAGTTTCCTCAAAAAGCTAAAATATATTCAAAAGAAATGAAATCAATATATGGAAGAAATATCTGCACTTTGTTTATTGCAGCAATATTCACAATAGTAAAGATATGAAATCAACCTAAGTGTCCATCAGTGAATGAATGGATAAACAAAATGTGGTATATACACACAATGGAATATTATTCAGCCATAAAAAAGAATGAAATTCTGTCATTTGTAACAACGTAGATGGAACTGGAGGTCATTACGTTAAGTGAAATAAGCCAGACATTGACACGCAGATATTGCATGTTCTCAATCATACGTGGGAGCTAAAAGGTGGATATCATATCGGTAGTGGGTAGAATGGTGATTACCAGAGGCTGGGAAGAGAAGGGGGGAGGGGATTATGAAGAGAAGTTAGTTAATGGGTACAAAATACGGTTAAATTGAAGGAATACGTTGTAGTATTTGATAGTACAGTAAAAAAATTATTGTTAATAATTTATTATATTCAAAATTACTAGAGAAGAAGTGATCCTCTTTCCTCAGCCTCCCAAAGTGCTGGGACTAAAGGCATGAGCCACCATGCCCAGCCAGGAACAAATTCTTTTTATCCAAGGTCTCACGTCCAATTTTCTATATATTTATGTCTATCAGTTTTGAACCCAAGTTTACAAATACATTAATATAGGATGTATATCAGAATGCCAATTTATTAAAATAATATTTATACAACTATTAGATGTTTCAGTTAGCCTAACTAGTACATTCTCCTTTCTCTCTGTAGTTCTGCTTAAAGGAAATTCAAATTCCCAGTAGGTTACTTTGTGAGTATGAGAACAAATATGTAGTTGATCTTACGAAGTTTCTCAGCTGGCCTAGCTTGAGACACTCTCAAGGGTTATCTTTGTCAAAAAGTTGGCCTCTTAAACCTTTTATTTTAAATACTTCCTTGACTGACAAACCCCTTCCTTCCTTCCTCCAAAAGGGGTGCAATATAGGTCTTTGTTTTTCCACTTGCAATCCTAGTGCAATTCTTCCTGTCTAAGATTCTATACACTGGTTGAGTTTTGAGAATGTCCAAATTCCTCATCCAACCGCTTAGGGCCTTTTGATTGCCCCGTTGTCCTCCCCTCACCTGAATTGCATTCATTTTCTGTGGCTTTTTACTAGTTTAACTCTCAGAGGGCAATCTTATTCCCAAGTTTCTGTGGAACGAACATGTATTGCCAGTAGCTATGCAGATGTCAAGTTGAATGCGGATTACACATAAAGCCACAGGATTCGGCATTTAAGAAAGTCATTGGGGGAGCTTGATTCCAGCTCGGTATAGTTGTGGGAGAGGACCCCTGGGAGTAGACAAATGAATGGAAGTCGAATTCCTTCGTTAGATATTTATTGAATATTTAGGAAATGCTGGACTCTCGGAGTGAAATATAAATAAATACATACAGGTCCCTGCCCTGGTGTGGCTCATCTGAGGAGAAAAGGTGACATTAATAAAGTAATCACAACAATCACTGTCTAATCATACAGTGCGTGTTGCTGAGGAATGCACAGAGCTGTGATAGCCTTTAAGAAGTGGATCTGACCTCGTGGAGAGGCTCAGGAAGGAAAGGTTCTCCTGAGGCAGTGAGGTGTAGAGTTGGGGTTGTGAGAGAAGAATGGGGTTAAGTAGGTGAAGTACAGCGGGCAGAGACTTATGGAGACGAGCAGCACGAAGCTTTGCAGAGCCCCAAAGAACGTCTGCATGGTTGTAGAAGGGAGAGCTAGGAGGAGAATGAGACTAGGCAGGGGCGGGGAAGAGGAAATAGTAAAACCCCTGGAACAGAAGGGACCAGAATTGACAGGAAAGGGCGGGGAGAGGCGGCTCGACTTAGAAACTACAATTCCCAGGAAGCATTCGGCAGCCCCAGGCGGATGTGAGGTGAGGCGCGAGCCGCGACGCTTGAAGGAAACAGGAAGTGCTTGGACGACGCAGAGCCGGAGAAGCGGGGTCAAGTAGGTAGGGGCGCGGCGCGGGAGGGGCGCAGCGGCGAGCCGGAGCGGCGGCGGCCGAGCGTCTCGGGGCTCGCTGTCGTCATAGGCGGCGGCCATTTTCGCGGGCGGAGGCGGCCCCGGCGGGCGCTAGGAGAGCGGGGGCGGGCGGCGGGCCTGAGGCGGTGGCCCGGCGGCCTCGGCCACCCGGTAATCGCATCTCTTCCCGGCGTCTCGTCTGCAGAGGGAGCACTATGTCTGCGGAAGTCCCCGAGGCAGCCTCTGCGGAGGAGCAGAAGGTGAGTGTGCGCGGGGAGCGGGCCTGCCCCGGGCCTGGCCTGTCCCAGCCGCGTGCGGAGGGGCGCGCCCGGAATCCAGCGCCTCGGCGCCCGATGTGGAGAGCTGTTTGTGCCCTTCTGGCAGGAAGAACACTCCAGAATGGGCTTCCCGCAGTAACTCTGGTGATCGGCGTCGACGTGTTGGGAGTTTGAACATTCCGCACGTCTTTCCTAACCGTGCCTTTTCTTTAATCTCTTAAATATACATGATCGCCCAGGACTCAGTGCTTAGGCGTGGAACCTAAGTTTTTCTATGAACTTCACTTTACTTAGGACGTTTTGGTTTTTTCTTTGAGGAACTCTCCAACTACTTGTAGGCATGCAGTTAACTGCAAAGGCAGCATCTCGCGTTTGAGTAGTGATGTGGACCGGGACTGGAATTTCAGATCCTACCCTTGTGAACCTTGTAACTCTGGCCAGTTAATAAACTCTGGAGGCTTCAATTTCTTCATCTGTGATAGCAGAATAGTAGTACCTGCTGCTTATGGGTGTTGTGAGGCCTAAACGAGGTGAGTAAAGGGAGAGTGTTTGGCGCAGTGTGTGCTCAAAAAGATGAGCCGATGGGATTCGCATATGATACTTGACTAAAAATCGAAAGGTTGGAATTTAAATTTTTTTTCCTAACTTAGTTGATTAGGTTTTTCTTGGAAACATAGGAATATTTTGTAAACTTACTTGAAGCATCTTCCTGGTGTAGGGGAATATGCCAGGAATGTCAGTATGGTTCAAATTAAGAGTATAAAGGCCTTATATTTATCTAAGCTAGTGTTTGCCCCTACTGTCGTAATTATTTCTGCTACCCTGCCCTCCTGAGTATGTGGAGCTGACTGAGAAATGAGAAAGGTCGGTGGTATCTTGTTTCCTAAATTGTTTATGGAGAGTTACCAACAATTATTCTTAAAAATCAGATTTTGTTATCATAAATAGGATTTGGTCTAATGCTTGGACTTTGTAAGGGTTTCTGCTTAATGTTGTGCTTATGTTCCTAATCAGGCCGGAAATTGGATTAGTGTTCTAAACCCATTCCATATGCTCTTAACCATGTTCATTTCCTGAGTTGGGTAGTTCTGTTATGATGTTACTTGTAAAGTCACTGAAGAAAAACAAGAAAACAGCAATAGCATGAATGATAGGCCAAGTTACCACATTATTTGTGAATACTTACTGAAAACAATTGGATATTTTTCACATTTTGCAAAAAAATGGACTTTTGGGGCAAAAATTACATATAAAGATTACAATCTTAGTAGTATTAGTTATCATTTATTGTAAAATATTTGTTGTGGTGTTTATTATTGTTTGGGATTTAGGAACCCAGAAAAATAACAAGCCTATGATATCTGAAACACTGACAGCAAACTCAGCTTTGACTTCTGGTGCCCAAGAGTGTGCTATGTGATTTTCTTTGGTAAGATGTGTTAGTTGCTAAAGTATACATGGTGATTCTAGAGTGTAAATTCTTTTATTTGGAACAGCTTAAGATGTCTCTTAACAATACTGAGGATCATTCGAATATTTTATCTTAATGAGTGTCCTTTGGTTTTGACTCCTGTCGTTAATACCAACCAACATGTGTTAAGAATATAATGTTCTTCTTGAATTGAGGATTGGCTGTAGATGTTAAGTGCCTGTGGCATGGATACTGTCCCTAAACATGAGAAAAAATGTGCAAAGTCACTTCTGGGTTCCTGTGGGCCAAGTCACCTGTTTCTTCTATTTGGAAAGGACAGTTAGATGACCTTAAAAAATTGGGTTATTATTTGCATTCAGTTGACCTTTCAATTAAAGCCAGAGTATTCAGCTAAAAATACCTTTATAATTTAATGGTAGGTTGCCTATTGTCTCTGAAAAATTAAGGTAAAAGGTTTGGCCCTGCATGGAATAAGAGCTAAGTCACTATTTCTCTACCTTGAGTAGTGTGTGCACCTGTTCAGAGAAGAAAACTAGATTCAGTCATATTTTTATTGGGATATTATTAATAAATGTGTACAAACATAAAAATAAGTATAAACTCCTATCTCTTAACTTTTTACCACCCTAAAAGTAAGACAAATTAAATAAAAACAAAGCTGGTCTAATTTTTAAATTTTATTTATTGTTTTTAGAGACAGTGTCTTGCTTTGTTGCCCAAGGTGCACAATCATACATAGCTCACTGTAACTTCAAATTCCTGAGCTCAGGCGATTCTCCCACCTCTGTCTCAATAGCTCAGTCTCAGTCTCAGTAGCTAGGACTACATGTATTTGTCACACCTCGCTAATTAAAAAAAATTTTTTGTGGAGTCATGGGGGGAGGGCAGGGAAGGGAGGGTGGTCGTGTTATGTTGCCCAGACTGGTTTCAAACTCCTGGCCTCAAGTGATCCTTCTGCCTAGGCCTTCCAAAGTGCAGGGATTATAGGCATGAGCCACTGTGCCCAGACAGTGCCAGTCTAAATTAATTCAGTGTGACTGGTATTTTACTGAAACTAAATTTCCAGTGTATTGAGAATATGATAATGATTATTAAAGTGCTGGGACTTTGTGAGTCTGGCAAGTTAACACTCCCCTAGGCTATGTGATGACTCAGTTCTCCTTTTTTCTAAAAGTAAGGTGGGAGGTATTTTACTCTCCAGGGTCATAGATACATTTACATTTTAAATTCAGCTCCATTCTTTTTTTTTTAAATTTATTTTTTATTTTTTTATATACAAGATGGCGTCTTGCTCTTGCTCAGGTTGATCTCGAACTCCTGAGTTCAAGCAGTCCTCCCTCCTCAGCCTCCTAGAGTGCTAGGATTACAGGCGGGAGCCACCAAGCCCAGCCCATTATTTTCTCCTTATCCTGGACAGTTGGAAGTAGTCTGCTGAGTCTGTCAAAAAAAAGCTTAGACATGGAAGTCACATAGCACTACTTAAAGGTGAGATAGTGATTTAGATGCCCCAGAATATGCTTATATTTGTTTCTTAGATGAGTGCTGAAATGAAAACAAAACATTTAAAAGTTTTTAGTAGAGACCTCATGGATGTGTCAACATTAAGCTAAGAGAGCCATGTGCACTGGTTCTGGGGGTGAGAAGAGGCCTGTGGGAACTTCAGAATATTCTGATTTCATTGTGAGCACCTTAAGGTCAAGGACCCTGCTTTATATATCTTTTCTCCCACAGCACCTAGCTTAGTACTTAGTGTTATTCACAAAATGTTGGTTGAATGAATTTTCCTCAGAACCTTTCTGTTGAAATCATTGCTATTCCAAGTACTATTCAAACACAAATGGCAATGCTACTATAGTTAAAAAGAGAGGGATAGACCATGGTAAATAAGAACCTCACCTTAGATCCGCTTAAGAGATCTGAATGAAACTAGAGGGATGTGTATATATATTTTTTCATATATGTTGTAGCTTTAAAAGTTTTGTTTTAAAACATCTCAATTGATAGCATCAAACTAAGATGTCTTAGAAAGGGTAACTAGGCCAGATGCAGTGGCTTGCACCTGTAATCCTAATCCTTGGGAGTCCAAGGTGGGAGGATCACTTGAGGCCAGGAGTTCCAGACCAGCCTGAACAGGAATGAGACCCTGTCTCTACAAAAAATAGAGAAATTAGCCTGCCTGGTGGCTCGGGCCTGTAGTCCAGCTACTTGGGAGGCTGAGGCAGGAGGATCACCTGAGCCCAGGAGTTTGAGGTTGCAGTGAGCTGTGATGATACTATAACACCACTGCACTCTAGCCCAGGTGACAGAGTAAGACCCTGTCTCAAAAAAAAAAAAAAAAAGATAAGTAAAACTCTCAGCTAAAATATTTGTTGTTGGTTAAAACTGTGGTCCTCACCCCCCACCCCCAATCCCACCCCCGAGCAGACTGGACTGATCTGTGTTCTGTTAGAAACCTGGTCACACAGCAGGAGGTGAATGGAGAGCTGGGGAAGCTTCATCTGTATTCACAGCTGCTCCACATAGCTCTTACCACTGCCTGAGCTCTGCCTCCTGTCAGATCAGTGGCAGTGGCATTAGATTCTGCATTATTGTGAGTTGTGTAATTATTTCATTATATATTGACAATAATAAAGTGTACAATAAGTGTACTGTGCTTGAATCCTCCCGAAACCACCCCCTCCATGGAAAAATTGTTTTCCATTGAAACCAGTCCCTCATGCCAAAAAAGTTGGGGACCACTCGGTTAAAAGATACACTTGGTACCTTTGTGAGTGGTGGAAGAGGAAAATAATTGTTTCTGTTTATCACCAGTAAAGAGTGGATATAAATTGCTTTCCCATTTTTTTCAGTATTATTAAAACAGCACTTAATATCGGTATTTTCTGGGGCTGTTTTGACACTACCTTTGGTCACTAAAAGGTTCAAGAGTGTTTTCTTTTTCTATTTAGAGTGAGCACAACTTGCTGTTTTGGTTTATGTACAACCATTGATTCTTAACAGTCTAGAGATAAACCTCAGAGAAGTTTTTAAATGTTTCTCTTGGCTATCTTAGCAGTTTGCTGTACAACAGTTGTTCTATCGTTTGTGCAAGACTTTAATACTTTACCAACTTCTATTCCTGAACCTGTGTCTCCCATAACATGAAATATTAAATATTTCAAAGATAAGCTGATGTTGAAACTATCAAGTGTGTAGAAAGTTTCTTAGCTTTGTGGAAACAATCAAAGTACATTGTATTTGTTCTTTCAGTAGATTTTTATTGAACACTCATTAAATGCCAGGCACTGGACAAGCAGCAAGGACTTAAGACGACAACAGTAATTTTCCATAGAGATTGATATAGTATTGCTACCTTCCTGGCAATATCCCAAAGGATTTGTTGGCTTTCATTAATCCTTTCTCTTTATTCATCAGTTAGTGCATCAGTGAACATATTGCTGAGCAGATAGAGAATTTGCTTAGAGTGGTCAGATTTTTATTGCTGATCTTGCTTTGTAACTCTGCTGAAGGCTGAAAAGTGGTTTCAGTCATTCAGACATAATTATTATCAGTCCATAATAGACTAAAAATTAATCCTTATTTAAATGTCCTTTTTATATGTATGTATTTATAACTTATACCCCACCTACTTACAGACAGGATTTCTAATGTATTAGTATAATTCGCAAAAATGCACATGCCTATCATTGATAAATGTTAGGCTCTGTGCTGGGTATAGTGTATACTAAGAAGATATTTGGGGATTGTCAAGAGAATAACTACTATTTAAAATCCTGTTCTTAGGTTTTGGTTTTTGTTTTAGATATATCATGAGCATATATCCCTGTTAAAATATCCTGAGTTTATGCTGCCTATAGCCCAAAATTTAGAATGCTTCTACCTCTGCCCACCCCACCCTCACCCCTGTGACTTATGGGCATAGAAACCACTTGGCTAAATAAATCCACTTACATTCCAGCATCTATTTCTAAAATGTAATAAAATTGCTATACAACACAAAGGCTTCTTAGAGAGTAAAATTTCAGAAGCAGATTTGAATTAGGCTCGTTTCCTCTACCCTACTCCTCCAGGGGTGGGGAACCTGCAACCTTCTGATTTCAAGATTGTTCTTTTTTAAGCACCAAAGAAGGCAACAAAAACTTCATCTTTCTCTGCTACACCCCCTTTAATAAAAGGATTTGTTCTGTAAAATTTGGATTCAGCCGAAAGGCTGCACTTTAGGACCTAGAAGGCCACATGTGGCCTTCAGGCAGCAGGTTCCTCACCCTTGCCTGGTTAATCATGAATTATTTGGTATTTCTTTAATTTTCAAATGTTAGAGATTTGTGATTTTTTAAAATTATTACTTACTTTAACCTAATGAATTGCAGTGATAGATGGTGGTCTGGATAAAAATAGTTAAGACTTGCTTTATGGCCTAGTGTTTAGTCAATTTTTCTATTTGTGCTTGAGAAAAATATACATTCCCTAATTGTTGGGTACAGAATTAAAGTCAAGTATCTTGACTGCTTTGTTTTGTCTTTTTCAGCGATCAATAATTGAAGAAGGTGTGTTGAATTTCATGGTGGTATATTTGTCAATTGTTCCGTGTAGTTCTGCCAATTTTTGCTTTGTATATTTTGAGGCTGTTTTATTAGAGGCATGAATATTTAGATCCTTTGTCTCTAATAATGCTTTTGGTCTTAAAGTCTGTGATACCTGATATTAATATAGGTGTACTAACTCTATTTTGGTTAGGATTTGTCTTGGTTTGTCATTCCCCTCGCTCCATATGTTTACTTTTAACCTGTGTCCTTATGTTTTTAGATTTTTAAAAAAATTTTTTTTTACTTCAGCATATTATGGGGGTACAAATGTTTAGGTTACATATATTGCCCTTGCCCCACCCGAGTCAGAGCTTCAAGCGTGTCCATCCCCCAGACAGTGTGCACCGCACCCATTAGGTGTGTATATACTCATCCCCTCCTCCCCCTCCCATCTGCCCAACACCCGTTGAATGTTATTACTATATATACACTCAAGTGTTGATCAGTTAATACCAATTTGATGGTGAGTACATGTGGTGCTTGTTTTTCCATTCTTGTGATACTTCACTTAGTAGAATGGCTTCCAGCTCTATCCAGGATAATATAAGAGGTGCTATATCACCATTGTTTTTCGTGGCTGAGTAGAACTCCATGGTATACATGTACCACATTTTATTAATCCACTCATGTGTTGATGGGCACTTGGGTTGTTTCCACATCTTTGCAATTGTGAATTGTGGTGCTATAAACATTTGAGTGCAGATGTCTTTTTTATAGAATGTCTTTTGTTCTTTTGGGTAGATGCGCAGTAATGGGATTGCTGGATCAAATGGTAATTCTACTTGTATCTGTTTGAGATATCTCCATATTGCTTTCCACAGAGGTTGCACTAGTTTGCAGTCCCACCAGCAGTGTATGAGTGTTCCTATCTCTCCGCATCCA
>NW_012151618.1:1407986-1408615 GCF_000956105.1 Propithecus coquereli | reverse complement strand
TTATAAACCTTTTTCTAAGTGATACAGGACCATAGAACACTTAAACCAAAAACACTGTACTGTTATATAGTATTTTTGTTCCATTCTTTTTTTAACCCCACATAATAAAGACATTAAAATCAGAATATTTTGTTTGTCAGTATATGTGCATATATACTAATTTCTTTATTTCTTCTGTATCTCAGACCTTTTTTGGTATTTGTTTTCATTCTTGCTGAAGTAAATGATTAGGGATTCTTTCGATGCCCCAAAACATGCAATCATGTCAAATTCTGTGCCCCGTTTTACAATTTTGAGCATGACTATAAGGATAAATTGCTTTCTTACCTGATTTTCTCAGTATCCCATCAGGAGACAGGAACAGAAACCATGTTGCATGATTTACATAGAAAGCAATGGCCCTTCAATGGCCCTTGTTGGGGGCGGCATCCAACAGGGGGATCCGTTGAGGTCCGTTCATTATCTGTGGTGAAGGTATTATATCTTGTTCTTACTCCGTTAACCTGTATCCTGCTCTTGCTCTGTAAACTTACCTTGTCCTTCCTCAATAAACTTCGTTTCATGCTTGCCTTGCTTTTGGTATGTCTGGTCATACCAAGAACAGAATTAAATATTTTTTAAAAAATAAT
>NW_012151618.1:1244189-1407936 GCF_000956105.1 Propithecus coquereli | reverse complement strand
GTTATCTTCCTCCCGTTTGCCCAATTGTTTAGTACAACTGAGTCAGGCTGGCATTTTGATAATAAACTCCTGGACGAGCCGAGTTTTCAAATTTGGTGTGTCTTTCCCTAATATGGTTTTCATTGATTCTGAGAGTTGCTGAAACCGCTGAGGCTTTTCTGCAATTCCTGAGCAGGGATTCTGACATTCTTCTGTGCTGGTGTGTGAAAACACTCCCTCTCTTTGTACAAAGGCAGCTTAGCTCTCTCCACAGCTTTCCCTCCTGCAACAGCTCAGGAAGCATAAATGGGTTAGGGGATGGGGTGTGTGTTGAATGAAAATGTTTTGTAATTTCAAAGCAACCAAACAAAACAGATCCTTCAGAATGGTCTTATTTTCCGTGGCGACATAGTTATGGGCACAAAATCTCCTTCTCTTCCTTCACTGGCGTCCGTAGCCTTTCACATTACCTTGTCACTAGCAGAAAATAGGATTTCTCACCTACAGATGGAGAAAAGAGAAGAGGCTAGCCTAAACATTAGGTAGAAATTACTTGTCAAGTTTGATCAATTCAGAGAAAATCCAAATCCCCTTTGAAGAGGCACAGTTGATACTCAGAGATTAGTGGAGATGTCCTTATAGATCCATTGTTTGGCTAAATTGTCTGCATATGCAGCGCGTTTGCTAAATGAATGATACATTTGCATCTAAATGGTCCATAAATAATTTGATTCTACTCCAGACGGTGCAATAAACAAGCCCCCTCCTCCTGGTGGAGTCCGGAGATGTGTGAGTGTCGGACTCCTCTGTTATTTCTCTGCCTGTGCTATTATTTGACAAGGCACCGGGGAAGGAAGTACATGAAGCTATTAACGAGAACCAATCTCCTTTATGAGCTGAGATTTGAGTGAGCAGGCAGAGAAAGCTCTCATAATGTACACCTTTGGCCTCTAGCTCTTTGGGCAAAATTTTTTTAAAAAATAATAATAAATAGAAAGCAATATGATTTAGGAAATTAGGTTGCAAATTATTAGAAGCGATAGAGGAACAAAAGGGGTACGGTGATGTTTCCAGAGGTGAATGATTGCTTTTGACTGTGCAGAAGTGAGTACTGTTCTGAGTCTACCATCTTCTATACCCATTGATACGTAGCTGCTACTAGAGTCCCTGATTATCTGTTAGATGTCCCCCTGTAGGAGCTCACAGGGACTACTGCTGTGTATGATTATTGGCAGCATCACCAGGAGCAGAATGGATTATTTTTCTTTGCCTTTTAATCTGGTGGGGATGTCATTGACAGAATCTAATAGGAACTCACTGTGTCATATTGTTAGTGAGTGTCCAAGCATTTGAACTTGTTAATGTAAGGTCCTAGAACTGCCTATGTCTGCAGAAGGTAAAAATGTTTCTCTAGGTTTCATGCAAAGTATTGTGGAAATTTTAATGATCTTTACCACATTTAAAAATGTAGCTTAGGTCATATTATCTTGGTGTTAAATGCAACTGAAATTCTGAATCCAGCTAGGAAGTTGCAACTAGCAGGGACTTGACATTGTGCTATATATTTGGCAAGAAAGCTGAAGAATTGGTTTGTTTCTGTAGTACATGTTGTAAATCCATTCTAAATCTGAATGACATTTTCAGCTGTAGGTGGTTTTTGTCCAAAACATTTAAATAGTAAACTATTAGTTTAATTGAGCGTGTTTAATGTTATATATAAATGTACCTATAAATGTATTCCTTATTAAGAAAATAAGGGGATGCCAGAATTGTGTACAATTTTTTCCTCCTTATATATCAAATAAAGGAAACCTGTGGAAACACTGAAAACTAGGGGAAAGTTTCTATATACCTAAAATTTTAAGGAATCTCTCCTAAGAACTATTTCAGATCAAACAAAGGAAGTAGAGAGCTCTCATTTCCAAGACTGAGGAGAGCTGGATGGTTTTAATGGGAATACAGGACTCCATTAAACACCCTGTTGAAGGTGTTGGGACTGAAGAACAGCAATCAGCTTGGGGTTCTTTTCAGCCAGTGTCATTTAAAACCACCCTTATAGGGAAACCCAAGAGCGAATCCTTTCTTCCAATTCCACTTCCAAGTTGCAGCAAGCACTGGGAACACCTTTGAGCTACAGTAGATGTCTACAGTGAAGGGTGAACCATGGAAAAGCTGCGCAGTGACCCAGCCCGCCTTGCTACAGTAAACTGGACCCTTGAATTTATGTTATTTTTCAGGCTTTTGTGTTGAGTACAGTGTAGTCATATCTTACATGGGGTTAGGTTCTAAAGTTAATATGACAAAAAAAAATCACATATAACTAAAATCACTCTTGAGAATATCCTAGGGAAGACATAATCATACTGGAGACTGCCCCATCAATTCTCAGTAGGGCAGTTAAGTCACTTTTTTGTCCAGTGTTTGAACTGGACAGGGTGATTCTTAAGTTTAGTGCCAGCTGAGGTAATAAGCTTGTGTTGTAGGGGCTGAGTTTTTAAACACTATAGTGATAAACAGCATGTTGATAAGTTTACAGTCTGAAAGATACCCAAGGATAGAGACTAGTGTGGGAATGGTAGAATTGCACATATACCTCACACTTGACCTCTCTCTCAGGCATACCCTTCTTAAATGGAATGACTGGCAGAGTCACCACTACTATTTAAATTCTTTTTCTGGCTAAGCGCACATAGTTGAATTTTGTGTATGTCAAGTGAGTGAATGATATGACCACTGTAAAGAGACTGAAAGTCAACTTAGGTGTTTTGAGATTGTCAGGTTTTAGTCTGAAGTGTCAGTTATTAGTGCACTCATGGCCAAAGAATGACAAGACACACCATAGTAAGGCAAGCACGAAAATGAGGTTTATTAAAGAGAGAAAGATAGGATTATAGAGCAAGAGCAAGATACAGGTTTACAGAGTGTCATACACACACCACAGACAACGATCAACCCATTGTCTCAGCAAAGGGAGACCAAAAGGAAGGGCGCAAAAAGGGACTTGGTTATGATTCTGCATCTTGGTTTATAGCGCCTCGGTGGGGACTCCCTAGTGGTTCAGACGTCACCATGGAACCACTTTGGACAGTTGAGAGTTGCATTACTACGCATGTGGGTTGTTCTAGGTCAATTTTTGGACTTTCTGGTACCTATGCTGCTTGGCCTGTGGGCTAGAGAGTCCTCTGCGTTCTTTTCCAGCTGGCACACTAAGTTGATTGGCAGATTGGTAGAGTAGTCCCTCCTCCCCAGGTATGGCAGTTGCTCAGGAGATTAAGGTGGGGCAGGACCAAGATGGGGGCCTTCTTCCCAGTTGGGACAGTTGCACCAAAGCAACAGCGCCCACTTCTGTCCCCAGGAGACCTGGAATCTCTCACTATCTACCTAACAAAACTTCAGTGTAAAAGAGGAAAGTAGAACATGTGAGCAGAAAAGGAGCATACATATAGAGGCCTCAGAAAATAAAGTATATTTGACAGCAGCAGCTTTTTTTCCAAAGTCCTCCAAGACTGAAAATGAGAAAGTGTAACAACACGTGAAGAAGCTGTTCAAGATGAAGTATCAGCAATATATAAAGTAAATAAAGCTAACTGTAAAACATATAATTATAATTTTGAGTAAAATATATGCAAAACTTTTATGAAACTTTTTCCAATTCCTAGAAAGATAAATGATTTGATACACAAGAAACAGTAAGTTTAACATTTATGGATTTCACATTCCTGCTTTTTGACTATTCATAAATAACCTGGAAGAATCAACGTACTTGGTATTAGGGTTTTAAGTATGAAATGTCTGATTCCCTTAAGTACTGAATTTGATGGTTGATATCTCTGACATTTCACTTTAACACTTCTTGTTTTATGTTTATTATGAAGTTACGTCCTCAGTGTTTCAAATGCACGTTTGGCTTGTGATTATCTCTCAAAGGTTTTTTTTAGAGCAATTTTTGTGAAACGATGGATAAGTCAAAAATTTGTGTTATTTTCAAATATGACTTCCATCGTGGAACCAGCACTGCACAGACAGCTCTAAACATCAACCAAGTGTTTGGAAAGGATGTGGCTGATGAACACACAGTATGTCAATGGTTTGAGAAGTTCCATTCTGGTGATTTTAATCTTGAAAAGGAGCCACATGGGCAACCTGAGACCAAGGTGGATAATGATGAGCTGAAAGTTGTAGCGGAAGCTAATCCATCTCAGCCTACGTGTGAATTAGCGGCAAGTATTGGACCATTTGAAACAAATGGGCAAGGTAAAGAAGCTGGATAGATGGGTACCTCATGAATTTAACAAGCGTCAGAAGAGAAATCATCCCAAAATTTGCCTTTCTCTGCTGTCATGACATAAAGGCAAACCATTTCTGTACTGTATTGTTACATATGATTAGAATGGATTCTTTTTGATAATCGCAAGCATTTGGCACAATGGTTGGATAAAGATGAAGTGCCCAAACACAGTCTAAAACCGAATATTCATCAAAAAAAGGTAATGGTGTTTGTATGGTGGTTCAGTGCTACTACAGCTTCATGAAACCTGTTCAATCAATTATAGTGGACGTCTACTGCAACCAATTGGATGAAACGATGAGGATGCTTGTGATTAAACAGCCAAGATTGGTCAATAGAGACAGGCCAATCCTCTTGCCAGACAATGCTCCACCATGTCTCACAAACAACACTGCTCAAACTATAGAGACTGGCTTAGAAACTCTCTGTCATACACCGTATTCACCGGACCTTGCACCAACTGACTACTACTTCTTCCAGGCTTTGGACCACTTCTTGCAAGGAAAAATATTCAATTCTCAACAAGCTGTGGAAAATGCCTTTCGCGATTTCATTGCCACTCATTCTCCAGGCTGCTTTGCTGCTGGCATAAACAAGCTACCGTTAAGATGGCAAAACTGTCTATAGTTAGGCGCAATCTTTATCTTTGATTAATTGTACTGCTTCTTGTTTGAGATATAACAAGCTACACTTTTGATTTGAAATTGGACATTTCATATTTAACGACCCAATTTGGCGATCTGGTGTGCAGAAATGAATATGTTAGCTAGGAAGTGTGCCTTGTCAGCTTTCCAGGCTACCCATCTCAGGATAGCTTTGTTTTTCTTGATTCGTTCATTTTTCTCCTTTTTGCCATGAAGTGATAAACACTACTTCTTTCTGAAATGTGACAGTTTGAAAAAAGGTAAACTAAATCAAGACTCGTGTTAAAAATGAATAGGCTGAAGAAATTGGCCATCTTGTCACAAAGCAGGGTTTTTGATACATTAAAAAAATGCGATCTTCCCTTGAGCCCAGGAGTTCACGGCTGCAGTGAGCTAGGTTGCACCATTGGACAATCAGAGCAAGACCCAGTCTCTTAAAAAAAAAAAAAAAACAACTCTATATATAAATAAATAAAAAGAATGAGATCTTTGACACGAACAGAGTTTATCATTTTAAACATGGGGGAAATTAGGCAATGATATACACAAATGTAAAGATTGATAAAGATGTTCCTCTTCTTTACAAATATCAGAGTCATTTGTATTAATTGATTCAAGGAAAATGTGCTGATAAGTAGGCTGCTGTTAATTTCTATTTTTTTCTCTTTTTTTTTATTGAGACTTGAGAAGATGAGCTGTTAATTTCTAGTAAGGAGTCTAAGGAGCTTCAAATCATATAATTTTGGAATAAATAGATTAAAAAGATCTTTTGTCTTTTAACAGTATTAGGATAGTTCTCTAAATATAGGCAAAGCACTGAAGAGTTCCATAGAAGGTGACTAACTATAAATGTATTATACATGACTGGAAAGAAATGGCAAGCAAGACTTCAGAGCTGAGCTATCTTGATATTTTTATCCAGTGTGTGGGGTGTTACACATGCATCACAGCTATAATAGAGCTATCACATGGATCATCTGAAAAACAAGATAGAGATGTTTTAAAGGCTTCTGTGCTTGATTTCTTAGTCAGACGCTGTATTACTTTCCATTCAACGACTATCATCAGAATCCAGATATTAAAAGGTGAATTATTTGAAATAGCTGAGATATAACAGAGAAGTAATTTATTTGAAATTATTTCAGGAAATGGAAGATAAAGTGACCAGTCCAGAGAAAGCTGAAGAAGCAAAATTAAAAGCAAGATATCCTCATCTGGGACAAAAGCCTGGAGGTTCAGATTTCTTAAGGAAACGATTGCAGAAAGGGGTAAGATCTCATGTATAATCTTGAAATACTTAAT
Organism: Propithecus coquereli; assembly: GCF_000956105.1. Classification (NCBI taxonomy): domain Eukaryota; kingdom Metazoa; phylum Chordata; class Mammalia; order Primates; family Indriidae; genus Propithecus; species Propithecus coquereli. The sequence goes on along the minus strand of NW_012151618.1, from coordinate 1,401,723 downwards.
ACCTGTGAACTCAGTGTGCTAACAGAGATTGTGAAATGAGTGCATATGTAGTTCTATGCCTTATCAGGTGTGTGTGTATGATTTTTCCCAGTATTTTACAGTTTATTCTATAAATATGCATGGTAAGAATCTGTAGCTCTTTAACATTTTTAATTATAAACTATGTCAAGCATGTAGAACAATGCAAATAAAGGTATAACAAAACCCATGTATACACCACCCAGATTTAATGTTAATGTTTTGCCATGTTTACTTCAGTTTTATCTTTGTAAGAAAGAAAATGTTGTAGATACAGTTCAAACTTACCTATCCTATGTGTATATATAACCCCTTCCCTCCATCTCTCCAAAAGCAACCACTATTCAGAAGCTGGTATTTATCCTTCTGCTCTTGTTAAATTTTTACCTATATTGAAGGTTATTCCCACACAACATTTAAAGACTTAAAATGCATTTTATTTGGATGAAGTAATCACTTATAAAAGCACGGCTTACAATCCCCTTTATGTAATATGTTTCACAGTCGGATACTCTGATATAATTTATATGTTGTAGTTTTAGTAGTGCAAATTACTGAAAACATTTTTTTCAGAATCTTGCTGTGCTTTATGAGGTAGATACCATTATTTCTCAATAATGAGATCTGAATTGAAATAATGCCTACTGTTTGTTCCTTAAGTTTTCCCTTCTAACCCCTTCTAGAATAATTTTTTTCTGTAAAAAATTAGATTAAGCTTTCGCTTAAGCATATTTAAATTTACCATACGGGGAAGGATGAAATATTATTTATGGAAGAGAATTGTTTATTGACTAAGATGCCAAATCATGTTTTTCCTTAAATACTTAAATATGCTGGTACCTGCTACTTGCTTACAAAAATGTGTCTCTGTGTGTATATTTTAGCTATAGTTATATATGGATTGTTTTCCCAAATAAACCAAATTCCAAAAGAATAATTTTAACAAATATTTTAACATTTTAAAGTGGCAAAAATAGAATGTATTTTTAATCTTACATGAAAGAATAACATTCACAGCTTTTAAATAATAGGATGATGAGGGAAAATTATACCAAATGTATAAAAATGTAAAACCCTGTATTATGAAACATGATCAAGTTGGGAAATTATTACAAAAATGGTAGTTAATATCTATAATACATAAAAGAGAACTTTAAAATATAAAAGAAAAACATTAAAATGTCCCTGGATAAAATAAAAGAAATATAATTAATAAACACAGAAAGATGATAGAAATCAATGAAATGTAAATTATATCATAGTGTACATATGACTAAATTAGAAAAATATTTAAAATAATACCTATTAGTAAGGTTGAAGTTCAGTGAAACTAATATGCTCTTTATTATGTTTAAAACCTTAAAATTAATATTGTCATTTTGGAAAGAGGTATGGATCAAGATTTATAAAAGTGTTCCTGATCTTTGAATGAATAATCTCTTAGGAATTAATCTAAAGGTATACTACAATATAAGGAAAAAATATTCAAGTTTGAAGATATTCCTTGTTGCTTTAACTATAAATGGAAGCATCACCACTATCCAACAGCAGGAAAATGGTGAAATAAATTGGAGTAAATCAGCAAAATAGAGTATTAAAACATAATTATAAAGATCATAATATAGGGGATAAATAGAAAAGCAGGATGAGAACTATGTTCATTATGCATCTAGCTGTGTGGAATGTACATATACCAAGTCTAATTATAAAACAATCCCATCAGGCGTCTTTAGTTATGAAATAAATTATATAATCTTGACTATTATATAATCTTGTGACTATTCAATTGGGTTTGGGATTTGATTGATTATATGTTTAGGAAATGTTTCCTTGCTAATCTCTAGCATAATTTAGGCTAATGGGCTTTCTTTCAATATTGGGGCTGTTGTAATTTTCCTTTAGCTTTCAACTATTTGTGACTTTACGTGTCTTCAAGTCAGAATTTATACACGTTGTATTTTGAAGTTGGTGTTACAGTTGTAAATAATTGAGAATGAAAAACATACCAGTTGAAACAATATTTATATAGAATTTGAGAAGTGAACTCTTGAATGATTATGTATAGTACCAGAATGTCAATGAATAAGTTCTTTAGTATTAGGAAAATGAAGTTTGATCTTTTTAAAAAAAAAGTCTGGATAATGGGCTTCTGGGTTTTAGTTTTTCTGTGTCATTAGTTAGTAAGCTTGGCAAGTTACCTTGGCATCTTTAAACAGTATATTCTTCATTTGAGATGGTTGGATTTGACATTATTATATTGGGTCCCTTTTTGTGTTGTACTCATTAATGTTATTGTGAGGTTAATATTATATATTGTTATTATTAGCTTTTAACAGTGACTACGTAGACTGTCAGAGCTGGGAGGGATATCAAGAAGCAACCTAGCCCGTGTTTTTTTCATATTTGTGGAGTTTGTGAAGTCCAAAGAAAACGGAGGGTCCAGTTTTAAGAAACATGGCTTTAAAGTTAAACATTGTCATTTTAGGTGATGGCTTAGGGTCAGTGCAGTAACAATATAAATATGGCCTATAAATTTGGGTGGGAGGACGCTTTTATAAGATTTTCATCCAGAAACATCCAGAATTTGTTTTGTTAATTTTTAAATATTTTCATTTAAAACTTGCAAAATTTAGACAAAATAAGATTCTGACAAAATAAGAAATTTAATAGGCTACTCTGTTCTCCTCCAGTGGCTACTGAACTCAGAAGCAGAGCAGGTTTTGGTTTTTGTTTTTGCTTTTGTTTTTGAGACGGTCTTACTGCTACGCAGACTGGAGTGCAGTGGTGCCATCGTAGCTCACCATAGCCTTTAAATGCTGCGAGCCTCAGGCGATCTCCCTTCTGAGCCTCCTGAGTAACCAGGACTACAGGTTCGAGCCACCATGCCTGGCTAATTTTTTATTTTCTGTAGACATGGGGTCTTGCTGTGTGGTCCAGGTTGGTCTTGAACTCCTGGCCTCAAGCAGTCATCCCACCTTGGCCTCCCAAAGTGCTGTGATTATAGGCATGAGCTACCACACCTGGCCAGAAGTTCTTCAATATAGTACATCAAAAATTCTGAATTTCTTTCTCTCCACTCATTTTAAAACATGCAGAAGTGCAGTTGCAGCAAGCCTGAGAAGGGCCTAGTCCAAGTTTCCTTGTTCCTAATCTGTATGGTACTTGTGTAGTGACACATGAAAAACAGTTTCTAACTTTAGATCCTTTGGCCATAGGTCAGATCTGGCTTATCAAAGAATAGTCCCTAGAGGGAGGCAGCTGATGAGACCTTTTCCGAGTCCACTCAACAGTGTTGTTTGTACTAAGTTCCCAGCTATTTCATTTTATCACAGGAGGTATCCCTGAAGTCTCTAAGAGAATATTTATATATATATTTTTTCCCTTTGTCTGGGCCCACATTTCATACCTGGTTTATTTCCTTTTGCCAACCCCAGACTGAAGCTAATTTCCCCTGCTTTATAGCACCTTGTCTACTTAACATAGTATTATAATAGTGGCTTTACTTGACTATTGTCCGTCTTTATGTCTGTGTCCAGCTCTCACACGGTGACTCATGCATAGCAGGCATTCAGTAAAGGTGGGCTCAGCACGATAGGTGTAAGTGAGAACCTAGGCATATTCATCTGTTTTCAACTGTAGAACTCAAGTAGATTAGTTATATTAATGTTGATCTTCAGCTCTCATCACAATTTATATTTTAGTGATAAAGGCCAACTAAAAAGAGCAATAATTGTACTTATTCAGTGTCTTAAGTGATAACTAATTTATACTGAGTTTTCTTCCATTACTCTAACATTTATATTTTTACCTTAATTTTGATTTTAGTGAATTAGGTAGTTCAAATAAATATGATTTAAATTCTTGCAAAAAAGCTCATCTTAGACAAGACAGTACTAGCAACTATAAATAATAGTTTCAATAACTAAGTTTGATTGGATTTGGGTGGCACATCCTATAGGTAAGTCAATGAATTATGTGTTTTATTTACAAATTTATTTAAGCAGTTTGACCCTGGTGGTTCTGTTAGTAAATCAAAGGTAAATCTATTTTACTTTGAGTCCAGGACTTTTGATTCCAAGAAGGCCTGAAGAGGAAGTTTTTGCCTGACTTCTCAATTGTTGACTTATGCAGGAACTCTATACAGAGATATAGCTATTTCATTTTTAATAGCTATAGCTATTTCTAATTAATATTCCTGTTTAAATTTTTTAGGTCAGCCTATTTTATGCTGACAGTATAGAGTCACATCTACATGTTAAATCAGTGTAGTTACATATGAAAGCTTTTAAACTCTAATCTGGATTCTTTTTTTTTTTTCTTGTAGCAAAAATATTTTGATTCTGGGGATTACAACATGGCTAAAGCAAAAATGAAGAACAAGCAACTTCCTGCTGCAGCCCCGGATAAGACGGAGGTCACTGGTGACCACATTCCCACTCCACAGGACCTCCCTCAACGGAAACCATCCCTTGTTACTAGCAAGCTGGCTGGCTGATTAAAAGAGCTGAACTGCATGAATCTTCGAATTCCCATTATTTCTCCTTAATATGTTACTTACCCTCTTTTTATTTACTTTCACTAAGTCATTTGAGACTGACAGCTTTGCAGGTAGCAGTAGTGCGTGCTGCTATTGTAAGGGAATATACATGTGTAGGGTTTTTGATTAGTTTGACAGTGCACTGATGAAAAGGACATGTTAGAGCTACGTAAGTAATCTACTTGAAAATAATTGTATATATTACCTAACTCCTAGTATAGGGCTGGTTCCAACAAGTAACAAGCAAGTTTTAAAGTTTTAATGTTTGGCTTTCATTACTTCATCTTAATTATAGCTTTGTATGTTACTCTTATTTAATATAACTTACATTGTATGGATTTCTTCTGTATTTTCCTTTTGGATTTTGTAAAACAGATGTTTAAGACCACAAGTTGGAAGAAGGTCACGTATTTCAAACACAAATAGATGGGGCTCTGAAAGATTTGTATCTCTGTGCTTGAACTTGAATGGCCTTAAATCTGTTTCAGCTTTAACAGTAGAATTTTACTTGGGCAATATTTGCCTTCTTGGTGTAACTTATGTGACTCTAGTGCTTAACAGCTCCTGGTGAAGCTAGTATTCTTACTCAGTTCTGTAGTTCTAGAATACCTTTTGTTGTTGAAGATGTGAATGAAGTGTGCATGTGCATCGACTGTTGAATTCACTTTTGTGCCATTTTTGTAAATACAATAGTTTTGCACAACCTCTCACAAATGTCTGTATTAATTTCACATATTAACAAGTAAATGTATACTATCACATGGGCCATTAAAAAAAAAGTAAATGTGCCAACCAGAAGCACAAGAGTTTCTACACAAAACTCTGTATGTCATTACAGCTTTTGTATAGTAAGAGTAGTTTACAATTTCAGGCTTATAGAATACCAAACTGAAATCTTTGTTTTGTCTGCCATAAACGTAAACTTTTCATTTGTTACTAGTATCCATGACATTCAGTGGCCTTGTGCAAATATGATATGTTGCTTAGGCATATCTTTTGTCCTATGCAGAACTTTCATTTGGACTTTTATGAAAGCAATTCATATAATTTATATAAACCTTTTTAATGTAGAAACTTTTTACTTCCACACTCAATTTTGGAGACACTAGAGTAAAAGGCTTCAATAGTCTGCCTTCTGTGCACCGACACCCATCCCCCACCCCCACTTTTTTTTTCTTTTTTTGTGGTGCTTTTTTGATTCAAATGGTATTGGGCTGTTTGGTTATATGGAAGCATAGGATAGGTGTCTATGTCCTTACTCTTGAAATTTGCTCTGCTGAATGCTGTATTTTATAACACATATAATGATGTTTTCCTTCTAATTTCTCAGTTGTTAATTAACCACTCTTAATCCTTTAGTATTACTAATATTTGACAATTAAATAAAAGAAATTTTATAAGGAAACAAATAGTTGAGAAGACTGGCCCAGGAACCTATGTCAAGATGAGCTGAATTTTGGTAAATAATTTTAAGTAATTATGATGAGCTAAGTGAATTAATTTTGTGACAATTAGAGTAATTTACATGACAGGTCAAACTCATATTTAAAATATTTAGATATTTGCTTCTGTAGGTGTTACTTTAATAAAATACCAATTTAATTTTACTTGTAGTTTATCTAGTTAGTAAGAACTTTAGTAGATTTTATTGGGACAAGCTTACTGCTCTTTTGGGACCTCTTCCTGTAAGTTGTTGTAATGTTGTAGCGTGATAATCAGGATCAATAGCTTGAGCTGATACTATTTTTCTCTTCATCTCTGACTTGCACAGAGCCTCCCCTCTTTTGGGTCCAGGCATCTTTTCTGGATCTTGGTTCCATTTGTATACTTGCTTTCCTATGATCCCAAATCATAGTAGATGGTGCCTTGAATATAGCATCTGCACTTAAAGGCTGCCTAGTGCTCTGAGGAAAGCTTGCTAATTATTTTCTTACTCTACCCACCCCAAAAGGCAGAAAAGCAGCAAAATCAGTACTGTGTTCATACGTAATTTTAAGGATCAGTTATATATAAATGTATTTGTAATGAGAGCAAGTAGGTTTTTCCATAATATGTATACTCATTATAGGATCAATTTAAGAATTTTAAAATGTCCCAAAGTAGAATTTCTATTAGATCTCATCTTTTGTTTCTTCATGAATATTTGCAAGCTATCACCATTAAATTCATACATCAAAGAAAATTAATCTGAAAGATCAGAGAGACCATGTTATTCCTGACCATGATAGGATGACTCCTGTGGTTTGGGACAAGTGACATAACGTCTGCTTGATTTTAGTTTGTAAAATACACTGCTAATATTTGACCTACCTCAAAACTTATTGAGGATCTGTGAAATGTTGAGTAAGTGCCCAAAATAAAATATTATTGATTGTCTTTTTATTAAAAGTAAATCTCCTCATTAAACCAACCTGCCTTCTGTAAAGTCACAGTGCTTAAGTCTCAGGATTTTTCATTAGGAAAGACCTGTCATTAAGGATTTGTAGGTTTAATTGCTTGGCCTCCATTATTGGTGCTTGAGATAGAGAGGTTTTAGATTTTTCTATTTTTTTTGTTCTGCCTCAAAGCTCAGTTTATTTGAAGACATTTTTGAAGGCTGTTTGATCCTCACTTGAATGGAGATTTTGACTAGCTGAGTTTAATTGTCCATTTCTATGATTTCAAAGTTGTGGTTTGAGAAATAGCTAATTTTAATCATTGTCCTGTTCATCACAAATTAATGTTGGAGTAAACTTAAGTTGGAGATAAATACTTCATGAAAACTGGCTAAAGTCTGAAATAAATTACCTGTTTCATGTCCAGTAGCTCCTACTTTTCATAGTATAGTTTTGAGAAATATTTCATTCTTGAAGGCAGCATCTCACTAAAACAATTATAGTTGTTGGCAAGTTGGAAATAGTAAAGATTGTTGGATCGTTTTGATAAATTGGAAGGAACATGTTTATAGTCTACAAGTTCAATAATCTTGTGCTGTTGACCCAAAAATATGTGTTAACTGTTCATCAAGGCAAACCTGGTAAAGGCTTTACTTGTTACTACTTCAACAGTTGGAATTAGTTGCTCTTTTTACTTGATGAAACAAAACTATACCTCTGAATATTTATGGATGTTTTTTACTAAATCAGACTTGTATTCTTTCTCAGTCCAAATTAGTGAAGTTTTATCAAAACTTAAATGTAATACTGTAGTCCCCCTTTATCTGAGGAAGATACATTACAAGACCTCTGATGCCTAAAACCTTGGATAGTACTGGACCCTTTATATAGTATGTTTTTTCTATCTGACAGCCAAGATGGCTACTAAGTTACTAATGGGCAGGTACCATAGCCTGGATACACTGAAGTGATGATTCATGTCTCGGATGGCACAGAGCAGGAGGGCACAAGATTTCATCATGCAACTCAGAACAGGATGCAATTTAAAACTTACGAATTATTTCCAGAATTTTCTATTGAATATTTTCAGACCGAGGTTGCTATACATAACAAACCATGGGAAGTGAAACCACTCATAAGGGAAGACTATTATATCTACTCAAATTGTGCTCTAAAATTGGTATTTGGTGATCATGAGCAGATAACCTATGGGAAGAGCACGTCTGAGTGGTAACCAAAGCAGTTTCTCCAGTGGCCTTTTCGCATTCCCCAACAAACATATTCCACTTTTCATTTTCCTTCCTTCACCTCGCTTTGCCTCACCCTCTCATCCCTACTTATCCCTTAAGCCCACTGACGGCACCTATTAAATGGTGTTTAGGGCTGATGAATGATTGCTTCTTAATACCTTTTCCAATATGCCACAATTTAGGACACATTTTTGATTTTCTAAAACACTGTCTTAATCTGGATAATTACTAATTTGAGCCACTGTTCCAATTCTATCTCAGCATGCACTGCCAGTCTTCCCGCATCTCTTTTCTCTTACTGATTCCCCACCACAACTTGTAAGATTGGGATCAAAGAAGTCTTACTCTGTTATTGTTACAAAAACACTGATTTTATACTGCTTTACTAGTTTCAGCGTTTTAGGTAGGTAGGCCTATAGGGTTTATTCTGCAAATCACTGGTGGTCATGATAGCCATAAATGTGTGTTTGTATTATGTTATTTATCAACTAAATAGTTGGAATAAAACATCTGTTTCTTTAATATTATGCCCTTAAGTCTGTTACTGCATCTCCAGGATTTGTGATGCAAGAGGGCACTTTGCCTGTATTTAAAAGGGCCAAGAGTAAATGCCTTTCTTTGTTAAACGTGTCTATAGAGTTGGCAGTTAATGCTGAAATTTGTCAAATAGCCCTTCCAAAATTATACTTGTGAAATATACAAAAAATAAACTATCTACCTAATTTCTATTGATGTAATTTGCAGTTTTGTCTTATTTAAGTGTTATATTTTTCAGCATACTTTTTATAAAGTTGATCCCTTTAGATTTCAGCTACTACTCTATGTAGAAAGAAGTTGACTATTGTAGTGTTAGGTTTTGTTTTAATTTAAATAACGTGTTAATGGTATCCTAGCAGTCTTAACTTTTTTATTTGTAAAGGCTTTGTACTTAAACATTTGCAAATTGTCTTTTCCATCTCATGTTTAAAACACTGTAGTACAATAGTATTGGATATAGAAAGATGAATGAGACAGCTTACATTCTGAGAAATGAAATATATATACAGCAGGTCCTCAAATAACGTTTTGTTCAACAGGGTTTTGTTATAACAATGAGAAAAAAAAAATCAGTTCCCGGCTGGGGTCAATGTGTGGAGTTTGCAAGTTCTCTTCATGTCCGCTTGGGGTTTTTTCTGGGTACTCCAGTTTCCTCTCTCATCGCAAAGGTGTGTATATTAGGTTAATTGGTATGTCTAAATTGTCCCGGTCTGAGTGAGTGTGAGGGTGTGCCCTGAGCTGTGGGGGCAGGCTCCAGCCACCTGCCACCTGCGCCCCTGAACTGGAATAATTGGGTAAATAATTATTTTGTTTTTATTAATCTTTCTTAAATGTATGTATAGCTCACATTTATTTCAATGTTTAATATTAGAAATGTTTGACCATTTAGAAGTTTTGTGAGGTTTTAGAGACCAGAAATATGCCATAAGTATTTAACTCTTGTTTATATCAGTTAACCTAGTGTGGAGTTGGTTTTGTTATACATCATTTCACTTAAATGGTTCATAGGTTCAGATTGCAAGAACCTATGAACAACATTAAGTGAAGACTTAACTCTATGTATATAATTTAATGCAAGGTAGAAAATACTACATTCTTTAAGAGAGGAAGAAACAGAATTCCAGGAAGTCTAGACTAGGGATGAGTTACTCAACTTACAGGATAAATAGAATGAGTGGTAGATCAGGGAAGAGTTTTAGAGATGACTTTGAGAGATGGGTTACTGTAGGGGTCGGGGCAGGGAGGTAGAAGCGAGGAAGAAGAGCATTTTAAATAGAAGGAATGTTATTTTCAAAAAGGCAAGGAGTCGGGAAAATAGGACCTGTATAAGGAAGTTTGGTGGGAGAACATGGCATATGCAGGAACTTGATTTTTCTCCCTTAAACCTGTTCTTTCTTCCATTTTTTCAACTCGGTAAATGATACCACCATACATTTACCCACTCAGGTACTCACACCAACCTTGGAGTCATCCTTAGTTCCTCCTGTGAGGAGGCAGTGACCAACATCCACCAAAATATACTGGATTTGTCCATTTCTCTTCACTGCTGGCACCACATCCCAAACCACTAATATTCCTACCTGGACAACTGCTATAGCTCCTAACATCACTTTCCGCTCCTGCTCCCTTGTCCACATTATGCAACCTCCCCCGACCCCCTGCTTCCATTCTTAGTGTAGCAGCCACAGTGAGTTTTTAAACATGTACATCATACATAACCTCTAAAACCCTTGAAGGTCATTCCTGCCTGTGTTCAACAGTTGTTTCTTCTCCATTAAGCACTTCCCCTGGTTCGTAGCCTGTCTAGCTCTTTTCCATTCTCATTTCAGCTCAACTTTTAACTTCCTAGGAGCTCTAATTATTGCATTGCATCCCTAGCACCTAGAAACAGTTTATACATACTCAAATACTTGTTGAATGAATAAAGTGAAACAGAATATTGTGGGAAACCAGATTAAGGACTTGGATGCAGAGAGATACTTGATTCTGGGTCCAGGCCTTTATACTCAATGTTTCTGTGAATGAAAAAAATGTCAAAGAGCTTTGCTTTCATAAGCCTCACGCATCACTGAAATTGGTATACCTGATTTTCTAACATAAGGACATACTAAGTGTTCACTGCTCTTCTGCTGGTGTGTGATCGTAACCTTGCAAGCGTTCTGTATCTGATTTCCAAGGCTTCTTGCTACCCCATTACCAATAACTTAGTAAGGCTAATTGGAGTTCTGTGGGCCCCAGCTTTTCTGCATCTATACAAGCTAATATTTCTAATAACCTTGTCTATAAATGTAAGTCACTAGTTGAGTTATTACAGAAATGACCACTATAGAGCAGCTAAATTTTAATTTAAGGATAAAGACCTGAGGCAGAGATGCCAGTGAGCAGCTTTCTGTCAGACCAAGCCTGTAAGTTACAGAATACTAATAATTATATCTTCCTTAATTCTCAAACACTTTAATATCAATATTATGAGAAGCTGCAATCACTATAAATATACTTGATAAAAGAAAGACTTAATATGTTATTTTTAGAAAATTGGCAGACACTACTGATTGTAAACGTCTGACTTGATACCTATGAGTTAGGTTGGTGGCACAAGTGTTACCAACCAGGATAAGAGGATGGTTATAGGCAAAACAAAAAGTACTAAAGAAAAACCAAAGATACAAAGGAGAAAGGAGGGCAAGAGCTGGGATGATCAGCCTTGGCATGTCTTTCAAAGAATCAGTGGGTGAGTGGCTAGAGGTCAGGTGAACAAAAGACACTGAATGACCCTAGTCCTATCCAGAGGAGAGGGGCGTTAATGAGGTCATTTTCCAGAAGAAAAGAGGGTATGAAGGAAAGAGGGTAGAGGTTTGAGAAGTGTGCTTAATGGTTCAGAAGAATCTTTACAACTTTGTAAAAGCATGTATGTACATTAACTGACCTAGAAGGATCTCTAAGTTTAAAAATGGTTTCTTTGTGATTATTGCTTAAATTCATAACTATTTTTGTAAGAGAACCGAATGGAGCAAATGCTGTCAAGCAGAAGGCTCAACCACTGGGTGAAGAACGGTAGAACTGAAACTTGGTTCTAAATTAAATTCCTATTAGACTTCTTTTCTTGCTCCTTCCATCTTTTCAGTCAAAATTATGCTTGTATGTTACTCTGGAGTAAAGTAGTACAGAAGAACATAGTGAAAAGCCAAAAATCATAAAATATACCTCTCTGCCACCAAGTTTAGCTCCCTAAAGGGAACACTACTTGGAATACTCAGTCTATGTGTTTTTCTGATAGTTGCCTCCATATATTTCAGTAGCATTTTATACCATTGTTTCTTGTTTTCTTACTTAACTTTAGACATAAGTGAATGACTGATAGGTGAAGATTTAGCTCACAGCACTTCTCACCTCTCTTTCCCACCCTCCTCCTGGTATCATCACTGCTTTCGATTCCTTTATAAGCTTCCTTTACAATGTTTAATAATACGATTTCACCTTTCTTATTCCATTCTCCGTGGCCAGTATTTCTTGGCTCTCTGCTGTGTAAGATGGCAATACTGACACCCTTACCATTCCCCTGACGCTCTTGCTTTCTTTCAATTTTTGTCATCTGTGTTTTTACAATTACATTGTCGAGCTGGATTACACCGGCCTTCTATTTTACGATTATTAGTAGTGCTCCCAACTTTATAGTTCACTGAAGATCACAGTTTATACTATGATTACATTTCCCTATATAGCTTTTTGTTTTTCCTGGTGATTCTAATTATTTTTCCCCTTGTACTTTTGGCTTCTATCATAGCCACAATTATTTTAATCTCCTATCATATCAAGTATCTATAGAGTCTTCCTTTTGCTACAGAAAACTCCCCTGGAGGCCACTTCTCCCTTGCTTCAATCTGAGCTTGTTGCTTTCTTACCGTAATAAACAGCTGTCATCCTAGGACGTGGCTGCTCTCCTGAGCTGAGTCCGTCATTTTCTGGATTCCATGTATGGCAGCCATTGCTTTTTGCCTATGTCTTAGGTCAGGTTCCCTAGAAGAAGTAGAAGTTCTTTATTTAAAAAATATATATGTGATAGTTACATATACATAGTAAGTGTCTTTCCCTAATCTGTGGCTTGTCTTAGTTTGTGATATCTGTTAATACCCTAATACTTATATTTTAGAACTTAAACATTATCTTTGTGAAAAGTGAATATACCCCTCCCCCACATTATGTTAATTGTTCCATCCTCTAAGACAATAACCATTTCCGTATAACACTGTTTTAGCACTTAATCACTGCATTTTAAGTACCTTCATTCAGTTAACGTCCCTTATAAGACAGGTATTTTGTTATTTTGCCCTAGCACTTAGCCCAGTGCCTGGCCAATAAATATTTTCTGGAAAAAATCTATATTCTTGAGATTGTAGTTCACTACTATACCACTTTATAATGATCAGGGTTCTTAATCACAAATATGTAATTTTGGCTTATTATAACAGAAAAGGAATTTATCAAAAGTTACCAGATCACTTACAAACTTGTTGGAAAGGCTGAAGAAACAGTCTTGTAAATCTTCCAGGAGCAGCCCCAGAAACACGTTACAGCAATGATCTGATAATGGAAACTGCTGCTGCTTGCTGTTGCTGCTATTGCCACCAGCAGACATTGAAAACCAGGAGCTCGATTTTTAGGTAGCCAGTGTTGTCCCCAAAACTTGCCCATCTCTGCTGTTGTGCTTAGCAAATGGAAGTTCTGGGCAGAACCTGTTTCCCTCACATTTGCTCACTTTTGAATCCTAAGTTTTTTGTTTTTGAGACAGAGTCTCACTCTGTCACTAAGGCTAGAGTGCAATGGAGTCATCATAGCTCACTGCAGCTTCCAACACCTGGGCTCAAGTAACCCCACTTCTGCCTCCTGAGAAGCTGGGACTACAGGCACATGCCACCATGCCCAGCTAATTTTTTATATTTTTTGTAAAGACAGGGTCTTGCAATGTTGTTGCTCTGATTTTTTTTTTTTTTAAATCAGCGAGCAGGACTAATGTGGAAATTTCCCAAAAATATAGAAAAGATGACAGGCAAACATAAATATGACAGGCGTCGTACCTTCCTATATACCTCTTCCATATAACACTGCAGTATTGTCAGTCAACTACTTTAGTGTGTGAGAACTTCAGAGAGTGGTAAAAATCCAGTATCTCCTTACTCATTTGATTCAACATGCCTTAATCATTAAACAGGGCTCTATACAGCACTACCCAGCCAGGTAGTATACCCAAATAGGTCAATACACTTTTATAGTTCTAATCTTTGAGTTATTATCCTTTCTTGATGACATCTAAGTTCATTTTGTTACCCATCAAAAATGCTCTTTCAGAAGTCACTCGATTCTTGATATAGCTTTCATTGGATCCTGTAACACAACAGAATCAGGCAGTCCAGGCAGGGAGTAAATAAGTTGGGAGAGGTAGGACTCAAAATTGGATTCATAATATCTTAAAATTGTATAGCACAGTCGAGTTTCCAATATACTTTTTCATTTATCTTATTTGAACCCCTCAATGACGATACACATAACAGTTGACTTTTTGCTGATTAAAAAAGATAAGCTCGGCCAAATGTGGAGTCTCATGCCTATAATCCCAGTGCTTTGAGAGGCTGAGGTGGGAGGATTGCTTGAGGCCAGGAGTTCGAGACCAGTCTGGGCAACGTAGTGAGATCCCATCTCTAAAATAAATTTTTAAAAATATTAGCCAAGTGCAGAGCTATGCACCTGTAGTCCCAGCTACTAGGGAGGCTGAGCTGGGAGGATTGCTTCAACTTGGGAATTTGAGGTTGCAGTGAGCTGTGATCGTGCCACTGCACTCCAGCCTGGGCAACAGAGTGAAACCCTATCTGTAAAAAATATTAATATATACATAAATAAAAAGAGTCAGTTTTTTTACTGTTGGAGTGAGAGTTCACAGAAAGTGAAAGCAAGGGGAGGAGGCTGGAATGATCCATGTGGTAATAAATTAGAGTTGGAGACATCATTGTGAACTCATTTTTAGCTTAATATAGACATAGGTGGCTACATACAGATATGTGTACATACACAGGTTAGTATACACACATTTCCTTGCTCTGTAGCTGAGAGGGCCTAAAAGTAGCAATAAGGCCCAAATCTTGGTTTCTAATACCATTCTCCAATGAAAGGCTTCTTAGAGAAATGGTTGATTCTAAGATTGGGTGAGGAAATATACAAAATGAGCCTGGAGCATCTCATAGTGCTAGAAAGTAAGGAAGTAATCCAAAACAAAATACACACAATGGTGGGGGTATGTGGGACACAGGGCCAACTCGAAGAGGTGGAGCATAACTTCTTACTCTAAGTTTGGGTTTCACATAGTAACTTCTTTCAAAAGAGTATAGTATGGAAAAGGGGACTGTAGTATCAATTTGCTAGAGCTGTGGTTTAAACAACAGAAATTTATTTTGTTACAATTCTGGAGGCTAGAATTCCAAGGTCAAGAGGTTGGCAGAGTTGTTTTTTTCTGAGGCCTCTTTCCTGGCTTGTAGATGGCCATCTTCTCCCTATGTGTTCACACGGTCTTCCTTGCGTACATATCTGTGTCCTAATCGTCTCTCTGTCTCTCTCTCTCTCTCTTTTTTTTTTTTACAAAAGTTTATTCTTAAATGTACAATAGACTTCAAGACGACACTTCATTTTAGCTATCGGTAGCAAAAGATGTTATGGCAGGGAATACAGATGTTTAAACAGGAATCAAGGGTCACTATCGCCTTATGCACAAGGAACACCTTACTTTTTGCCAGATTTCTTAATTCCACCTATGGCCAGGGGACCCTTCCCATGGCCTTTGCTTTTAGCTCCGAGTTTCTTCTGCTCCTCTTTTTGTTTCTGCTTGAGCGCCTTATCTTCCTCATCCTTCTCCTTTCCTTGCTTCTTGGGCTGTTTCAGGGGCTTTTCCTTGCCATCTTTGTGGCCAGACAGGGCGCTGCTGCCCCTTCCCCAGACCCTGCCACCACTAATCTTCTCTTTTTATAAGGACACCAGTCACATTGAATTAAGTCCATTGACCTCATTTTAACTCTAAGTACAGTCACATTCTAAGGTACCGGGAGTTAGGACTTCAACATATGAATTTTGCAGGAGGGGAAAAACAACTTTACAGTGAAGTAACCTGATAAACACTACCTGAACCAGAGAATCAAGGTCAATATCAATAGGGATAAATCACGTTGATAATATGATCTTTGATATGATGTGATGAAAATGGTACTTTACCTCTGTGTTCTTCCTCGCAAAAACCTATAACCCCAGTCTAGTCAAGACAAATCCCAATTGAGCCACATTCTACAAAATACTTGACCTGTAAGTCTTCAAAATTGTCATCAAAAACAAGGGAAGCCTGAGAAACTGTCAGCCAGGGAGATCCTAATGAGACATGATGACTAAATGTAACGCAGTATCCTGGATACGATCATGAAACAGAAAAAGGACGTTGGGTAAAACTACAGAAACCTGAGTAAAGTACGGAGTTTAGTTAATGAATCACTATTGGTTGATTAATTGTAAGAAGTATATATACTATACTAATATAGGATAGGGGAATGATAGGGGAAACTGGTCACAGAGTATGTGGGACCACTCTGTATTATCTTTGCAATTTTTCTGTAAATCTAAAACTGTTCTAAAATAAAAAAGTTATTAAAAAAAAAAAAAAAAAAAGAGCTCGCCTGACTTGCTCCAGGTTAGAACCGGGATAGAATCTAGGTCATCTGAATCTAAGTCATTTTCACTACTTAAGAGCTTCCACCCATCGCAGCATACAATGGAGAAAAACAAAACATTGTCACATGGAAGGCAAAGTGTGTCTGTGGTTATTGGAAGTACAGGATGAGAGGGGCTAGTAAGTACTATAAAATTGAGTAATTCAGGAAGATCAAGGCAATGTAAAAGCAGGTAAGTGCTACGGAGTTGGGCTGGAAGTATTTCGAGATCCAGACAAATCAACTGATTGAAGGAATCAGGTGCTGTAGAGCTGGGCATAGAGCTGCAGAAGCTGGTCAGACAGCAGGTAGTCAGGACATAGGCTAGAAGACTGGAAAACAAAGGACCAGAGATCAGACAGACATTTTGGAACACGCAAGATTAGACTCTAGAATTAGAGTAATAGGCACTGGGAATACAAATAATAGTAATGATAATAGTTTACATTTATAATATAGTTTACATATAAAATTTTCACATATATTATTTATTTGATAAGTGAATTAAATATTGTACCTTTTGAGTTAAGTACAGTACTTTTTATAATTCCCCCTAAGCTCACAGGTGAGGGGAGCTGGGATAGCTGGCTGGAGTCAGCACAGTGAAGAGGGACGATCCAAGCAGTTCCTGATACTTGTCTCCCATCTTTCAAAAGTCTTTTTGGTCAGCCTTACTCTATTCGTGTTTTGTTTTTCTGCTTCACAGCTTTGTATCCTCATGCTGCGTCTCTACATGTCCTTCAATCATAAATGATCTCCCATCATATCACCATTTGGATCTCTCAGTGAGCTATTTGGAATTCTTCCCCACACACTCACCTGTCACGTATGCCCAGTACCTAGTCCTCCGAAACATTAAATATTAGGATATGTAAATGTCAATTAATGTACTATAACCAGTAACACAGCAGTTTGCTTCTGCCTCTAGAACTGGGCCAATCTTACAGAATTAGAATTACTACTATATATGCTCATGCAGCACGGACTGCCCCTTCCCCTCCCCCGGCAGCCGCCCTTGCAGTGGGCTCCTCTAGGCCAGGGACCTGAGAACTTTATCAACTTAAAATAAAATACACTGTCCTCTAGCTACTCTTTGAGCCTAATCCCTTGGAAATTGTATCTATTGCTGGTTTTCATACTTCACTAATGACAAAGTGCTTGAGACTGTGAATATATACATGTAAGGCAGAAGAGGCCCCCATCAGGGCTTCCTGTTGCTTCTTCTGGCTTTTAAGTCTGCTCTTTTTCTGAATGAGGTAAGGTAAGGTCAAGAGTACACAGCTCTTCTCCTCCTCCTCATCCCCACTACCTTCCTCTTACTAGGGCCCCAAATATTTGAGTGGTCGAATGCATGTGTTCAGGAATTATAAAAGGATGGTACCAATTTCCTTTTCTCTCATCATTAAGAAAAAGCATTCACACGTTTAAGAACTCTTTCAGATTTTGGCTTTTTTTACTCAGTATACTCAGCATTGGTCAAGTCCTCAGAGGTAGGTATTATCTGAAGGGTGAGAAAACAGAGTGGCTACCAGCTTACCCAAGGCATGAAGAAACTGCAAGGGGTGGAAGCCAGGCCTCCAAAATCTCAGTCCAGTGCTCTTTCTGTTCCACTGGTCATAACTATACCTGTGTTCTCTTTTTATGTATGGGTGTAGAAAGGGTGAGACCGAGAAACATGGAAGAAATTTGATTTTAGACTGGGAAGAAACAGAGACAATTCTGTAGGCCTTTAGACTCTGCAGCTATTCCCTCTGGCGTTTCTGAGGAGATCGTGGGCCAGCGAGCAAGAGGAGGAGAGGTCTGGCCCCTTCTCCCTTCTGCCTTTCAGTGAACGGTCTTTTTTCAGATACACATGCCCCAGCACACACGTCACCAGGAGCCCGGCTGTGAGAGTTGTTCTTCATAGAAATGGTCCTAGATTAGCATGACAGGCACTGGACCACTTACAGTTCAAAGAAATAAGTGAGCACAGTAAAAAGAGGCTGGGATTAATATATATATATATATTTAAATATATATATGAGGATTATTCAACTAGAATCAAAAGTGAGGGTGGGAGGAGGTAGAGGGCGAAGACAGCGGAGGGTTGGGGGTAGAAAGACCACTCTGCTTGATGTGCAGGGATAACCGCTAGGAGAGTGAGGGCTTTGACGTTTCAATACAGAGTTAAATTGCAGGTATAGATTTTCCACTTAGACTTGGCATTTTCAGGTGGCACCATGAAGCTGACAATCACCAGGGGGGAACAGGACCGGAAAGAGAGCTGGGACAGAAGGTTAGCTGTACCTCTCTGCAAACGCACAGGTCTAGGAAAAAGATTCCTGGGCTGTCCCCTGGGGGTATCTTGTTTCAAGGTCGCTTAAGTTTCTGTAGCTTAGAACCGGCCCCTAAGCTCTGGCATCATGAGACTGCTGCAGATGCCGAGGTGTTGGGAGTGACCTTGGTGATCCATCTTCACCTCAAATTCCCGGTCCTGCACTGCCCAGCTTTCAGGTCACTGCTGTTGACAAGGCTACTCGGGAGTTCTAGGTTATTTTCCGGCCCTAAATCCGCTTCCTAGAAATGCTTGGGAGGAAGGAGAAGCAGCCTAGCAGCTCCTAGTCGTTCACCTGGACACAGTGACAGCCCTGCTGCCCCTGCCCCTGCCTCGGGTCGGGCTCTTCTTTACGGTGCAGGGCTCGCGGCGTCCGCGTTGCGCCGCGCCCCGGGGTGGGAGTCCTGGGCGGGTGTCTGAGCCGCGGCGGCGCAGGCTGGTAGGCTGATGCTGCTCCGTGCCCGCAGCCGATGGGAGGCAGCGTGAGCCCGAGAGAGCCCGGAGCAGCCGCGGTGGCAACGCTCGGGCACAGCCTCCTCCCGCTCCCACAATGCACAGGGCGGCGGCGGCGGCGGCAGCATCACGGGCCGCCGAGGTGGCTGAGGCGGCGGCGGCGACCCGGAGGACCCGGGGCACGCGGAGCGCTCGCGGCGGCTCGCGGCGAGCCCGAGAGTGATGGCGAGGCCCCCGCGGGCCGCCCGCGCCTGAGGCGCCCCACCCCGCCCCGCCCGGCGCGGCCCGCCCAGCCCGGCCCAGCCCTGCCCCGCTCCCTGCCGGCGCTGCCGGGCGCTTCCTAGTCGGCGCGGGCGGCCGCCCAGGCGAGGTGCGGCCTCCGCACAGGCGGGGGGCGTCGGCTCGCGGGGCCCGCCATGGCCGCGTCGGAGCTCTACACAAAGGTAACGCGCCCCGCGGGCCGGCGCCCTGGGGAGGGGCCCGCGCCGCGCCGCCAGCTGTCAGGCTGGGGAGGGGGCGGGAGCGCGAGGGCCGGGGCAGGCCCTGCCTGCACCCCTCTTCCAAGCGTTTCAACACCCTCGGCCCCGCGCGCCTGTCGTTCGCTGTGGCACCTTCCTCTTTTGGGCGTTGATGATTAAGGCAGCGGAGGGAGGCCTGTCTCCGGGGTCTCTCGGACCCCCTGCCACGCTTCTTGAGCTGGGGGCAGAGCGGATTTACGCGTGGAAAGGGGGCCACCGTGTGTATTTGGTAGGGCTGGCCTGGGCCAGATAGCCTAGTCCCCCGGCTTGGCTGAGGAAAAATCCCGGCTGGTGGGAGGTGATGATCTGGTGGATCTGATGGTCTCTCATGGGGACACGCGCTTAAAATAACGTCCTGTGTTGGCATGCGGTGCCACTTCTACCGCCAGCCAACCTTTCTGTGAGGTTATTTGAATCCCTGCAGACGGTGCCCAGTCGATTTTTACCTTTAGCTGCCCGGTTTCAGATTGCTGCCCTGGGGCGGCTGAGCCCCTGGGGAAGATGCCGCCAGATAAAAGCGAGCTGATTCACCGGCTGGGATGGTCGGCACTCATTCGCCCATTTGCCGATGGGAGTTTGCAACCTGCGTGTAATTCCGTAGAGCCTTGTTAGCCTCCAAGTCTTCACCATCCTCTAGGGCAAGCCTTTTTCTTCTGGGTTTAGTTTAAGGGAAGTGGCAGCCTTTTCTTTTTTAAACTGACACTAATATTCTCAGGCTCTGGTAATCCATGAATGGCATATTTTGGAGAACTGTCCCTTCGAAGACTGTTCTGAAAATTGGTCTTGGGCAGTGTGTGAATGTGTGTAATCATGGCATTTTATCCTATAGCTCATGTGTAGGTAATCGTTTTGCCAACTCTTGATTACCTCTAATTCCAGTTAACAGAATTGCCTTAATTTTTCAAGTTAGCACTTGTAATAGAATCTTCATTTAGATTCCTGGAATCATTGATTCCAAATATGACTCAAGTAATCCCAGGGATCAAGCTGCAGCATGTTATAGAGAAAAGAGATCTGGACTGGGCATCAAGAGACACGGATTCTGGCCTGGACATTTTCACTTATTAACTGTGTGACCTTGGGCAAGTCACTTAACCTCTCTGGTTCAGTTTCCACATGTGTAAATGGACTGAATTATAATTATAATTATATCCCTGCATTCTGTACAAGCTGTTGTGAGGATCAAACTTTATAATAGTTGTGAAAGCTTTTTGTAGCCTATGAATTTCTCTACAAATACGAGGTATATGATTAATTCCTTCAACCATGAAATGAGAAGCTTCATTAAGCATTCTCTGGGACCTCTTTCTTTCAAGCCTTAGATTTAAGAACTGCACAGTTGGAACTTCTCTCTAAACTTAGTAATTTCTTTAGGCTTTTGTAGATCTCTAAGGTATGAATGAATATAATTTGGAAACTGATTAAAAGTTACTTTATTATTATAACAAACACTTAATATAGTGCTAACTTTGTGCCGGGTACTGTTGATCTATGTGTTTTAAAAGTACTAACTCATTTAATCCTCATAAGAAACTTATGAGGTAGATACTAAGAAATATTAGGTATTTTCACTTGAGGAAATATCAGTCTGTAAACATTCTTTACTTTGTGTAGCCACTAACTCCCCCTACCCCTCTGTGGCGAGCAGTCCATCTTTGAGCTACCTAATAGTAGGCTGCTTAAGTAGAGACTGATTGGATAATAAACTGTCGTCGGATTTTGGATCAACTTTTTTCCTCCCAAGATAATTTGGGAGAAAAAAATTGAAAAGATATTCTGATTTTTAAATTGTAAGGTTCTGGCCTTCGGTCATAGCTTTATCACAGTCTGTTTTAAAATTTGCCATTTAGTCATTGTAAAGACGAACTGTTTTAGACATCAGGATTGAAGTTGGGACTTACCCTGCTTTCTCCTAAATATACTTATGCCTTAGAATAGTCTGGTCACTTGGTTATTTGTTGGTTAATTATTTTTGTGATGTGCCTTAGCTTAATGGCGGGCATAAATATTTATCTGACATCCTGTGTTCCAGGTACTCTGCTTAATGTTGGGTGGTTCTAACAATGAACAAGACACAGTCCCATCTCTCAAGGGGCTTACAGTCTGCTTCTTATATTCTTGACCCACTTTGAATCTACAAAGGCATAAATAACCTACTGTTATCTCAACAGCAAGCAGACAGCTGGTATGGTATTTATTAGTAGAAGTTAGGGAATGGGTTGAGACATGGGGAAGGTTGCAGTGATTCCAGAGATAAAAGCTAGGGTAGTGATTATTAGGGGAAGAGGGAAATCATTAAAAGTAGTGGATAAACACAAGGATCTTTCCCTTGTGGAGGATTACAGGGAAGGAAGTCCTGGGGTAGATTACAAGGAAAGATGTGTTAGTGACATGCCATAATTATGGTATTCAACATTGTCGTTACATCTGAAAAGTGCCCTTTTAAAAAATGTCATTCAGATCTTAAAGGCAGATTTTGATGTGTGATACAGATCAGCTCCTATTACAGTGAAGGACAAGAGACTGTTCAATTTTTTCTTTTTAGCTAGAATGATAATGGTTTTGTCACACCAATTTCGCAAGGTTTACATTTTATAAAATTTTCCAGCGGTATAAATATTTTAAGGTCAATAGCTAGGTTCCTTGGATATAACATTTCTAGAAACTAACATTTTGGTTAAAACATGTTTATAGATTTTTTTTTACGTAACAGTTTTATTAAAATATAATTCATGTATGATATAATTCATAAATTCATACTTTATGCCAATAAAGTATATAATTTCTCAGCTACTTGGGAGGTTGAGGTGGGAGGATTGCTTGAGGATAGAAGTTTGAGACCAGCCTGGGTAGCATAGCGAGATGCCATCTGTAAAAATAATTAGCCAGGTGTGGTGGCATGAACCTGTAGTCCCAGCAACTTGGGAGGCTGAGGTGGGAGGATCCCTTGAGCCCAAGAATTCGAGGCTGCAGTGAGCTATGATTGTGCCACTGCGCTCTAGCCTGGGCAACAGAGCGAGATGCTGTCTCTTTAAAAAAGTGTATTATTAAATGGTTTTTAGTATATTCACAGAGTTATATGTTGATTTATTTTTAGGTCCACCCGCCTTGCTCCCAAAAGAATTGAAGGCAGCTATGCTATCTCATTGCTTCTTATTTTGAAAGTATTTGCTAGTCTTGACTTGCCAGTGGTGCCAGTGGATATCTATCTCATATACTACCCGTAAGTGCTTTTAGCAACTACAAGACAAGTCAGCATTTGTGAAGCAGGGTTTGTCAATTAGACCTAGAAAGATCACCAGCAGCAAAGTAATGAGTGGCATGCTAGTCCTCTTCACATGAAGTTCCCAGACACGATGGATAGCACCATAAATTCTGTGGAATGGTTATGATTACCTGAATCTGTTGAATTAGGAGGCCCCTCTCTGCTTGTGTAGTAGGCCAAAAAACAACAACAACAACAAGAAAGGACGTCCTCATGATGTGTTAAGATGCTGAGTATTGTAACAGTGCAAAAACAGTCTAAAACCCCACATTTGCAGAGTCATGTAAACTCTCCTAGATGAAATAGCTGTTTAGACCAGTAGATTGTATATTTGTAACCTTCGTTTCCCACCATATTCCCTCATACCTACAGGAGCTGCATGGCCTAGATTTTTTCTGGGATAGTTCCACTTTTTATACTCTATACCATTGTCCCTTCAAATCATCAGTTCTGGCAATTCTGCTATTTTGGTGTTAAAGCTATATTTCTCAGACTGCTTCTGCCATCTTAAAGCAGGACAGAAATCTCATCTCTGATCATGTGCTGTGATGTGGAGTTTGGCAAGCACATTAGTGTCCCCAAGTCTTCTGTCATGCCCCTTCCATTCGTATTTTCTCCTGATGTCCCTAGGCCTGTTAATGACACTGCTATTGTCCTAGTCCCTCAGGTTGGAGACCTCAGCATCCTTTCTCTTGTCTGTCACATTCTGTTTCTTCTATATCAATTCTTATTTCACTTTACATCTAGCTGACAGTTCAGATTCTGAACCCCCACTATCACTTTTTTCTCTCTCATTGACTCATACAAATTTATGTCTTATTATAATTACTGTATTTGTGTGTATGTTTACCAATCCCACAATACCATAAAGCCCCTGAGATGCCATTTTGTTCACTTCCTGTAGAGCTAGTGCAGTGTCTTACATGGAATAGGTGTTCATTGAATATTTGTTGAATGAATGAATGAATGAGTGAATACTTAAGCAGGGGAGGGACGAATTGAAAAAATTGTTTGAGATGATTAGTCCACTTGTAGGAACAAAGCAGGGTATAAAGAAGCGGTTAAACAAGTAAACACATTTTCAGGCATGTTGAACAGGATGAGTAATAGAACGGGGAGCCAGGGAGAACAAGGGAACTTTCAGGAAACAAAATGTGAAGTGATGAGGGTCTGGTAGACATGGGCAGAAGGTGTGGGAGAGAGGGGGGCAAATCTGAGAGACAGTTCTCCGAGATAGATTAGCTATAGGATGGGAATGAAAGGGAATATTATCTAATGCCAGTAGCTCCAGCCTTGGAAACTGAAAGTTAATTCCTATTTCATCATGAATTTTTACTGACTCTGGAACTTGAAAGCTACTAAAAAATACTCCTTTAAACTGTTTGAGCAAAGCAGAATGCCCACAATTTCCCCTTGAAATTTTTTTTACTATTTCTTGAAGTATGAAAGTTCTGTGTATTGCCCAGTGGTTAAAAGATTATAAAGAGGTTCTAATTCTAATGAGAGTTGCTACTGCCAGATAAATGGTTTAAATCTTCCTGGTACTTTTAGCTTTTTAAAGTAAGGGAAAACTGGAGGAAGGTCAATGAATGGGCTTCCAGGGATTTTACTGCAACTTCAGGGCAGGGGTAATGGGAATGCTAACTTTTGTACAGGAGAATGTGGCAGAGGAGAGATGATCCCTCTTACTTTACTTCTTACCTCAGAAGGTAATTTAGCTTCTGTGTTTTTCACTTTATGCTGAATTTTAATTCCATTGAGAGAATTTAGGGGAATTTGGCCCACTGAGAATAGACCTGGATTTATTTGTCTCTACTTTAGGCAATTCCTAGTGAAGTATTAATACAAGATATTATTGGAAGTATAAACTTCTGGCTATCTATGGAGTAAGATCTGGCCTTAAGCAAAATATTGTGTGCAAAGTTCCACTTCTCCTACCCCATTCCCGTGGGCATGTCCTCCATCCTACAGTGGTCTTCTCAAATACCTTCCACTTGTCTGCCTGGGGAGTTTGTCCTTCTTTTCCCTCTAACACTGCCCCCAATCACTAGTCAACTTTATTGAGGCATAATTTAACATGCAATAAAATATCCACTCTTTTTTTTTTAAAGGCTGGTCAAGTGAAGCAGTGGGAGTGGAGAAGGAACAAAGGAATGTGTAACTGGTTGTGATCAATTAGTTGTAAATACCACTGTGTTCCGACCAGCCAAAATTCCCTCATTTTAAGTGTATAGTTTGATGAGTTTTGACAAACATATTGCCATTTAACCATCACCACAAACAAGATATAGAACATTTTCATCACTCCCAAAAGTTCCCTTGTGCTTAGCTTCTTCGATTCTCCAACTTATTCGAAGAGTTAACTGGAATTGCACTTGCCCATTATGACAGAAGGAAGAGTTTTTTGTTTTTGTTTTTTCCAAAATGCATGCTGTGGTTCCACCTTTGTCCGACCAATAGAAATACTTAATACAAAGGTCTGGCCTTAGATACCACTCCTATGGAGTTTCATTTTCAGTAGGAGAAGGGAGAGGATGGAAAAGGAATTTAGGTGGTTTTTTATTGAATCTTTCCTTTACACACTTACCACTTTGCCTTTATTAATGATGTCTGGCTTTGATGCTTTATTCCCTTAGGGGTTTTTTTGGTGCTAAAATACCCTTTGGTCAGGTTTGCCCTTTAACAGTTCCTCTTCCCCATCTATCTTGGTTGTAATGTCAGTCTGAGTTTGTGCTGATACAGCTTAAGCTTAGCAGAAACTTATCCGTGGCTTCTTCATGCTTTGGGCATTCTCCATTTCTCTTCCAAGTCCTCTTCGCTTGGAACTCTCCTTAATCAGCAGACATTAGCAATAAACATCTTGCACAAGGGAGGCTTTTTGCCAGTTGTAGAACGTAGGGGTGATGTAATTATGTTTTGATTTCAAAATAATGGCTCCAAACTTGATTGAAATCAAGGGAGAAATGCATTATCCATTCTTAAGTGTTCCTGAGGACCATCTATGTACCTCCTTTGGCTTGATGTGCTGCTGTGGCCAAAAATGTGAGCAAAGTGCTGGACTGGAGGGAGCCTGGACACAAAAAAGTTTTGTCTATCTTTGGTCTCATGTACAAAAACATACACTGTTCTGGCTAGGAATCCTGCATGTGTGGTTAGGGTTTCTACTTCTTGAAAAATACACACTAAAACTAGAGAAATTTTACACTAAGAAAAATAAAATGATCAGGATAGTGAAGAGGCTAGAGAGATTAAAAGGGTATAACTCTAGTTTAGGAAGATGAAAGCAAGTGAGGTTATGGTGGAGTATTCTACATCGATAGTAGAAGTTTATAACATCAAATCTCAGTTTAGTAGGGATGCCTGTTAGATCTTGAAATAAATAAATTATATACATGTCATTTTAAATGAATTTCTACTTTAAACATTAAGTTTTATATTTTTGAAACTCATTACCTCAAGTTATGGTATCAGCTGAGATGTAGTGTGTAAATAGAAAGGGCCTGGGTAATTCACGGATGATAGTTCTGACATACTGACTTACCAAACCTCTCTTTAACAATGTTAAACAGTTTACCAACCAGCACTGTTTTAGTTGCAAGTAACAGAAACCCAACTCAAAGCCAAAAAGGGTCTTATTTGCTTATATGATTTAAAAGTCTCGGCATGGTTGGGATCAAGTCTCAGACATGGTCTTTGGAGCACCCTGTCACTGACTCTCATGTGCTGACATTGGTTTCATTCTCAGGACAGCTCTTTCTGGGATGAAAAGATGGCCAATGGCACTTGCAGACCATATGATCTTTCAGCTCTGGGCCTGGAGGAAGAGAGCTGGATAGAGGAATTCTGGTTGCCCTTCCTGGGAGTCATGTGCCCTCTCCTTTCACTATTCCCTATAGGCAATGGGGGAGCAATACCATGAGTGGTCAAGTCTGTGCTCAACCTAGAGGCCAAGGGGAGGACAGGATACTCTAATTGATAGTCCCACTGCAACCTCTTGGGATGGAGATTGAAGAGCTGTTCCCCATCAGAAGGAATAGTGCTGTGTAGACAAAATGAAACAACTACCCTCAATTCATGTTCACTGTGAATAGGTCACCAGAAATGACAGTGATTGAATTCTACCCCTCCTTTTCTGATCTTTGAGTGGAAGAATGGGAGAGTTTTGCATGACCAGGAGGGCATTAGATATCTTTCCCCTAGAGAATCATTTTTAATTAGAAAAAAGCAGGGGGAGAGGGGATGGAGAATCCATACAAGCAAATGCTACTAATAGCATGTCAGAGATTGAAGATTTGAAAATCATTTTTGTTGGATCTAATAAAGGGGCTATAAATCCTATATCATCTTTCCTCCTGATCTCTTTCTACCATATTTCCTCAGTATTTTATTTCCCCTTATTTTCTTCACATTCTTGCTTACATACATTATTCTCTTCCTTCATTTTCACTCAGAAATAAGTTGCACGATTTCTTTTTATTTTTAAATTAAATTTATTTTATTTTTGAAGAATTAGGGTCTCACTCTGTCACCCAGGCTGGAGTACAGTGGCATGATCATAAGGTTACTGTAACCTTGAACTCCTGGGCTCAAGTGATCCTCCTGCCTCAGCCTCCCAAATAGCTAGGACTACAAGCATGCACCACCACACCTGGCCTAAATTGCGCAATTTCTTACTGCCTCTTTTTTTCTGTCTGAGTCATCCCTTGTTCATCTCTGGTGGTATTCTGTCTTCTGCTCTCTTCCTTCCATCCTGTCATCTTCTTTATCCTGCTACTATTTTATCTACCCATCCTTTATGCTCTGTTGTGATTTGTTATAACCAAACATACATACACTCTCATACCTATAATGGAATAAAATAAATTATTATAGAGTGGATTGGTATTTAGTAACTTAGATTGGGAAGAGTACTTCATTTGTACTTTGGCTTTGTTACCACTCCCTGAATCTGACATGGTAATAGGAAGTAATTTTGTATGAGTTTGCATAACTCATTTTCTGTGTATGTGACTATGTGTCTGTTTCATACAATTAAATGCTTTTGTGTTAGACTAGTTTTTAGACTAGTTAGACTAGACTAGTTCCACTTTAGTTTTTCAGCTTACCATTCTAGAGTACATATATAATAAGGTGACTAGATACTCTTTTGAAAATATTTATGATCTTACTTTAAAACATTTTTGTTACCAGTACTTAACTTTTACACAAGATTAGTCTCTATATGCTTAAATTGAGAAAAATATTATTTCTAGTTTGACAAGAGGCATGCTTAGCTTAGGAGTAGAATTTCTGGAGATATTTTCCATAAAATTGGGAAATATGTTGTCTTAATAAGGAAGTTGGGTCAAAACCTGTATTAAATTTTCATCAACTCAGAATGTACATTTCTTATTTTAGAAATGAAAAAGTGAACCCCCTCAGAGTTAATACTGCATTTTAACTCACTCTTACTGTTATACTCATTTTTTTTTTTTATCCTAAACCAAAACTTCTCAACCTCTGCACTATTGATAGTAGGCTGGGTAATTCTCTTTTTGTGGGGGCTGTCCTGTGTGTTGTAGGATGATTAGCCAAATCCCTGACCTTTATTCACTAGATCCAGTAGTACCCTCCTCCCCCCAGTTGTGACAACCAATATTGTCAGCAGACATTGCCAGATGTCCCCTGGCACCCCCTTGAGACCCCACTACCTTAAGGCTTAGACCAGGCTAAGAAAAAGTGGAAAAGTTAAAAACAGCAAGAAGGATTAATTGGGAAAACTTTAATAAAAAATGATCGACTTACAAGCAACATTTTTTTCTGCTTATAGAACTGATACATTGTAGGTAATTTGGATAATACAGAGACATATAAAGGAAGAAAGTTAAAATAAATTAATTATACCACCCAGAGATAATCATTGTCAACTATTGATTTACTTCCTTAAGTCTTTTACCTATATTCATAAGTGGTAATGATTTTTAGAATGATTTTAAAATGATTTTTAATGATTTTTTAAACTTAATGTGTATTGTGAGAATTTTTATATCAATAAATATTCATTGAAAATATTGTTAATGGCTGCATAAGTGTACATCATTTGGTTGTACAAAGTTTATTTACTGCTGGGCATTTTTCACTATTAGAAGCAGTGTACTGTGATGAGCATCTTTGTACATAAATCTTTGCTTAGTCAATTTTAGAATCCAAGTCTTCCTGGCAAGAGTTGTCATTTATATTTATGCAGGATAGCGCATTCACATTCATTTCATTTTAAAAATAGCACTTTCTATGTGCGTTGCCTCAAGGCTAGGGTGACCAGATGTCCCACTTCTGAGCTGCTTTCGGCCATTCAATATTATAATACCTTTATTCTGTTTTGAGAACTCTTCCTAGAGTAGAAATATGTAAATTCATTTCAAAAATCTAACCTTTTGGAAATCTAAACTGTTTTTCTTTTTGTCCTGACCATTTCCATTATTATTGTTCTTATTCACTCTCTTTTTTTTTTTTGAGACAGAATCTCGCTTTGTTGCCCTGGCTAGAGTAAGTGTCGTGGCGTCAGCCTAGCTCACAGCAACCTCAAACTCCTGGGCTCAAGTGATCCTTCTGCCTCAGCCTCCCGAGTAGCTGGGACTACAGGCATGCGCCACCATGCCCGGCTAATTTTTCTATATGTATATATATTTTTAGTTGTCCAGATCATTTCTTTCTGTTTTTTGGTAGAGACAGGGTCTCGCTCTTGCTCAGGCTGGTCTCGAACTTCCGACCTTGAGCAATCCACCCACCTCAGCCTCCCAGAATGCTAGGATCACAGGCGTGAGCCACCGCGCCCGGCCTGCACTCTCTTTTTGATCATGGATGAATCTGTGTCAGAGAAAATAACTGAATTAGAAAGAATTTTTAAAAGAGAAAACAATATGAAGCCTCTGTCGTAAGAGTATAAACGATATAATTTTAATTTGAAAATTACCTGATAATATGTTACCCTTTCATTGTAGACGTCCTCCTAATTAGAACAAACTAACATTTGTCTGGAGTAGGCCATGCATTTGCTTTCAGGGGGCGGTCGAGAACCTGGGAGTCAGCATCAACCTGCTTTAAAACAATTAGAATGGTTCAAAATGCACTCAACGGTAGAGGTAGCACCCTAGAATGGGATCTTTATAGCACTCAGAAGGTGTTTTGGGATTAGCGAGGCCTTCAGATCATTGCTGTGTGTAGCAGCCCTCGCAAAGGACTTGGATCATGGTGGTAGCCACAAACCTGGATGAGGATTGAGGTGTGGAGCCTTAGATATTAAAGATGTAGGAAACTGAGTTGAAGACTTAGCATCCTTTGCTTTTCTTCCTCTACTAAAACCTTGATTTTTACCTTATTTAGTTGTTATGTGTTTCCTTCTAAAAACCGTGGCTTGGGCAAATGCATGATGCCATGGCAGTATAATTATCAAATAATAATGATTAATATTTACTGAGGTTATACTGTGGGCCAGACACTATTCTGAGGGTCTTGTTTCATTTCTTGGCTTCCACCCCTCCCAATGTCCTGAAAGAGAAGCAGTGCATCATAGCAGTCAAAGGCATGGATTCTACGCCTGGAAGTTGGATCCTGGTTTAATTCAGGTTTTGCTTATTCACTTTCTTTGTGTCCCTGAGAAAGTTACTTAACCTCTTTGTGCCTCAATTTCCTCATCTTTGTAATGGTGATGATACCTACTTCATGTGGTTAATGATGACTAAATTATTTAATATATTTTAAAAATGCTTAGAATATTGACCAGTATATAGTAAATTCTTACAAATATTAGCTGCTGTTGTTGCTGTTAAAGCTGGCATTCTCCTTTCTCTCTGGCTGCCTGGTCTTCTTCAGAAGCTTACTTAGCTCCTATTCCACCTTAGATGTTGGTGTTCCTGGGTTCTGGCCTTGACCTACACTCCCTCTCACTGTGGCCTGATCCATTCCTGAAGAGTTAGGTACCAGCCCTGTGCTGATGACTTCGAAATCTGATTCCAGCCTACTTGCTCTCCCTACAAATCTAGATCCCTACAAACAACTGCCTTATGGACATCTTCACAAGCATCTCAAACTGAGCATATTCAAAATTATACTTGTCATCTCATCCTTCCCTCTTCATACCACTCTACCTGATTAATTTCACTGTGTCTTAGTTTCCTCATCTGTACAATGGGATGACAATATCTATTTCGTAGGGTTGTTACGAGAATTAAATGAGGTAGTTCATACAAAGCACTTAGAATAATGCCTGGTATATATTTAAGAAATATCAGCTACTGTAATTGTTGTTGTTATTTGTTTTACCTGTCTAGTGAATGGTATCAATACTCCTCCATTAACCCAAACCAAAAGCTTAGAATCAGTTACATTTCCTAGTACTGTTCCTACTCTATTTTGGGCCATTATTATTTCTTTCCTGGATTCTGAAACAGCTTCTTAAGTAATCTTTGTCTTACTTCCTACAGTCTGTTTTTTCATTCTGTTACTAGGGTGATCTTTGTAATGCACATATCTGATCATTCCACTCTCTGGCTTGAAGTTCCTCAATGTTTCTCTGTAGGATTTTGTCCTAAGAATAAATTTGTTAGTGTAGTGCTTCCCGAACTTTGGTGTCCATCAGAATCCCCTAGGAGTCTTGTTAAAATGAAGATTCTGACTCAGTAGGTCTGTGGTGGGGCACAAGACCCTGCATTTCTAACAACCCCCAGGTGATGCTTATGCTGCTGGATTGAGGACCACACCTTGAGTAGCAAGGCTATAATGCACAGGGCTCTTCATGACCTGCCTTACCTCGGCCCGCCTCATCTCTCATATTTTTCTCCTGGCATTCAGGTCCTTACTTTAAGAGCTCACCAGATTTGCCTTCTTCCTGATTTCCAGCATTCCCCCTGCCTGACTTCCTCTACTCGTCATTCAAGAATTAGTTCTTCTGGACTCCAGTGTGGCTAAGATGTTCCTTCTGTGTGTCTTATAGCTCACCCTGTTTATCTCTGTGCTAACACTTACCACACTGCATTGCAGTTGTCTGTTTCCTGTTTGCTTCTCTGAGCTCCTTAAGGACAGGGAAAATATCTTATTTGTTTTGTTTTAATGACAACTTTATTGAGATATAATTCACATGCCATAAAATTCATTGTATAAAACGTGTAATTCGGTGGTTCTCATTTGTGTTTTGACTCAGCATCTAGACCAGTGTTTGGTCTGTGGTAAGTACCAAGTCAGTGGTTGAATGAGTGAATGAATTAAATGACATTAAAGTATCATTGGAAAGTTCTCTCCAAATCTTCCCCTTTGTTTCTGTATTTTTTGAGTTTAACATTTCAGCATTCTCAAAAAAAAAAAAAAAAATTAGTGTGGTGATGCACACCTCTAGTCCCAGGTACTTGGGCGGCTGAGCCAAGAGGATCACTTGAGCCTGGGAGTTAGAGGTTGCAGTGAGCTGTGATCACACCACTACATTCCAGTCTGGGCAACAGAGTGAGACCTTGTATCAAAACAAACAAACAAACAAAAATAAAAATTTCATTCAAATCATCATATTTATTTATCAATAACTTTTCACGAGCTTCCTCCCTTCTGCCCTTCTTTTTGCCACCAGGGAAGGAACCACTTTTTTCTTCTCTTGGCAAGTTTAATGCATCATTAGGGATCACTTACCTTAATTCTCCAGCTCTTCCAGTTGTTCTCTTTTTCAACCCACACTGTGATGAGCAATACTGACCCAAAGCACAGATCTCAACATGCTGCTCTGTAGCGCAAAACTCTTGACTGGTACCCAGTCCCTTCTTCCCCCACCCTAATTATCTACTATAGAACTCACTCATTCCTTAGCCTGGCATTCAGGACTCATGATCTTTTTCTAACCCTACTCTCTTGCCTTGATCTTTCACAACACTGGGGTTTCTCAAACTTGATTGTTTATAGCAATTATCTGGAATGCTTTTTAAAATGTAAATTTCTGGGTCTTGTCTCCAGAGACTCCAAACCAGTAGGTTCATAGGACCTAGGAATCTGCATTTTTAACCAACACCGTAACGCTATGGTCCCCAAATCCTGGGCCTCAGTCCATGGCCTATTAGGAACTGGGCCACACAGCAGGAGGTGAGCAGTGGGCGAACAAGCAAAGCTTCATCTGCATTTTCAGCTGTTCCTCATTGCTCACATCACCACCTTAGCTCCGCCTCCTGTCAGAGGCAGCATTAGATTCTGCATTGTGTTGAATTTGGTGAGTTTGATAATTATTTCATTGTATATTACAATGTAATAATAATAGAAATAAAGTGCGCAATAAATGTAATGTGCTTGAATCATCCCAAAACCATCCCGCTCCCCCCCATTCCCCGTGGAAAAATTGTCTTCTATGAAACCGTTGCCTGGTGCCAAAAGGGTTGGGGACCACTGCCATAAGGAATTCCAATGCAGCCATTTGTGGAACCCTGTTCTGAGACACTGAACCAACCTTGCCTCTTGATCCTGTGTTCGAGCTTTGCTTGACCCTATTCACCATACTTCCCTCTTGCTAAGATCCCCCACCTAGTAAGTCCTCAATACAAGTTAGTTGAATTGAATTATGTATTAAGTGGTGGTAGTGTGTCTTTTTAAAATCATAAGATGATATTACTATAGACATATTGTTAGCCAGTTTTGAGTTTGTTTCCCCTGGCTATGCTTAAATGTTTCACTTTTAGTAGTATATGTGAGAAGACCTGGCCACATGGTAGTGACCCAGTAAATCTTTTTGCTATTTTTAAAGGCAACTGGAAAAACTGCCTCCCTTATACTAAAACATAATTTAGAGTCTTTTATGGCGAAAGATGTTCCATTACCTTCACGAAGTGTGAAATAGTATAGGAAATGACTTGCAAAGTTACTTTGGGAGCTATTTTGCTTTTTAAAAAAGCTATTTTAAAAAGTATAAAAATAATAAATGTCCAGTGCAGAATCTTGAAAAATTTAGAAACGCGAAAGAAAAAATTGCATATAATCTCACTATCCTCAAATACTCTTAATATTTTGATGTATATTATTCTAGTCATCTTTTTTCCTGTATATATTTTCTTTCACAAAATGTTTTATTTTACAACAAGACTGTTTTCTCCAAATAGTATATCGTGAAGATTTTCCCATGCCAATACATACTCTTCTACAATATGTTTTTTAATGGCTTTAGAGTTATTATATTGCATTTGTCATATGTTACTCAACTAGTCCCTTATGATAAATACTTCTAATTTTTTGACAGTTTACATTTCAATTAAAGAGAACGAAAAGGCTTTGTGTATTTCTTTATAAAAAAATCATTTGTGGTTATTAATGAATTTGACTATAGTTGCAAAACATCCCCTTTTTCTACAATATTGGTACAAAAACTTGGCGATTATGGTGTCAGTGTTAAGATTAGTTAGATCTCAGAAGACTAAAAAAAAAAAAAACCAGGAATATCAAAGTACTCAGGAATAAATCCTTAAATATAATTACATATTTGGGATCTCAGTGTGTGCCAGCCACAACAGTTTACTAGAAGGAAATTTTCCAGACTGTAGAGGTAAATTTATCAAGATTATTAATCAGTGGACCAGGCAGATCAAGCTGTAGGTTAGCTCCAACTTGAGAGGAAAAAGAATCCCTTCCTCCTCTAGTATTTTGGAAGCCATATGGCAGAATGAGTTATATTATCATCTACATATTCTAATGTTAGCTGAGAAGACTATCCCTGACTAATGAAAGCCACTCAGGATTTGTAAAGCCCTTGCATTCATATTAAGTGGCTGGATAACTTGATTGCTCAGAAGCTATTGGCTTTAGAAATGGAAAGATTGACTTACGCTAAAGGGAGGAGAAATATAGCAGAAACAGTTATTAAAGAAAAAACATTTACTGAATCAAGAGAAGTAATGTAGGAAATAATCTCTGAGACATAAGATCGAGATCTTGGAAACTCTGAAAATGTGTTTTTCAGTTATGTTTTTCAAATAAGCTCTCTTGGTTTGCAAATTCTATAATTAAATTGTTTCTTAGAATGAGTTTACTACTGAAATGTGTCTGGGAAACTGGCCAGGGGTCTAAAGGGGCCTGATTCTTCAGAAGATGACCACCTCCCTTGAGGCAGAGATGGCATTTCCTTGGTTTCAAGAGTTTTCTGTGTCTGTGTTAAAGCAATGCCTTAGTCTCAAGGAAAGTTAGAATAATCTGTGGACTATTTAGAAGTTGCTTCCTCAGTCACTGCCCATGGGAATTTTTGAGGTTCAGTTTGTCTTTCAGAGCTGGGACCTCCACTAGGGTGTGCTTAAGAAGGATCTCGACAAAATGTGTAGAGTGTGGATTAACTGGTTGCCTTGAGAATTCGAAAGTCTCATCTAAATTCATGAAAAATGTAAGTGATGGGGACATTTAAAAGAAAGTCGGAGCCTGTTTAGCAAATCTGTAAGACTCAGTTGTAATCTGTGCCATTCTATACATTTGACGTAGATTCTTAAAATAATTCTTTTTTTTTCTTTTTTTTTTGGAGACAAGGTCTCACTCTGTTGCCCCTGCTAGAGTGCAATGGTGTCGTGATAGCTCACTGCAACCTCATACTCCTGGGCTTAAGCGATCCTCCTGCTTTAGCCTTGCCAGTAGCTGGGACTACAGGCATGCACCACCAGGCCTGGCTCATTTTTCTATTTTTGTAGAGAAGGGGTCTTGCTCTCACTCAGGCTGGTCTTGAACTCCTGACCTCAAGTGATCCTCCTGTCTTGGCCTCCCAAAGGCTAGGATTATAGGCATGAGCCACCACACCTGGCCAATAATTCTGTTAGGTTAAACATTTCCTGTATTCTTATTTGACTTGCTTATCTATTGGCTATTTTCAGGATTTTCTAAGGTAACTATCATAGACTGTGGTGAAGAACTCAATGAGTGGAGGCCAAATTAATTATTTTAAAATACATATGAGTGAAACAGATGGAGTAGTTCATTATATTAATACGTGATTCCCACTTGAAAATGGCTGCAGTGGAGCAGCAGTTAAAGTTTTGTAATTCTGAAATTGCATAGATTGAGTTTATTGAGAATGTGGTCTATATGAGGACAAATACAGCCTTAGCTGGAGCACTGGAACTGCTTCTGTGAATGCTTTTCACTTTAGTCAACTTAATTCCTTAAATAGCCAGTTGTCCTTTGGTTTTCATTCTTTACTGCCATAGCAGTGACATCAGATGCAGCTGGAGCTTAAAGAAGAAGGACTATGTTAATTAATTCAGTGAAACAAAAACTGCCTCAAATAATTAATGGAATAACAGTCTCATTAAAAGACCTTAGAGCTTTATTTCTGTTCTTTTTTTTCTTTTCCAAGAGACCAGAGAAGGGAGAATGGCACCGATTGTTCACTTGAGACCATTTTAAGCTATTGATCCATCTTACAGTCCTCATCTGATGGTTCTGATTTCAACATGAATCATTCAGGCCATGTAGTGATTTTCTTTTATTTCCTCTTGAGACTGTGCTATGTTTGCCTCTGGTGATAGTTTTCAAGGAGGAGTGCATGAACTTTGGCTTGTCAGAATCTAAAAATGGCCTCTATTTTATTGTTTTATTTACAGCTGTCATTTTTTAGTTTGAATACAGTTGACCTAGCAAGCCAACATTTGTGTGTACAAGTAGGGTAGCAAATACCAGGTAAGGTGACCTGCTGGGTTATTGGAGGGAGGAAGAGGCTTTGTATGTTCCCATCACTGTTTTCTTAAGCTAATCATGTTGTCAGCTAGTTTTGCTATTATGGATTTTTTGTTTGTTTGGTTTTTTTCTTCCAAATCGTTAAAGAAAGATGTATTATTGGACAGAGATAGCCAGAGTTAGGGAAAATTAGGTGAAGAGACAAGTAGGAAGATCTTTTCCTATATGTGATAATCTTGGTTTTTCAACCCAACCTGAAGACACTTGCCTTTGAGCAAACTATAAAAGAGTTTAGTCCACTTCAGTTTTAATAATAGATCAAAAGAAAATAGGAAGAAATTAATGTATAACATATGGCTTGTAATTTTTTGGCAGATAGAAAGATATAGATTTCATTATATTGTTGAGAATATGCTCAGGATCGTATGAATGTTCAGGAGCTAAATTTCTGGGAGCATAATAATAAAGGTGTAAAGAAAAAGAAAGTAAAAGAAAAATGGGAGCATAAAAACTAAAAAATTAAAAGCTGAGGAAAGGGAAGTTTGAGATTGGAGATTTGGGTATAATTATCCAAGTGTGTGCTACCAGCTGCTGGAGGAGCAAACAGGGTTAATGTCTTGGGGAAGGAAACAGCGCAATAACTCAGAGAACTGACAGCATGCCTACAAATAATATTGGCCAGCATGCTATAGAAGCATCAGCCTCAGAGTAGATAAAACAGAGGAGGGATTAGAACACACAGGACTAATGTATATAGATATATACTTATGTTTCTACTTTTGTTTTTTGTGCATTGTCTTTGTGCTGTGATATCCTTTTTTGGGGCAGTTTGTTTTGTCAGGTTAGTTGTAATTCTTATGTAAGCTTTTCTAAAACTAGCTACAAAATCTGTTTGAATTACTTGACTCTAGGTTTTTGAAAGATGTGGCTGAAGCAGCTTTGCTGCTTTAGGATTTGTGTAAACTATATGTACTATGAAAATAAGGTAGAGAAAGACTATAATTTATAAACAAGAGTTATATTTTATAACTTTGAATGATTAAATAACAAATACATAAAATAAATGAGAAATACTAAGTGGAACAAATAAAATAAAAACTAGTAATGTGATATGGTTAAGAGTATGATTTCTAGAGTTAGGTTGAGCTTCTCCCTGTGTGACCACAAGCAAATGAATGTACTTGCCTCATGGGGCAGCTGAGAGTGTGTATGTATGTGTGTGTTTATATACACATACACACATTATATATATATATATATATGTATATGTATATATATCAGTACTTGACCTATCTATTGGAGTCCATTAATGTTAACTCTTTTTTTTTTTTGAGTTAGAATCTTGCTCTGTTGCCTGGGCTAGAGTGCCATGGCATCAGCCTAGCTCACAGCAACCTCAAACTCCTGGGCTCAAACCAATCCTCCTGCCTCAGCCTCCCAAGTAGCTGACTACAGGCATGAGCCACCACGCTTGACTAATTTTTTCTATTTTTAGTAGAGATAGGGTCTTGCTCTTGCTCAGGCTGGTCTTGAACTCCTGACCTTAAGCAATCCTCCTGCTTCAGCCTCCCAGCGTGCTAGGATTACAGGTGTGAGCCACTGTGGCGGGCCCAATGTTAACTCTTATGTATATTATTGGCTCGTGTATTTTAAATGATTTGTAAAAATCTGTTTCCTTATTGAAAAAATTGTAGCCCTACATATATCTCCACTTATCAATTCTTAAAGCTTCTGGAAGGTTTCAAGACATCAGTTATGCACACTAGTATAATTTTCCCCTCATTCTAGATAGGGTTTGGCTAGAGATACTCTTTCAGTTCTAATCTGTCTGCAACTGAGCATTGTCAGCACCATCTGACATAGCTGTAGTTTTCATTCCAGTCCCTTTTTAGTGTCTCCTTTGTCAGCATTTTCAACTTTTTTTCTGCTGGAAAGGGGAACTACATTAGCCTAAACCTGGAGTCTTAAAGGTCCTGCACCCAGGTGTAATAAACTAGCATAACTAGCATTTTACACCTAATATAGACATGCGTCATAAACTGTTGCTTAAATCCCCAAAGCCAGTCCTAACTCCCTTTCTCTTGCCATTATAGAGGTTCGAAAGACAAATATGCTTCTTTAACTTCCCTTGCAGTTAGGGCTAGCTATATGATTCAATTCT
The DNA here is from genome assembly GCF_000956105.1 of Propithecus coquereli. Lineage (NCBI taxonomy): Eukaryota > Metazoa > Chordata > Mammalia > Primates > Indriidae > Propithecus > Propithecus coquereli. The sequence goes on along the minus strand of NW_012151618.1, from coordinate 1,362,906 downwards.
GGCAAATGGGATATAACCAGAAATCTTCTGGAGGACCTCTACAAGGAAAAAAATTGCTTCTCTGATAAAAGGAACAGAAGCAGGAGAACAGTTTGAGTGCATACTCTCTTCCATCCTTAAGTATAGAATATGATGTATGGAATTGTGGCAGGCAACTTGAATAAATTAGAGGATTTATTCAATTTATCCAGTGTTATTTATGCACACACACAAAAATACGAGTAACATGGCTTGTATTTTTGGGACTATGGCAGAATTTAGGAGGTGAAAGATGAATTCAAATCATGCTTTAGACATTGCAAAACATGGGCATTAATATCAAATAATACAGTCCTAGTCATAATTTCTGGGTTCTCTGGCTACCTTCTGAGTCCTTTCCCACCGTCCTTATGGCTTTTTGAAGTTCGGCTTTCCCCAGGCTTAGAAACCTGAACATGACAGAGGCAAGGATTAAAGTTTCAATAACATGGGAAAGGCTGGGTATGAGTAAGACTGAGTGGGTAGAAGTCCTCAATTAAAGCATGAGTGTGTAAAGACCATACCACTCTTCTAGCCAGGTTGTTTCTAGTATATCCTGAATTTACGGTAGCTGCATGTTCTTAAATTTCAGTGGGGGAAGGAAGAGAACATGATGTTAAAAAGATGAAGAAGGAGAAACAGCAGCAGCAGCAGCCTTTGAAGGCCTAGAAAAATTCCTCACAAGCATTCAAAGCCCCTTCAACTTTGGGGTTCACTTCTACCTGGTCTCTGAATACTTATTCGAAGTTTATGGTAAAGGCATGCCAATCATATGTTTAATGTAATCCTGTTAAATTTTAGATTATTTAATGATAAGATGGTAAATTTTTCTATTTGGCATGAAAATTTAAAATAGAGGTAGGCAAGGAAGGGAACAGAGGTAAAAAATAAAGATATAGAGGACCCTTGTGGAAAAAAAGTAGTTAGGAAATTAAGAAACTTTGACCATATTAGGAAATGAACATGATAATAACATTTTCTGCTTAAAAATTACACTTGCTTAAATGTTTTCTCAATTTGGCTTTTATTCCATTCAGTTTTTTTGTTGTTTTAAATTTTTTTTAAATTGATGCATCAATAGATGTATATATTTTGGGGGCACATGTGATAATTTAATACATTCATATAATTTGTAAAGATGAAGTCAGTGTAATTGGGATATCCATCACCTTAAATATTTGTGTTTTCCTTATGCTAGAAACAAATTATTCTCTTCTAGCTATTTTGAAATATATGATAGATTATCATAAATTGTAGTCATCCTACTGATCTATCAAATTCTAGGTCCTATTTCTTCTATCAAACTGTATATTTGTACTCATTAATCAACCTTTCTTCATCCTCACTTCACCTCTACCCTTCCTGGCCTCTGATAACCACCAATCTACTCTCCATTTTCATGAGATCCAGTTTTTTAGCTCTCGCAGATGAGTGAGAACGTGTGATATTTGTCTTTCTGTGCTTGGCTTATTTGACTTAACATAATGGCCTCCAGTTCCATCCATGTTGCTGCAAATGATGGAATTTCAACTCTTATTTAAACTTTATCATTTGCTGAGACTCACAAGCCAGTGTCTCTTTTATATCCTTTTTATCATAAAGGAAGACATTAATCCTTTGTATAACTGAATAAATAAATTATTGTTTACCAGTGACACAATAAGAGAATTATACTTTAAATGGAGGCTGACACATGTAAACCCCTATACACGGTCATCTGCCTTTTACATTTATCAACTAGGTTGGTAACCTCTCTGTCTTCTCACTGGAAGTTTTGGAAATAACCTTCCTAATCAGATATTTCTGTGGAAGAAACATGATCAGAGGATATATTATTTCTGGTTCAGAGGAAGAAAGAGAGTTTGTAAATATACCATAGGTAAATATGGGAGGGCTATAACTACAGCACTATTAAAGATTCAGATCTTTTGTACAAGTGATACAGAGTAATTATGAGCTACATTTTATGTTTTCTCTTTACTTTCTATAATATTTATTGTTCATTATTAGACCCTGAAGTTCTTTTGATCTTATTAGAATCCATTTTGTCTTATGTTCTGTGAATTTTTAAAAATTTATATTGGTTTACATATATAAATACTATCTTGACTGCTATTAAAAAAGATAATTAACAGCATTTCATTAGTATGGATAGATGTGCAGGATATATTATTAAGTAGTAAAATATGAAATGTAGTATGTAAATATGATGTGTGTGTGTGTGTGTGTATGTATGCCTATGTTAGAGAAGTTTATACTAAATGGTTTAGATTGTTTAAAAGAGTTTTTTCTAGGGGGTGAGATTATGGGAGATTTTCATTTTCTAATTTATTCAGTTACATAATATTTAGATTTTTATAAGCGATATACATTTCTTTTATAATCAGAAAAAAGCCAATATTTTCTTTTTTTAAAGCAGTGCAGAGATGTTGCAAAGAGACATTTTTGAGTTAAAAGTTTCCTGACTGTATGTACAATATATATTAAAATATATTTTATAATATATTTAAAGCATTCTTTGATGCTTTCTGAACTGAGATGCCTCACTCCTGATCCATTTTTGGTGTTGAGATTAGCATCTTAGATTAGGAATGAACTAAGAATATTTTTCAAGAGAAGGGAGAGGAAGGGGAAGGCTGCCTATATGGCCTGATTTGGAAGGTACTAAGAGAAGGCTACAAATAAAAAAAATCCATAAAGAATTCCTACAGCTCAATAACAAAAACCCAAACAGCCCTATTAAAAGATGAGTAAAACATTTTAATAGATGTTTTTTGAAAGAAGATACACAAATAGCCAATAAGCATATGAAAAGTTGCTGAACATCATTAATCATTAGAGAAATGCAAATCAAAACCACAAGATACTATTTCTCACCTATTAGGATGCCTACTATCACACACACCAAAAAACCCAAAATAACAAGTATTGCAGAGGATGTAGAGAAATTGGAACTCTTGTGCACTGTTGGTGGGAATGTAACATGGTGCAGGTGCTGTGGAAAACAGTATGTTCAAAAAATTAAACATAGAATTACCATACGACCCAGCAATGCCATTTCTGGGTATATACCCCAAACAATTGAAAGCAAGGTCTCAAAGTGATATTTGTTCACCCATGTTCATGGCAGCATTATTCATAATAGCCAAAGGCTGAAGCAGTACATGTGTCCATTGATGGATTAATAGATAAAATATGGTATATTCATACAATGGAATATTATTTAGCCTTAAAAAGGAAGGGAATTCTTTTTTTTTTTTTTTTTTTGAAATGGCTCTCACTTTTGCCCAGGCTGGAGTGCAGTGGCGCAATCATAGCTCACTGCAGCCTTGCAGTCCTGGAATTAAGCGATCTTCCGCCTCAGCCTCTCGAGTAGCTAGGACTACACGTGTGTGCCACCACACCTATTTTTTAAATTTTAATTTTTGTAGAGGTGAGGTGTTGAAATATTGCCCAAGCTGGTCTCAAACTCCTGGCCTCAAGCGACCTTCCTGCCTGGGCCTCCCAGTGCTAGATTACAGACGTGAGCCACTGTGCCCGGCTCTAGGAAGGGAATCCTGATATATGCCACAACATGGATGAACCTTGAGGACATCATGCTACATGAAATAAGCCAGTCACAAAAAGACAAATACTGTGTGATTCCACTTACATGAGGTACGTAAAGTAGTCAGATTCATAGAGGCAGAAAGTAGAATAGTGGTTCTCAGTCGATGAGGAAAGGGAAAATAGGGAGTTGTTTAATGGATCCAGAGTTTCAGTTTTGGAAGATGCAAAAGTTCTGTGGATAGATAGTGGTGAGGGTTGTACAACAATGTGAATGTACTTAATAGTAACACTAAACTATACTAAAAGATGGTAAATATATGATGTGTACTTTACCACAATTAAAAATAATAATCAAAAAAGAAAAATCCATTAATGATTCAGAATCTTCCCTTCTAAACTTTTTTTGGGCATCCTCTTTGCAAATTGTTATTTTAAGAGCATAAATATCTTTAATGTCTTATGGTAAACAAGTATCAGTCCTTTCTTCAGTGAGAATGAGATAGGTAGCTAGAAGACATATCTGGGAGATGGAGATGGAGGAAGAGCTACTTTAGGAGTAAAAAAGGCCAAGAAAAAAGAAGATACTTCGGGCCACTGAAAACAATTTCAGTTTCATCACAATTATGCCTTGCCCTGGCTATGCCCCTACAAAGTCTAGAATCAAATAATGTCTCCAGTGTTTTTAAGAATCTTAAATGATATCTTACCTTAAATATGCTTTATGGAGTTCCAGACTACACTCCTGAGCCAGCAAGATGTTAGTAGGGATTCATGAAGTCTTTACTGCTGCTTTTTCATTAGGAGTTAATATGGATGAGTATGTATTCACATAATAATCTTGGTACAGGGCTGGTATTTCAAAACATCAAATGAAGGCAAACGATAAAGGAAAAAATTGACAAGAATATAAATGATTTCAACTTCTATACAACAATAAGAAAATGCTCTAAATGACATTAATAAATAACCTTACAAAATAGGAAACTTTTCAATTCTTTGGTTAAGGGCTCAATATCAATATATAAAAAAGTAATAAAATCTGTAAGAAAGACTAACACCCTAATAAAAAAATAGACAACACTAATAGGCAATTCACAAAAGGAGAACCTTAGCCTGTAAACATGGAGAAGGTGTTCAACTTCATGAGTAACCTAAGAAATGGAAACTAAAATGATGAGGTATTATTTTTTAATCAAATAAATTAATAAATATTTAAAAAAATTATACTTAGTGAACATTATCATAAACTGCTAGTGAGAGCAGAATCGGTTCATTCTTTCTTTAAGGTGGTTGTGAAATATAAGTATTATATCAAAAACCTTAGAATTTTTCACATCCTTTAAACTAACAGTCATACTTTTAAGAATTTATCTTAAGGAAATAAACATGAATGAATCATTTCAGTGCTATGGAATAGTGTATCCACTTGGAGATAAGATAGATATACAACAATAGGGATTTGTTCACATAGGTTATATCTATACAAACTAGTGTCTTATAATTTTATCAGTCTTCAAATAATCACTTTTTGGCTTTTTTCATTTTTCTTTATTGTACAGTTATTTTCTAGTTTGTTGATTATGTGGGTTTTTTTGTTCGTTGCTATTTTCTTTCTTCCACTTTCTTTGAGTTTTATTTGTCTTTTTCTAGCTTCTTGGGATGAATGAAGACATTGATTTTCAGCCTTCGCTTTTAATGTATGATTCAAGGATATAAATTTCCCTTAAAGCACCATTTTGACTATATTCTTCAGGTTTTGATATGTGGAATTTTGTTATCATTCAGTTATTTACTCTAATTTCCCTCGAGTGTTTTTCTTTGACTCACAGGTATTTAGGAATATATTGCTTCATTTCCAAAAATTTGGCAGTTTTTTAGTTATCCTTCTGCTCTCAATTTCTAGTGTAATTCTACTGTGAACAGTGAATTTACTTTATCTTGTGTATATTCTTTGAAATTTGTTGAGAGTTGACATTTCAACCCCTCAATCTGTGTGCTACCAGCTGCTTTTAAGATTTTTTTCCTTTGTTTTTGGTTTCCAGCAGTTTTATTATGATGTGCCTAGATTTGGTTTTCTTTTCATTTATTGTTATGGGTCGTAGAGCTTCTTGAATCTATGGCTTAATGTCTTTCATCAGTTCTGGAAACTTTTTGGCAAGTATCTCTTCAAATATTAATTCTGCCCTATTCTTTCTTTCCTTTTTTTTTTCCTGGAACTTGATTATCCATAAGAGTGTTTATTTCATATGTCTTTGATCTTCTTTTCTTTATTACTATGTTTTTTTCTATTTTTTGTTCAATATAGTTATTTTCTACTGATCTATCTTTTACTAAACAAATTCTCTCTTCTGCTGTGTCTAATCCATCTACTGAATGCTTAATTTTGGTTATTGTATTTTTTGGTTCTAAAGGTTCTACTTGCTTTTTAAAAGTAATTCAAATTCTCTGATAACATCATCCAACTATTTGCATATTTTTTAATATAGTAATAAGATATTTTGAAATCTGTGTTTGATCACTCCAATATCTGAGTCACCTGTGGGTTCTTTTCTATTGTCATTTATTCTCTTGGTTTTTGGTCATTTAGTTCTTTTTGCTGGCATGCCTGCTAATTTTTGATTGAATGGAGCACATTCGATATGAAAAATTATAGAGGCTTTGGATGATACATCTTCTTCCAGAAATGATTTAATTTTCTTTTGACTGCTAGATGGATAACCTTGTCCTGTTAGGAGTTGTGATGTTTCATTGTGTTTCAGGCTTTGTAAGAGCTAGTCAATTTCCAGTTTGACTTTCATCTTAGAGTATAATGTTTTCAGGATCTCAACTGAAAGGCTGGGTATTATCACCAGATCTTTCTTACTTCCTGGCTCTCAACTCCATTTTTTGTCTCTTCAGCACTTCAGTTACCAAAATCTCTTCTTAGCTGTTTAGCTTCTTAGTGGTTGCTTTCTGCTTGTTTTCTTAGCCACTTTCCCTGCACATCTGCAGTTTAGAAACTGACCAAATGCTCAAAGGGGGGGAAATGGTGGGCAACTGGGACCATCTTTGAGATCTTAGCCCTTTCAGTATTGGAGTTTAAGGCTATTGGTTTTTGTCTTCTTAGACCAGTGAGATTGCCACTAGTTCTGAATTAATACTTTCTGTTCAGCCTCCACATCCCATAAGGTGATTTGGCAAATGACCTGAGGAGAAAACGTAGCGACAAATATAGAGCTCACCTCAGTGCCCTGCTCCTTGGGATCTTGGCCACTCCAATCGTGCTTCTTTGATTGGTCTACAACACCTTCAGACTTGGGGTTTTTTTTGCATTTTATCCAGCTTTTATAGTTGTTCTCAGAGACAATGTGAGTCTGATACATGTTACTCCATCACATCTAGAACCAGAAGTCCTTTGTTGAGCTATTTTATAAGTGTCTGTTTAAGTACTCATCTTATTTAAATGCAGTAATTATTCAGATGATTTGATATAAACTTTCTTTTGAGTCATTTTAAGGAATTTTTCCAGTAGGTAAATAACAATTTATGGGCTCGGGCGATGGCTCATGCCCATAATCCTAGTACTTTGGGAGGCAGAAGCCAGAGGATTGCTTGAGGCCAGGAGTTTTGAGACCAGCCTGAGCAACATAGTGAGAGCACATCGCTGCAAAAATAAAAAAAAAAAAAATAGAAAAGAAAAAATTAGCCAGACTTGGTGGTATGGGCCTGTGGTCCCCACTACTCAGGAGGCTGTGGTAGGAGGATTGCTTGGATCCAGGAATTTGAGGTTGCAGTGAGCTATGTTGATGCCTGGGCAACAGAGTGAGACATCATGAAAAATATAAAAAAATTTAAAAAAAATATGAAAATTTTATTTCAGATATCCTATCAATCATTCTAAAAATGCTCAGGTAGATAAATTCAGCAGAATCATTAACACTTGCCTGGAGCTTGGCACCTACTACCTAGATAACAGATAATAAGAAATAACATTCTATCTTTTATTTAATCAGAATGTTATCATGAAGAAACTCTGTGAGTAAATACTGTCGTATTTGTAATCTACCACTAAATGATTTCCATTGGTAAGAAACATCTGTGTATGTTAGTATAGAACCAAGAAGCCCCTTGGTCCCTTGTATGTCTGTATGCTTTGTTCTGGTCCCCAGCCAGAGATTTTAATCTTATGTTTTTGATCATATTAGATAACAGAATGTGGATGGATTAGTGAAAAGCCATCCTCACTAATAGAGAATGTTTTGATGATACATCATTAATGCTTTTTGTTTGGAGCCCAAAGATGACAATATTCAGTAATAAATATGTGTTTTTGTCACATGATAGAGGGAAGATGTTTGATTCTGTACTGTTGATTTGGTCTAGTCCTTCCTGCCTCATTCTTTGCTGTCTATTACAGGTTGAACTGTCATATTGTAGAGTGTTAACGTGAGAGACCAAGCAGAGAAGCTTATTGTGCTGGTAGTTCACCCTTGGGCTTTTAGTTGTTTTTTTTTCACTCTTGCATGACACAAGCTAAAACATGGTTTCATAATATTTGTGTTTCAAATAATGTATTATTAGATACAGATTATTTGTAATTTCATAGGAAAGGATATACTTTTGCCTGTATTTTCCCCTGCTTTTTCAGTTCTCCTGTATACCCCACCAAAGTAAGCCAAAATTTAATGGCATCCATGGACGTTGTGTAGCGGTGATTCAGAATGCTCAGTATCTCTGGTGTTTGGAATTTGTTGTCAAGGTTTTAGTCATGTTGAGGCTAATGTCTTCTAGGGTATAACAAAATATTGTATGAGCATGAAACGGGATTAAAGAACACATTTTTGAAATGGAGGAAACATTCTCCATTCTTTGTTAGTGTGCTGTGGGAAACAGTGGATATGTATATATTTTCTAGCTCAGCAATTAATGATTTGAAGTATAATACATCTGATTTGCAATGCTCTATAGATTGTTTCAGATCAATCACCAGCTATTTAATCTGTGGCTATAATTAAATTACTCTCAAACTCTGGCTCTGCAATATAGTTTTCCTTAGACAAAAAGCTACCTTTCCTATTTCTATCCTTTAGAATATGTTAACTGACTCAAGTGTCAAGGTTGAAATCCTTTTTCACACATAGTTTGGGACAACCTTTCTTCCCTCAGACCTTGGTAGCAGCCTAAGGGTTCTATAAGCTCTGGTTCTCATCCCCATCAGCCTGCAGGCCCTATTGATTCACACAGCCTAAGCACTAGTTCTCAGTTTTCTCCTATGATTAAAAACAAACAAACAAACAAACCTTTTTATTATGTGAAAATCTATAACATATGCTAAAATAGAAAGAACAGTATAATAAATACCCATGTACCCATTCCTCAGCTTCCACAGTATCAACTCATGATTAATCTTATGTCATCTATATCCTCACCCATTTTTGCCCTCCCATATTATTTTGAAGCAAATCCCAGACATACTGTTATTTCACCTCAAATATTTCAGTAATTATCTGTGCAGAAAAAAGTTAGTATAGCAGGCCTGACTGCTATCCTTTGAAAGATCTGTTTACAAGGTTGGCCTTTGGCTGGTATCTGGGAATTTGGATTTTGGGAGGGTTCTTACCACCCTAACTGATAGTAGCTCACTGTACCTAAGCTTTGTGCCACATGGTTTATGCTGAACACCTGCTTTCTTTCTGGGAGTCTGAAGTCTTGGTATGTAACCAGGCCTCGATAAAAACTTTGAGCAATGAGGCTCTAATGAGCTTCTCTGGTACAGAGCATTGTTGCAACTAATTGGTAGGGAGATAAAGCCCATACTATCTGACTCCTTGGGAGAAGACCCTTGGAAGCTTGTATCTGGTTTCCTCTGAACTTTATTCATACATCTTTTCCTTTGCTGATGTTTCTCTGTGTCCTTTTGGTCTAATAGATCTTGGGCATGATCCCTGTGAGCCCTCCTACCAAATCTCTGAATCTGGGAGTGATCTTGGGAGTCCCTGACAGAACATCTCTAATATAAGCACTTAATAACAACAACAAAATATATATGTAAAATATATATTTATATAACCACAATACCATTATCATACCTGAAAATATTCAGAGTAATTGCTTAATATCATCAAATATCAAGCCAGTGTTTATATTTCCAATTGTCTCATAAATGTTATAATCTTTTTTACAGTTTGTTTGAATTAAGGTTGAGATATTACAACTGGTTGATACTTTTTCTTTTAAGTGACCAGGTCTCATTCTGTCACCCAGGCTGGAGTACAGTGGCATGATTATAGCTCACTATAACCTCGAACTCCTGGTCTCAAGTGGTCCTCCTGCCTCGGCCTCCCAAAGTGCTGGATTACAAGCATTAGCCACCATGCCTGGCGCTGATACTTCATTTAAGTCTCTCTTTATCTATAAGTTCATTTCTATCTCTTTTTCTTTTATCCTTGAAATTAATTTTGTCGAAAACACTGGGTCATTTTTCCTGTATGGTTTCCCACACTCTGGCTTTTGCTAATTATATTGCCATGGTGTAGTTTAATGTGTTGCTCTGTAAATTGGTAGTTGGATCTAGAGCCTTTTTGTATGAGTTTTTGAAAGCCTAATGCCTTCATGTATCCTGAGGATATGGCTTAATTTCCATTTGATTAATGTTTGCCAAGCACATTGATGTGCTTGGATAAAAGGGGCTCTAACAGTAAATATCTTTGTTTTCATTAGCATGAGACTGGATCTTCTGACACTTGGAGTCTGACTCATCATACTTTAGAGAATCCAATCAAAAGTACATGGCTTAGTGTTAATTACCTGCCTTTCAGGTACCAACCCTGGCAGACATCCCTGAGCAAAAACTGGCTTTAATTATCTGGGGTTGGTACAGTGCCATTATGACTAGATATTATTGTGTAGGTGGAAATGTAGGTTTTTTTTTTTAAAAAAAATATATCTTATTAAGACTCTAAAAACTTAAAGTAGAAGACATCAGAACCCTACTAAAAACTGTAGATATCAACATGCATTAATTTGCTATGCAATGAAATCCTTCAGTATCTCAGTAACAAAGTTCTAATTAGTAAGTTACTAGATTCCTCTTAATACAACTCTATAGGAATAATCTAACAGCAAAGGTCCAATGTAGTTATCACAGGTCATTTTTGCAGATGTGCCTTTTTAAAATGGCTGGATAGTTGTGTATTTACTGTACTTTTAGAATATAATTGTATCCTTTAAAAAATTTTATTTTCAATTGTGGTAAAATACATATAAGTTTGCCCTTGTAAACCAATCTCCAGAACTCTTTTCATCTAGCAAAACTAAAACTCTATACCCATTAAACAACAACTCCCTATTCCCCTACCTCCAACCTGTGGCAACAATTCTACTTTCTGTCTGTATAAATTCGACTACTCTAGGTACCTCATGTAAGTGGAATCATACAGTATTTGTCTTTTTGTGACTTGCTTATTTCACGTAGCATAATGTCCCCAAGGTTCATCCATGTTGTAAAATGTATCAGAATTTCCTTCCTTTTTAAGGCTAAATAATATTCTGTTACATGAATATACCCCATTTTGTTTATGCATTAATCCACTGATGGACAATTGGGTTGCCCTTACCCTTTGGCTATTGTGAATAATGCTGCTATGAACATGTGTGTACAAATATCTCTTCAAGACCTTGCTTTTATTAATAATTCCTTTGGGTTTCTACCCAGAAGTGGGATTGCTAGATCATATGATAATTCTGTGTAATTTTTTGAGAAACCACCATACTATTTTGCATAGTGGCTGCACCATTTTACATTCCCACTAACAGTGCACAAGGGTTCCAGTTTCTCCCCGTGCTCTTCAACACTTGTTATTTTCTTTTTTTTCGTACTAGGCATCCTAATAGGTGAGAAATGGTATCTTGTGGTTTTGATTTGCATTTCTCTAATGATCAATGATGTTCTGCATTTTTTCATGTGCTTATTGGCCATTTGTATATCTTCTTTATATACTGCTTAGAATGAGAACTCACAGGAAATATTACAAAAATACGCTTCGTAGCCTGATGGGATGGCTCATGCCTGTAATCCCAGCACTTTGGGAGGCAGAGGCAGGAAGATTGCTTGAGGCCAGGAGTTCAGGGCCAGCCTGGGGAACAAAGCAAGACCCTAGCTCTACAAAAAGTTACCTGGGTGTGGTGGTGTGTGCCTATAGTCCTAGCTACTTGGAAGACTGAGGCAGAAGGATCACTTGAGTTCCAGGAGTTCAGGGCCGCAGTGAGCTATGATGCTATGATTGCACTCCAGCCTGGGTGACTGAGTGAGACCGCATCTCCTAAAAAGAAAAAGAAGCTTCTTTTCTTTTACTCTCTCCCTCTGTCTTTTGGGCCCTGGTGGATATTATGTAACAAGAGCATCCACCTGATCCATAATTCTTCCACCTCTTAATGTTTTTTTTTCCCCCTGGAGAATTTAATAAAGTTCAATAAAGCAAGGGACCCTTTTGCTACAGAAGTACTATGTGGGAGTTAAGACTTTGTAAATACATGACTTTTGAAATGACTGTAATCCTAGCTACTTGGAAGCTCGAGGCAGGAGGATCGCTTGAGCCCAGGAATTTGAGAATTTGAGGCCAGCCTAGGCAACATAGTGAGACCTGGTCTCAAAAAAAAAAGAAAGAAAGAAATAAGAAATAATCAGAGGCCTCACCCAAGGTTATAAAGTTTTCTTCTTACTATTTATATTGCCATTATCCAGTACTGCTAGAACCCAAAGGGTGGGCTCTCAGTAGATAGGTCATCTCAGCAGACTGTTCAAAGTAGAGCTGTTTGGAAACAGGGAAGTGAAGGGCATGGAGAACTCTTGCCATACAAGTAAGCTGGTTTCTTCAGTCAGCCAAGAATGATGGCCAAGGATAATGCAAAATTGAAACCAAGAAACGTGGTAGTGTAAACCTGTTTTAGCACACTGGTCCATACATTCCCTAGGTAAATAGTTTTGTGTCATATGACCTATTTCTCCTCTTTAAAAACTCCTAAATTTTAATATTGAGGTAAAACTCGTATCACGGAGTTTTCTGAAAAGATATTTTAAAAGCATTCATATATAACACATACTGATTCATTACTTTCTTAAGAAAGCCCACATCTCCCTGCTGACATTTCAGACTCTGTCTTCTTTACCTGTGTGTCTTAGGGGTGGTGTGTCTTTGTGGGGAATCTTCCGCAGAGCCACGGTTATAAACATCTGATGACTCCAGTGGGCATGACACTGGTCAGGTGTGTACCCTTGGCCTTTAGAGTTGGCCTCTACTCCTCTGAGCCTTTCAGTGAAGCAACAAAGGGGAAAGTATAATGCTGTTTTTCTTTATAACATTGTCTTTATTTTTCTCTTCCTGTGTGTCATTTCCTTTGCTTTTTTTTCCCCACTTTTTGAAGGATTTTATCTATGTGACTACAGTATTTAAAAAAAAAATTTTGCAAAAGGCTTTTGTTTGATTTCAACTGGAAAACACTGATTTTTGGAATTTATTAATGGATCCAGTCTCTTTAAAACTATGAAGAAAATAAAGCAACTAATTTAAAAAGGTGGCCACTGTGAAAAGGTATTAACAGTATTTGAGCTGAGGTTTGAATAGGAAAGATACAGTGTAATGGAAAGAGAATGAAAGTTGAGGCCAGACATTCTTGGGTCAAATCCTGGCTCTACTACTTAACTAACCATGTTTTCTTGGCCAGGCTACTTTGACTCACCCAACGTCAGTTTTTTCATCTATAAAACACAGGTAATAATGCTCAATGATAGGGCTATGAGGATTAAAATGGACATGGTTCTTTGACCTCCTTTTGCCTTGGATCAGGGAAGAGGGCCCTGGACCTGGCAAGCAGAGAACAGATTATGCTGTTATCCTCCTTGTTTTATCTGCCCCCAACTCCCAGTTTAATGCAGAACTTTGCTCATAAAAGGGACTCAATAAATACATACTGAATTTGATTTGAAAATGAACAAGATAAATACAGAAGAGGAATGTTATTTAAACAGCTTATAAAAATGAGCTGGGCGTGGTGGTGCATGCCTGTAGTCCCAGGTACTTGTGAGGCCAAGGTGGGAAGATTGCTTGAGCCCAGGAGTTCAAGGCCAGCTTGGCAAATAGCAAGAACCCATCTCCCAAAAAATAAAAACAAAAAAATTAAAAACAATTTATAAAAATAAAAAAACAATTTACCATGGAACTGTTGATAGAACCATGTCCTTGTGACTACTTGTTTATGGTGAGGAATAGTAATTTAAAATGATTTTATGTAGCTGCTTAATGCCAGGCTCCTGAAATCATTTCTAAGGTTCAGATTAAACAATTTATTATAGTATTTCCAAAGGAGCAACATTCTGAGCTGACAAATAGGTTTGCTAGTTGTTAGAGGAAAAATTTAAGAAATTTAATTATTTGTCATTAATTATTTATCATTACCATAATGCTATAAAACAGTGCAACAATCTTATTTTTGTCTTTTCTGTTAAAGTTGTGGGGCTTTTTCAACCAAAAGTTTGTGTGTTATTTATTTTTTTATTTTTGATAGTCTACCTAAAACGCACTCCTCTTTCTGGCTATGATGTGTAAAATTACATTAATATAGTAGAAACATGTATAGTTAGTACTCATACAAGAGGTTACTTTATAAATCTAAAAAAATTAAAAGTATAAAGATTATGCTGATTTATATTTTTCTTTTTATTTTCTTTCAATAACATTGGTCAGTACTAGCTAGGGTAAGGATTTCTAAACAGACCTTGTTCTAGATTTCAGTATCTCATGATCTAATCAGAAGTCTCATGTAGAGATCAACTGACTCCTTTTAAAAAGGCTACTTAACTCATGTGACAGAAAACTTGAACTCTCTAGGATTCTAACTGTCCCCTTAATTTTGATAGTATTTGTGAATATGCACTACTTTGTTCAAATTTAATACCCTAAAACGTTTTTTGATATTAGAAATGACTTATCACCTGATAGTCTTTTTTCACATAATGAATTCTTTATTCCTTTTTAAAGACTAATGTTCTATCATTTACAGATCCTTAGTAGAGAAGGAGTAATTTAAAGTATTAAGCCCTTCAGTATCAATTGAAGATTAATTAGAAATGAAAATCATAGCTTCCTAGCTATGAAAATTTCTGTAATTATTTAGCTCTGCTTCTCTGTTTTTTATAATCACTCAAAAAGAAGAGACAGTTTATTCAATTAAAAAAATATTGAAATCAGAGGATACTTGCAACTTATGGTTCTGTCTACAAAGTTGTCTTGTTAATTTGGGAACATAAGAATGCACTCTATATTCCTTGGTATCTTATATTAGGATCACTTTGGAATATTTAGATCTGCTAAAGCCTGTGAAGACTGAAACAGAGATCAGGATTAAAGTTGATTTCATCTCCCACCTTGTCTTTTTTTGGTAATAAAAAGAACTAGAAGAGCAAAATGCTTTCCTCCACCCTCTCTGGCTAGTAGAACAGATCCACATTCTTATTTTTAAAAAAAGACAATAAAAAGGGTGTGTATATGTGTGTTTTCTGTCATGGCTACCCAACTAGCCAGGGCCTCTTGTGTTCTGCTTCTTTGCATTCTAATTCAAATATATTTTTCAGGAAAATGTAATGTGTAAAAGCAAGGCACACCTATAATATGTTCAACTAGCTACAATTATCATAAAATATTTTTGGTTTTGCTTGTATAGTTGAATGAATCTAATCACCTTAATTTTTCTTAAAATGAGGCTCCAAAGATTATTTACGTTTTCCCTGGCCAACTTAGTCATGTGTTAGAGCTCAGCAATTCTAGTGTTCACTAACATATTTGAAAAGAGATCGAGAAAGTGGTCCCTCCACTGCTTTTCGTTTTCTTTTGTTTTTGAGACTGGGTCTCCCTCTGATGCCCAGGCTAGAGTGCAGTAGTGTGATCATAGTTCACAGCAGCCTCAAACTCCTGGGCTCAAGCAATCCTCCCACCCTAGCCTCCTGAATAGCTGGGACTAAAAGGCATGCATGCCACCAGACCCAGCTAATTTTTAAAAATTTTTTTGTAGAGACAGGGTCTCACAATGTTTCCCAGGCTGATCTCGAACTCCTGGCCTCAACTGAGTTCAAGAACCACAATTAGGGCTGTTATAATGATCTGAACACAGCCATAAACTAAGGAAAAGATTCATCTATTTAATAGTTTGGGGATGGACTTTCAAATTCTTGCAGTGATGTCTTTTAAGATCTCATTTGCTTGATTAATATGCCTCAGTCCCTAGAATGTTGGGGAGTGGGACGTGCTTTTCAAAATTGTGGATTGGAATGGATGGGGAAGGAATGCTGAGTGCTGAGAATGAGTTTTTCAGGAATGTCTAAGGGTGTCCTGGCTGCTAAAGGCCTTGCACACATACTTTTATATCGCTCAGTCTCTAATGCCACCCAGATGTCACTGTTTCCATTCCCTAGTCCTGAAACTTCTGAGCTATTGCTGCTATCATAGTGTATCGTAAGTGAATTCACAGAGCTTGCTATACCCACAGTCCCTTCTAAGGGTGACTGTACTTCCCTGACTTGGGACTCCTACTGAGAATTCAAGTAATACAGCCAAGCTGACTGGACCAGAGGAGCCCTTGACCCAAGGATTGCTCACCCACAGGCTGGTGAAGGCCTTTTGATGTGGCCTCGTCTCAAAAGGGCAGACTAAACAGAGATAGTAGTATTAAACAGAGCCATCGGATGTTCTGTTTTGGGAATTGCAGCTAAGGAGTGTAGAAAAGATAAACCAGAGAAGAGTGGTGTAGACACATTGACAGTAATGCCTCCATTAGCAGTGGTATATCAGAAAGGCCACGAATTCCTACTGCTGAGCTTCTGGGCCTGCCTTGCAACCAACACTATGCTTCAGCTCTTGCCTCTGTGAGACTTGGCCCTTCTTTGGTTCCTCATTCTTTTGTTTGCCTTGTATTCTTAATATATGCCCTGCTTATCCTTCACATGAGCGAGCTTAAGTGATTCTCAGCCCTTTGCAACCACAGGAGACCTTAGATACCTGGAGGAGCCAGGAACAGGTAGGTGGTCCAAGGGCACCAGGGACCAGAGTCACAATTTAGGGGCAAGGGATTAGGAACCTCTGGGCTTCAGGCTCTTAGCCTTAAGCTGCTACAACTTCTATACTAATGGATGAGTTTCACTTTTTTTTTTTTTTAAAGTAGACTTTATTTTTAGAACAGTTTTAGGTTCACGGCAAAATTGAGCAGAAAGTACTGAGTTCCCGTATGCCTCTGCCCTCCCCCACAGTCTCACTTTTTATTTAAAAAAAAAAAAAAGATACAGCATGAACAGAAAATCAATGTTAATGATATCAAAAGAATAAATTTTACCTTGTTGAGTTTTGATGTAAGTGTGATGAAAAGGTTTTAGAATTTATAGCCAGTAGTTATGGTATCTGCCTCCCTTATCAACCTCATTGCTTCTGTTTTCTTATAATTATTGAAAACCTACTCTAGCCCAGCATTCCTGTGTGTTTCAGTATGTTCAATATAGAGTTGTTAGAGTGTGGGTAACATTGACTCCTCTTTCTCCAAGCTCGGGGTATCTTCTTCCCTCTTCCGCAGCAGCAAAGAGCTCAAGCCCACTCGCAAAAAACATCCACTAGGAACATGAGTTCTATCCCCTCACAGCTCAGGGTTTCTTCCATGTGATGCCATGAGGGAGGCCAGGTAGAGTCACAGATATTTGTTTCATTTGTGTTAGGAGAGAAAAAAATACAGACAGTGGGAGGAAAAAGAGATGGTTGCTATGTCCAAGAAGTTCTAAGCTCACAGACCCTGAGCACCCCCTTTCATTTTTCTCCATATGATCTTGGCCTGTGTCTTCCGTGCGGACACCACCCTAGCTCTTTTCTCTCTTGTGATCACAAGGATATCACAACTGTCTAGCCACTTCCTCTTTATTATGCCTGAATCTCCAAGTATCATGCTGAGTGAGCCATGCTCTTGCTGAGTTATGGTCTTATAATCCTACTGATATAGAATAATACTGATTATTTTCTGTTTCTACTAACAATGACTATATAAAATATGCCCAACATACATAACCACATGCTTATCCCTTTTCCTTGATGAAATGACTATTTCTTTCATCAATGACTATTTTTTGAGTACCTCCTATGTGCCAGTCCTTTCATGATCTGAGCTCCGGGAATCTCTCTTTGGCCTCTTCTCATTTCCTGCTACAGGGATTCTAAACTGCTTGTTATTCCTCACACATATTTCATCCTGTTAAACATCTTTATGCCTTTACTCATGTCTTTGTCTGGAACATGCATCCCCCATTTGCCTGGTTAACTTCCTATTTGTCCTTCTAGCCCCAATCCAAGTACCCCCTCCTTTAGGAAGCGACCGTGTGCCCCATTCCTTTGGCCAGGGTGGGCGAGGTTTGCCTCCACTGGGCTCTCATGGCATCTTGTGCATACCTCCATCCCAGCACTTCCTTCGTCATATTGACAGTGTCTGGGTGAGTCCATCTCATCAGCAGAACTTTGAAGGGAGGGACAACATCTTACTCATTTTTGTTTCTGCAATTCTTAGAACATTGCATGGAATAGAATATACACATAATGAATACATGTGCAACCAAACAGAATCAGTTATGGTATAAAGTCAAATATTAATAGAAAATCTTGTACAATCTCTAGGCAATTTTTATTTGCATTAAAACTATTTTTCTTTTTTGTAGAGATATGGTCTTGCTATGTTGCCCAGGCTGGTCTCGAGCTCCTGGCCTCAAGCAATCCTCCTGCTTTGGCCTCCCAAAATGCTAGGATTACAGGCGTGAGCCACCATGCCTAGCCCAAAACCTGTTTTTCATTTCTAGAAACCATTTGCCCAGATCTTCAGCAAGGACATTCCTAGCATCTGTTGCAGCAATATGTCAATATGACTTATAGGCACACCACCTGGTTTTTATAAGTGCTGACTGGGATTTTGGCAATGTGGATAAATGTACTTGAACCTAATGCTAGTCCTAATCTCTGAAATCAGTTAGTGGACATGATTATGAAGACTATGTACAGTATCTTATAGATCTATTAGCTTTGATTCTCAGCAGGGAGGGGAGCCAGAGAGGGCCTCAGGGGTCAGGGGATCCTAGATCTTGTATGGGCTCTGGTCTGAACCAGCTTTGCTCTTAGAGCTTTAGTTTCCTCGTGAATGAGGTGTTTGGACCAGATCATCTTTAAGCTCTCTTCTGATTCTGAGAATTTACACTCTCTGAACAACTGTAGGGTTTGAAATAGTTAGGCTTTTCCTGGTAGATTAAAAGCTGAATATAAATAGATCAAATTGTAGATGATGTAGCTGAGGTTCTCTGAGTTTTAGCTAAAGACTTTGTAGTTGTTTGGCAATCAGGTTTCCATGGTGATTAATATTTAGTTCTTATTTCACACATGAAAAATCAAATAGACATGCTGTAGAAAATTAAAGCTGAATTTCTTTTTAGCTTTATTGAGGTATTATTGACAAATAAAACCTGTATATATTCAAGGTGGTGCTAGGTGAGGATGTGGGGTTTGGGAGAAAGGAGACGGTATTGGTTAGAACAGTCACTTTCAGAGACCTCTTTACACAATCTTCACTTCCCTCACAGGTGCAAATAGGCCTTCTTTCACAGCTCTCTCCGACAAAGAAATAGTTTTTATCTCTACAGGGACAAAAATACAGACTAGTGGAGAAGAGCAAAGCCATGCTGAGATGGAGTCCAGAGCAAGGCCAGGCCCCCTGACCAGCTCTGGTCTTCCTTTCCCAGAGAGGCCTTACAGGGGTGTGACTCATTCATGACTGGGCAAAATGATAAATGTTCATGGCTGGGTGTGGTGGCTCATGCCTGTAACCCCAGCACTTTGGAAGGTGTAGGTGGGAGGATCGCTTGAGGCCAGGAGTTTGAGATTACAAATGTTCAAAATGCCGTGGACTTTCAGCATTGTTCACAAAGAGTGGAAACCACAAATGATAATCTGTGAATTCCAAGCCACTATATTACGTGAGTATACAAATATATTTTATGAATATATATTAAAAAAATAGGATCATACAGTGATAATGTTTTGCAACTTGCTCTTTTTTAATTAACAGTATCTTTCCACATCAGTACATATAGACCTACCTTTTTTTTTCAAGCATTCCATTGTATGACTATACTATAATCTATTAACTATACATTTGACCCATGAACAACATGGGTGTGTACTGTGTGGGTCCATTATTTGCAGACTTTTTTCAATAAATATTAATATATTGGAACATTTTTGGAGATTTCCAACAATTTGAAAAAATCACAAATGAACTGTGTAGCATAGAAATATCAAAAAATTAAGAAAAAGGTATGTCATGAATTCATAAAATATGTATAGATATTAGTCTGTTCTATCATTTATCACCATAAAATATATACAAATCTATAAAAAGTTAAAATTTATCAAAACTTACATAAGCATAGATAGTACATGATGCCATTTATGGTTTAAAGAAATGTAAACAAACATAAAGGTGCAATATTAAATCATAACTACATAAAATTAACTGTAGTACATACTGTACTACTGTAATAATTTTGTAGCCATCTATATTGCTATTGCAGTGTAGCCGAGTCTCCACTTAAAATGCCATGTGAGGCCGGGCGCGGTGGCTCACGCCTGTAATCCTAGCTCTCTGGGAGGCCGAGGCGGGCGGATTGTTTGAGCTCAGGAGTTCGAGACCAGCGAGCAAGAGCAAGACCCCGTCTCTACTAAAAATAGAAAGAAATTAATTGGACAACTAAAAATATATAAAAAAAAAAAATTAGCCGGGCATGGTGGCGCATGCCTGTAGTCCTAGCTACTTGGGAGGCTGAGACAGGAGGATCGCTTGAGCCCAGGAGTTTGAGGTTGCTGTGAGCTAGGACAATGCCATGGCACTCTAGCCTGGGCAACACAGTGAGACTCTGTCTCAAAAAAAAAAAAAAAAAAAAAATGCCTTGTGATGCTAATCACCTCCACCTGAGCAGTTCATCTCTCCAGTAAATCGCACATCACAGTAAAAAGTGATCTCTCAAGGTATTTTTCATTGTGCTTAGTGCAGTACTGTAAAGCTTGACTAACCTTCACATGGTACCCATGTGAAGTGCCATTAGAGATGCTGGAAGTGCTCCCAAGAAGCAGAGAAAAGTCATGACATTATAAGAAAAAGTTGAATTGCTTGATACATTCTGTAGATTGAGGTCTGCGGTTGTGGTTGCCTACCATTTCAAGATAAAGGAATCCAGTATAAGGACCAATGTAAAAAAAGGAAAGGGAAATTTGTGAAGCTGTCACTGCAGCTATGCCAGCAGGCATGAAAACCTTGCACTTTTTGTAAAATACCTGTTTATATCATATAAAATGCAGCTTTTATGTAGGTGCAAGATTGCTATAAAAAAGGCATACCGGCTGGGCATGGTGGCTCACACCCGTAATCCCAGGACTTTAGGAGGCCAAGGCAGGAGGACTGCTTAAAGCCAGGAGTTTGAGACCAGCCTGGACAACATAGTGAGACCCTGCCTCTCAAAAAAAAAAAATTAAAACATTATCCAGGCGTGGCAGCGTGCACCTATAGTCCTAACTACTCGGGAAGCTGAGGTGGGAGGATCACTTGAACCCAGAAGTCTGAGGTTGCGGTGAGCTATGTTTGCACCACTACACTACAGCCTAAGTCACAGAACAAGACCCTGTCTCATAAAATTAAAAAAAGCATAGCTATAGACTATAATATGAAAAAGTGAAGTCATTATATGACAACTTAAGGCAAAAGGAAGGTGAAGGATCTAAAGGTGAAGAATTTTATGCCATCAAATGATGATTTGATAATTTTAGAGGTTTTGCTTTAAAAATGTCAAGATAACAGAAACAGCTTCTGCTGACCAAGAGGCAGCAGATGAGTTCCCAGATGCCATTAAGAAAATAATTGAGTAGAAAGGATATCTGCCTGTGCAGGTTTTTGTTTGTTTTGTTTTTGTTTTTTAAGAGAGTAGGCCTTGCTATATTGCCCAGGCTGGCCTTGAAGCCTGGACTCAAGTGATCCTCTTGCCTCAGCCTCCCAAGTAGCTAGGACTACAGGTACATACCACTGTACCTAGTTGAACAGGTTTTTAATGCAGATGAAAATACCTTATTCTGGCCCTTTCCGTATGTTGGCAGCCATCAGGTAAGCCAAGATGGATGCACACAAGTACATCCAGGACCTATGGAGGAAGAAGCAGTCTGATGTGATGCGCTTTCTTCTGAGGGTCCGCTGCTGGCAATACCTCCAGCTCTCTGCGCTCCGCAGGGCGCCCCGCCCCACCCGGCCGGATAAAGCACACAGACTGGGATACAGGGCCAAGCAAGGTTATGTCATAGGTAGGATTCATGTGCACCATGGTGGCTGCAAATGCCCAGTTCCTAAGTGTGCAACCTATGGCAAGCCTGTCCATCATGGTGTTAACCAGCTAACGTTTGCTCAAAGTCTTCAGTCCGTTGCCCAGGATTGAGCTGGATGCCACTTTGGGGCTCTAGGAGTCCTGAATTCTGACTGGGTTGGTGAAGATTCCATGTACAGATGTTTTGAAGTTATCCTCATTGATCCATTTCATAAAGCTATCAGAAGAAATCCTGACACCCAGTGGATAACCAAACCAGTCCACAGGCACAGGGAGATGCGTGGGCTGACATCTGCAGGCCGCAAGAGCCGTGGCCTTGGAAAGGGCCAGAAGTTCCACCACACTATTGGTTCTCGCTGTGCAGCTTGGAGAAGGCGCAACACTCTCCAGCTCCACCGTTACTGCTAATATAAGTAATGGTGGTAAAATTCATACCTAATAAACAATTTAGCATGGTCATGTTTGCTTAAAGGTGTTATTTGTCTGTTAAACTAGTCTGCAGATTGTTTCATGAATACTTTGTCAAATTATGAAGTTAAAAGTGCAATAATGGTTGAACACTATAAGTGATGGTGTATCTTGTTTCTAATAAGATAAGCTTTTTTTGTCTTTGCTTTATCTTATTAGGGAGTTATATGTCAGTGTTTAAAATGTGTGGTATAATAGGTGTAAAATAAATTCTTTAAAAGAAGTGCTAAAAAAAAAAAAAAAGGAACTACCTTATTCTGGAAAATAATGCCACGAAGGACATATATTAATAAGGAAGAGAAGCAAGCACCAGGATTTAAGGCAAAAGGGATAGACTAACTTTACTGTTTTGTACAAATATAGTCTGGTTTATAATCAGGACTGCCTTTATCTATAAAGCTGTTAACCCCTGAGCCTTGAAGGGAAAAGATAAACACCAGCTTGCCAGTCTTTTGGATGTACAATAAGAAGGCATGGACAAAAAGAAACCTTTTCCTGGACTGGTTCCTTTGATGCTTTGTCCCTGAAGTCAGGAAGTACCTTGCCAGTAAGGGACTGCTTTTTAAAATTCTTTTGATACTGGACAATGCCCCTGGCCACAGAGTCCCATCAGTTCAACACCAAAGGTGTCAAAGTAGTCTACTTGCCCCCAAAAACAATGTTTCTAATTCACCCTCAGATCAGAGGGTCATAAGGACCTTTAAGCCTCATTAAACATACGTACTCTGTGGAAGGGATCGTCAGTGCCATGGATGAGAACCTCAGTAGAACATTACGAAAATCTGGAAGTATTACAATATTGAAGATGCCATTGTTATAGAGACAGCTGTGAAAGCCATCAAGCCCAAAACAATGAATTTCTGCTGGAGAAAACTGTGTACAGATGTTGTGCATGTCATAAATCACCGGATTTACAACACAGCAAATCATGGAAATCATGAAAAAGATTGTGAATATGACAAAAAAGATGGAGGGATGAAGGGTTTCAAGATACAGATTTTGGAGAAATTCGGGAGCTAATAGACACCACACCAGAGGAATTAACAGAAGACAACTTGATAGAGATACGTGCTTCTGAACCAGTGCCAGATGACGAGGAAGACAACACGGAAGAAGCAGTGCCAGGAAACAAACTGACATTAGATAATCTGGCAGAAGGGTTCTGATTATTCAAGACTGCTTTTGACTTCTTGTACAACATGGATCCTTTCAGATGCAGACACTGAAACTAAAGCAAACAGTGGCAGGATTGGTACTGTATACAAACATTTTTAGAGAAATGAAAAAAAGTCAGACAGAAATTATGATGTATTTCCATAAAGATAACACTGAGAATGCCTGCCTCTCCTACTTTCTCTTCCACTGCCACCTTTTCCACCTCTGCCACCCCTGAGTCAACGAGACCAACTCCTCTTGCTCCTCCTCCTCCTCCTCAGCCTACTCAATGTGAAGGCAAGGAGGATGAAGACCTTTATGATGATGCAATTCCATTTAATGAACAGTAAATATATTTTCTCTTCCTTATGATTTTCTTAATAATGTTTTCTTTTCTCTAGCTTACCTTATTGTAAGAATACAGTATATAATACATATAACACAGAATATGTGTTAATTGACTATTAATGTTATCGGTAAGGCTTCCAGTCACTATTAGTAGCTATTAATAGTAGACTTCCAGTAGGCTATTAGTAATTAAGTTTTGGGGTAGTCAAAAGTTATATGTGAATTTTCGACTGTACAGGGGGTTGGCACCCCTAAACCCCATGTTGTTCAAGGATCAACTGTATATTATTATAGTTATATTGCCTTCATATTAATATATGTATATTAATTGACCTTTGTGTAGTTTCCAATTTTTCGCTTTTACAAATAGTGCTGTAGAACATTTTTAGAAATAATTATTTGTATTTTTGACTATCTCATGGGAAAAAATTCCTCGATATGGACTTTCTGAGTAAAGGATATGCATATCTTAAAAACTTTTGGTTTTATTATAAAATAGTACTTATTAAAAATATAAAATATAGAAATACATAAAGTACAAAATTAAAAGTTCCCTCTCCCCCTACTTCAGTATGCATCCCTGAAAAATACATTTTACATTGTTAAGGAAATTACCAAATTGGTCGCTAAAAAGGTTGTGCCTGTTTATCCTATCACCAATATATGAAAATCCCTGATTGTCCACTTTTTTCCCAACACAGGTTATCAGTTCTTTAAATATTTTCGAATCCAATATACAAAATTAATACTTTAAATTTTGCATTTGTTCAATTATTAGCGAGAGATTGCACATATTTTCTTATGCTTTTTCAGTGGTGCTTCTGTTAGTTGCCTGGTTTTTTCTCTTGCCTATTTGCCAGTGGGTTGTTTATTTTTTTCTTATTAATTTGTAAGAGTTCTTTAGACATTAAGGGACTTAACTTTTTACAAATGTATTTTTGGTCACTTTGTAGTTTGACTTTGTTTATGATGTATTTTGGTACATGGAAATTTCTAATGTCTCTTAAAAATCTTTTGAGCCAAACTTTGTTCCAAATGTAAGGCCTAGGTCAACTTTCCCAGCTGAAATTCAGCTAAAAGGACACTTTTAATAAAAGTGGTGTGGATTGGGGTAGAAGGGGGTGGGTTAATAAGAAAGCAACGTGGAACCCAAAGTTTAACACTTCCATTGAGAAGCAGGCCAATAATGTTCTTTTGCTTAAGGTGACTCAATGAGCCAGCAAGGCCTCCTGCTCATTTGGCCTCTTAAAGCCAACTCATTACAGAGTGTCCTCATCACCTTGCCCTGACCTTACTCCCAAGGTTCCGGATCAAGAATCTGCCTTCTAGCTCCCGTCATTAATGAGACAATACCAGCTGAACTTCCTTCTAGGCCCCTGCCCTTAGGTAAAACTCACTCCCAGAGCCACCGATACAGCCCCCATTTGCCTAATATGAGTAACATTTTGAAAGCAATTATGTGTATATTAGATAAATACTGTCTACAGGCAAAATATGAGTGACGGTAACTGGGGGGAGAACAACTAATCACAAGCAGGAGTTGTACAACATGTGCTTTTGCTTATGATTAAAAGACTGCTAATTAGAATAGGGTATTGGAAACGTGGTCATTCATTACCCTGCTTAAAAACCTCTGATGAATCCCTATCTTCTGCAGTGTATAGGCCAAACTTCCTACCATAGCATATGAGACCTTTCACATCCTGGTCCTAACTTATTTTTTCAGCTAGGTAAACACTGTGCTAAGCACTTTCATTCCACACATACTGAGTACCTACTATTCACCAGACATTGCTCTAGGTTCATGTACTGGTGGACCTCACAGGCCTTCTGGCTATTAATAGTTAGGGAGACAGACCATCCCAAGTAAACAAAGCAATCTGTAGGGTAGTCAGGGAGGACTCTTCTGAGAAGGACACATCTATACTGAGACTGGAATAGTGAGAAGGAACTAGCGCTAAGAAGAGTTGGAAAATGGGGGAGGATGTCCTGGGCAGTGGGCACAGCAATGGCCTTGAACTTGTAAAGAGTTTGGGTGTTCCAGGAACAATAAAAGGCTGGCACAGCCAGAGCTCAGGGAAAGGGGGAAGACCTCGGTGAGATATTAAACCTGTGGGTAGGGGCCAAAACACATAGTACATTGTAGAATATAATAAAGGAATTCAGATTAAGCACAAGGAGGTGCCTAAATCTGGGGTTCGTGTGGGGTAGGGGTGATGACAAGGTAATGTAGTGATCTTAAACTTTATCCCATTTATCTGCAACAACTCTCCAAAGTAGGTATTATTAATAACCAGTTTTATGGATTAGGGCCCTGAGAAAGAAAGTTGGGTAATTTGTTCAAGGTCACGCGATTGGAAAGCATTGGAGCCAGTGGATATGTCTGACTCCAAAGCCCATGCTTTTACCCTACTGTATATACAGTCTAACTGCTTTATTTTGTAAGTAAGAAAATTGAGATTCAGAGAAATTAAAATAGACTGGAATGAGTAAGAGGATATGAAGCACTGTTCAAAAAATTTAGACTCTTCAACTTGGAATGATAAAGAATGAACTTGTGATGTGGTGGAAGCTTAGAACGCTATGAAGCACCTGAAGATTGATTGCAAGGTGGACTTACTCTCTAAATAAGAACTCAGTCTGAGGCCGGGCGCGGTGGCTCACGCCTGTAGTCCTAGCACTCTGGGAGGCTGAGGCAGGTGGATCGCTGAAGGTCAGGAGTTCGAGACCAGCCTGAGCAAGAGCGAGACCCCGTCTCTACTAAAAATAGAAGGAAATTATTTGGACAACTAAAAATCTATATAGAAAAAATTAGCCGGGCATGGTGGCGCATGTCTGTAGTCCCAGCTACACGGGAGGCTGAGGCAGTAGGATTGCTCGAGCCCAGGAGTTTGAGGTTGCTGTGAGCTAGGCTGACACCACAGCACTCTAGGCAGGGCAACAGAGTGAGACTCTGTCTCAAAAAAAAAAAAAAAAAGAACTCAGTCTGACATTGGAGGTTATGGAGGGGAAAAAAAAAAAAAAGAACTCAGGGGCATCTTTTGAAGCTTCAAAGAAGTGATTGAAGGTCAAATAAAAGAAAATACTTTTTACACAGTAAGTAGCTGATTATCCCAGGTATAGATTGAAAGTAAAATAAGTTTCTAGCAGATTTTACGAATACTATAGAGCAAGTTAGCAAAACAGAGAGCCTCTTTTGTATGAAGCATACTAAAATATCAATGAAAGTGTCTCTAATAGAACCTTAAATAACTATCTAAGAAAATTGGGAAAAAATGAGTATGGGGAAACTAACTCTATGGTGTTTTATAATAAGAATTGAAAGTAATTTTATGTGTGATCATTTTGCAATATTTAAAAATTTTGGTTTTTTTGTATTAAGAAAAATACATAAACTCATGGATGATTTTTTTTTTTAAGTGAGAAGCCACTATAGAAGAATAAAAAGAAATAATATCCTTCCTTAGTCATTACAGAGAGAATGAAATTCTTATTTCCAGAGAAGTCCATGTTGGTCTGCTAGAAGGGCGTGGTCAAGTCACTGACAGGAAGCCAGCTTAGCATCTGGGGAAAAGGCAGAGGCACAAGTTCTTTCTGAACCTCTGTTTGCTAGTGCTGCATTTCTCTCTCAAAATACTCTCTCAGCATATACAATTGGAGTGACTCTTGCTCAAGAACAGATGTCCTTTAGTTCATAAACTATGAGATTTTTACAACCTAAAAAACACTGACAATTTTGATTTTTCTGTTATGATCCCCATTGTCTTGTCAGTTTCTCTAAGTTCTACTGAGAACCTCTGACCTCTCAATTCGATTGATCTTCTCTATCAATTCAGTTGTACTATTATATTTAACATCGTAGAGCTGTCATAGTTGAGGGAGGCAGAGTATACTGTTGGTCTCTTTAGAAGTTTGGAAATAGCTGAGTAAGAATTTCATAACCTCAATATCTAATTATTTCTACTTCTTGGTTCTCTGGTAATTGTCTCACCATGGCCAGCAGCTGGCTTGGGCCTAACACCACTTCTTCTGGGGTTCTCCTTTTCCGTTAGGATGCCTCCAGGGTGCCTGCCTCTTTGGTACTTAACATGCATCTAGTTGTGCTTTCAGTGTATCAAATGAACAAATAGCCTTATATTTTTAGGCTAACCTGTTATATATATTTAAAACATTAATGCTACAAAGCAGAAATTGTGGGTTTTGTTCAAACAGTTTTTATGGGGTTTCTGTTGAGCAAAGGTCTGCCTAAGCAGTGAGCAAAGAGATAGGTAGCATATAAAATATAAATATGAATAAGCGTTACTAACCTGGAGGCCCTTCATGTGTACGCATGTTCTGTTCATCACCTTCAAAACAACCTCCTTTTGTGAAATGCTGTTTTACTTGGGCAAGCCAGCCTATATTTTAAAGCTTGGGTGACTGGGTTACTGTTTTTTACTCATGTTTGTGGTTGATAGCTAATTAAATTATTATTTTTAATATTATGATTTGTTACTTGTTAATAATTGCAAAAACAAAAATTAACCACTACTTAGATTTTAAGTATGTTCTTTGAATGTTATATTATTTTCCTTTTCACAAAACATACATATTGTTTTCACTTAGAAATATGTTGTGAACACTTTCCTTTGATCATACATATTCTATTTGCATATATTTTATGATCATATGTATTTTATGATATTATTTCATTTTTAAACTGTGCTGTAATTTCCTTAGTTTCCTTTTGTTGGTCCTTTCAGTTGTTTTCTTTTTCTGTTTTCTTTTAGAGAAACAAATTCTGTTATTAAAATCTTTATATAGTTTAGATAACTTCTTTAGGCTATCATCCTATAAAAAATTACTTGTGAGAGTTTGTACATTTTTAAGGTTTTTGAAAAAAATATGCCAAGCTTGTTTCATAGCAGAAATGCTGTGAAGATTTATACTCTGGAAGACAGTGCCTGAGATTTCCTAATTCCCCATCCCCTTGCCAATATTGTCAAATTTTTTATATTTTCTAATTTAATAGTTGAAAATAGTACCCTTAAAATTTTTTAAAATTTATTTATGAAAGGAAGGTTATAAAATAAAGTTGGTGTTTTTTAATTAATATTTTGTACATATATCGGGTACATGGGATATTTTGATACATGCAATAATTGTAATGATCAAGTCACGGTATTTAGGATATCCATCACCTCAAATATTTTTCTTCTCTTTGTGTTGGGAACATTACAATTCTTCTCTTTCTATTTATTTTGAAATGCACAAGTTATTGTTAACTATAATTTCCCTACTGTACTATCAAATACTAGAACTCATTCCTTCTGTCTATTTTTCTATACTCCTTAACCAACTTCTCTTCCTCTTTCCCTTCCCAGCTTCTGGTAACCATTATTCTACTCTTTTACTTCCATGAGATCCACTTTTTTAGCTCCCACATATGAGTGAAAACGTGATATTTGTCTTTCTGTGCTTGGCTTATTTCACTTAACGTAATAACCTCTAGTTCTATCCATGTTGTTGCAAATGACAGGATTTCATTTCTTTTTTATGGCTGAGTAATATTCCACTGCGTATGTATACCACATTTTCCTTATCCATTCATCCACCGATACACAGTTTGGTTGATTCTATATCTTTGCTGTTGTGAATAGTGCTGCAATAAACATGGGAGTACAGCTATCTCTTTGATACACTGATTTCCTTTCTTTGGAATATATTTTAGTTTTTTGAGGAACATGCGTACTGTTTTCCGTAATGGTTGTACTACTTTACATTCTCACCAACCATATATGTGCATTCCCCTTTCTCTGCATTCTCACCAGCATTTGCTATTTTTTGTCATTTTGATAATAGCCATTCTTACTGGGGTGACATGATATCTCATTGTGGTTTTGATTTGCATTTCCCTGATAATTAGTGATGTTGAGCATTTTTTTCATAGACCTGTTGTTCATTTGTATGTCTTTTTTTTTTTTTTGAAACAGAGTCTTGCTCTGTCGCCCAGGCTAGAGTGCCGTGGTGTCAGGCTAGCTCACAGCAACCTCAAACACCTGGGCTCAAACGATCCTCCTGTTTCAGCCTCCCAAGTAGCTGGGACTACAGGTGCTAGCCACCACGTCTGGCTAATTTTTTGTTTCTATTTTTAGTTGCCTGACTAAATGTTTTTCTATTTTTTAATAGAGATGGGGTCTCGCTCTTGCTCAGGCTGCTCTTGAACTCCTGAGCTCAAGCAATCCACCCACCTCAGCCTCCCAGAGTGCTAGGATTACAGGCGTGAGCCATTGTGCCTGGCCTGTATGTCTTCTTTTTTTTTTTTTTTTTGCTTTCTTCTTTTTTTAAAAAACTTTTTTGTAGATACAGGGTCTTATTATATTGCCCAGGCTGGTTTTGAACTCCTTGTCTTGAGCAATCCTCCTGCTTCAGCCTCCCAAAGTGCTAAAATTACAGCTGTCAGCCACCACACTTAGCCTGCTTCTTTTTTTAAGAAATGTCTGTTCATATCTTTTGCCCAGTTTTTAATTGGATTATTTGGGGTTTTTTGGTTTGTTTGTTTCTGTTTTTTTGCAATTGACTTGTTTGAGCTCCTTGTATGTGTTCTGGTTATTAATCCCTCGTCAGATAGGTAGTTTGCAAATATTTTCTCCCATTCTGGGTTGTCTCTTCGCTTTGTTGATCATTTCCTTTGCTGTACAAGTTTTTACCTTGATGTAGTCCCATCAGTCTATTTTTGCTTTTGTTGCCTGTGCTTTTGAGATCTTACACAAAAAAATCTTTTCCTAGAGCAATGTCCTGGAGCTTTTCCCTAATATTTTCTTCTAGGAGTTTTGTAGTTTCAGGTCTTACATTTAAGTCTTTAATCCATTTTGATTTGATTTTTATATATGGTAAGAGATCGGGTTCTAGTTTTATTTTTCTGCATATGGTTATCGAGTTTTCCCAGCACAATTTATTGAAAAGATTTTCCTTTCCCCATGGTATAATCTTGACACTTTTGTCAAAAATGAGTTGGCTGTAAATGCTTGGATTTGTATCTGGGTTCTCTATTCTATTTCATTGGTCTGTATATTTTTGTGTGACTACCATGCGAATTTGGTTACTATTGATTCGTGGTATATTTTGAAGTCTGGTAATGTGATGCCTCCACCTTTTTCTTTTGCTTAGGATTTCTTTGGCTATTTGGGGTATTTTGTGGTTCCATATAAATTTTAGAATTGTTTTTTCTATTTCTAGGAAGAATGTCATTGGTGTTTTGATAGGGATTTTATTGAATCTGTAAATTGCTTTTAGTATTGACATTTTTACAATATTAATTCTTCCAATCCACAAGCATGGAATATCTTTTCATTTTTTGTATGTCCTCTTCAATTTCATTAGTGTTTTATAGTTTTCCTTGTATAGATCTTTCACTTCTTCAGTTGAATTAATTCCTAAGTATTTTATGTTCTTTATAGCTATTGTAAATGGAATTGCTTTATTTCTTTTTCAGATTGTTTTCTGTTGGCATATATAAATGGTATTGATTTCTGTATATTGATTTTATATCCTGCAACTTTACTGAATTTATTTATCAGTTCGAACAGTTTTTTGGCAGTCTTTAGGATTTTCTAAATCTAAGATCATGTTGTCTACAAACAAGGATAATTTGACGTCTTTCTTTCCAATTTGGATGCCCTTTCTTTCTTTCTCTTGTCTGATTGCTCTGGCTGGTATGATGTTGAATAAAAGCAATGAAAGTGGGCATGTTTGTCTTGTTCCATATCTTGGAGGAAAGGTTTTCAGTTTTTCTCTATTCGGTATGATGTTAGCTGTGGGTTTGTCATATATGGCCTTTATTATTTTGAGATATGTTTCATATATACCCAGTTTGTTGAGAGTTTTTTTTAATAAAGGAGAGTCGAATTTTATTAAGTGCTTTTTTAGCATCTATTGAAATGATCATGCGGTTTTTGTTCTTGATTCTGTTATTGTGATGTATCATGTTTATTGATCTGCATATGTTGAACCATCCTTGCATCCCTAAGATGAATCCCACTTCATCATGATGAACGATCTTTTTAATGTGTTATTGAATTCAATTTTCTATAAATAGTATTTTGTTGAGGATTTTTGCATCTATGTTCATCAGGGATATTGGCCTCTAATTTTCTCTCTTTTTTTGTTGTATCCTCATCTAGTTTTGCTATCAGGGTAATGCTAACCTCATAGAATGAGTTTGGAAGTATTCCCTCTTCTTCAATTTTTTTTGAAGTATTTGCATAGAATTGGTATTTGGCCTTCTTTAAATGTTTGGTAAAATTCAGCATTGATAGGAGGCTTTATTATGGCTTTGATCTTGTTACTCAGTATTGGTTTATTGAGTTTTTCTATTTCTTCATGGTTCAATCTTGGCATGCTGTATGTGTCCAGAAATTTATCCATTTCTTTTAGATTTTCCAATTTATTGGCATGCAGTTGTTTATAATAGTCTGTAATGACTTTTTGTATTTCTGTGGTCTCAGTTATGTCTTGTTTTCTGTTGCTGATTTTATTTATTTGGATCTTCTCTTTTTTTTCTTAGTCTAACTAAAGGTTTGTTGATTTTACTTATCTTTTTAGAAAACCAATTTTTCATTTTGTTGATCTTCTGTATTTTTTTTTGTCTCAATTTCAATTATTTCCACTCTGATCTTTATTATTTCTTTCCTTCTACTAATTTGGGGTTTGGTTTGTTCTTTTTATTGTTTTTTTATTTTTAATTATTATAGGTATCTAATAGTTGTATATATTTATAGGGTATATGTGATATTTTGATACAGGCATACAATGTGTGTTAATCAAACCTGGGTAATTGGGGTATCCGTCACCTCAGGCATTTTCTTTGTGTTAGAAAGATTCCAATTCCACTCAGGTTTGATTTATTCCTGCTTTTTTAGTTCCTTGAGGTGCCTCGTTAGGTTGTTTATTTGATGTCTTTCTACTTTTTCGATGTAAGCCTTTATTGCTATAAAATTCCCTCTTAATATTGCTTTTGCTTTATCCCATAGATTTTGGTAAGTTATATTACCATTTTCATTTGTTTCAAGAAATTTTAAAATTTCCTTCTTAATTTCTTCATTAACCCATTGGTTATTCAGGAGCATGTTGTTTAATTTCCATGACTTTGTATAGTTTCTGAGGTTCCTCTTGTAATTGATTTCTACTTTTATCCCCTTGTGGTCAGAAAAGATACTTGATATGATTTGTACTTTCTTGAATTTGTTGAGACTTGACTTTTGGCCTAAGATATGTTTTTTTTTCTGGAGAATTTCCCATGTGCTGATGAAAAGAATGTGACTTCTGCAACAGTTGGGTGAAGTGTTCTGTGAATATCTGGTAGGCCTACTTGGTCTAATGTGTAGTTTAACTCCAATGTTTCTTTGTTGATTTTCTGTCTGGATGATCTGTCTATTACTATGGGGGGAGGGGGATGAAGTCCCTTTTTATTTTTGTGTTGCAAGTTATCTCTCCCTTTAGATCTCTTAATGTTTGCTTTATATACTTTGGTGTGCCAATGTTAGGTGCATAGATTTTACAATTTTTACATCCTCTTGCTGAATTGACTGCTTATCATTGTATAGTGACCTTCTTTGTCACTTTTTACAGTCTTTGACTTGTGGCCTTTTTATCAGATATAAGTACGGTTGTTCCTGCTCTTTTTTTGGTTAACACTCGCATGGAATATCTTTTTCCATCCCTTCATTTTCAGTCTGTCTGTGTCTTTATAAGTGAAGTGGGTTTCTTATGGGTGGCACATAGTTGAATCTTGTCTTTTTATCCATTCAGCCACTCGGTGTCTTTTAATTGGAGAATTTAGTCCATTTATCTTCAGTGTTATTATTGATAAGTAAGGACTTACTATGGCTATTTTATTGCTTGTTTTCTGGTTGTTTTGTAATTCTTGTCTTCCTTTCTTCCTCTTGTACTGTCTTCCTCTGTGGTTAAGTGACTTTTTTCTGGTAGTATGTTTTAATTCATTGTTTTATTTTTAGTGTGTCTAGTGTAAGTAATTTTTTTTTTTATTTCAGCATATTATAGGGGTACAGATGTTTAGGTTACGTATGTTGCCCTTGTAGTATAAATTTTTGTTTTGTGGTTACCATGAGGCTTACAGAAAACATAAGTTATTTTAAAGAGAGAGATGACAACTTATTTCAGATCATGAAGAAAAAAATAGAAACAAACAAGAAACAAGCCAGAAAAACAAACAAAAAAACCACAAAAACTTTTCACTTTAACTCCATCCCCCCAACATTTTCACTTTTTGTTGTCTCAATTTCCATATTTTTTATGTTGCCTATCTCTTGACTGGTTGCTGTTGCTATTATTATATGAAGTCTTTCAGACTTCATACTGGAGTTATGAGTAGAGGGCACACCACAGTTACGGTATGAGATTTTTCTGGGTTTGTCTGTGTAGTTACTTTTACCAGTGGGTTTTATATCTTCAAATGTTCTCTTTTTGCACATTAGTGTTTTTTCCTTTCAGGTTGAAGAACTCTCTTTAGCATTTCTTGTAAGATAGGTCTGGCGGTGGTGAATCCTTTCAGCTTTTTTTTAAATCTGGGAGAGACTTGATTTCTCCTTCATATTTTAAGGATAACTTTGCTGGATACAATATTTTTGGATGACATTTTTTTTTTTATTTTAGCACTATGAAAATGTCATCCCACTCCTTCCTGGCCTGTATGGTTTTTGTTGAGAAGTCTGTTGCCAGATGAATTGGAGCTCCTTTATATTTTACTTGCTTCTTTTGCTGCTTTTATTTGTCCTTGACCTTTTAGAGTTTGATTATTATACACCTTGTGGTACTCTTATATTGCTCAAATCTGTTTGGTGTTCTCTGACCTTCCTGTAGCTGGATATTTATCTCTTTCTCATGTTTTGGAAAATTTTCTGTTATTATTTCTTTGCATAGCTTTATGCCCCTTTTTCTTTCTCAAATACCTCTTGAATACCAACAGTTTTTAGATTTGGTCTTCTAGGTAGTTTTCTGCATCTTGTAGGTGATCTTTGTTCCTTTTCATTCTTTTTTGGTTTTTTCTCCTCTGTATATTTTCAAATAGCTTTTCTTTGAGCTGATTCTTTCCTCTGCTTGATCCGTCTGCTATCAAGAGCCTCCAATGAATTTTTCAGTTCAGCAAATGTATTTCCTAGTTCTATGATTTCTGTTTGATTTTTTATTATTATTTCAATCTCTATGTTAATTTTTTCTGATAAACTTCTGAATTGATTTTCTGTGTCATCTTGGAGATCACTAAGTTCTTTTAAACTGCTATTTTGAATTCTTAGGGAGCTCACATATTGCTGCCTCGTTAGGGTCAATAGCTGGTTCATTGCTTTGTCTGTTTAGGGAGGTCATGGTTCCCAGCTGTTTCTTGTGGATGTACATCGATGTCTTTGGATTGCAGCATTAGTTATTTGTTCCATTCTTCTGTCTGGCTTGTTTTTGTTTTTATTGGATGTGTTTGCTTAGAGATTCCTTGTAATTTACCTGTTGAATTTCTTTTTCTTTTTTCTGCTAGATCTCTACCTCCTTTGTGGCACTAGATGGTACCTTAAGCTCAGGTTTGCCTAGGCTCTAGTAAACAGTCAGAATTCTGCCCTTCCTGGTGGGGGAGGTCCCAAAACAGATGTCCTGGGAGTATGTGACGGCTAGCAAGGGGTTTGTCCCCAGGGGACCTGTGGAATGCACCTGCTATAGCCTGGAGCTGCTGAACAGCCACTCTGATTTAGGATCTCCTTTGGCTGAGTTAAAGAGCAGAGTTTCTAGGGCTGGTGATGCCCTTTGTCTCTGGCTGTCCTCAGGGATATTTCTCCCTTCAGACACTTGTGAGGCTTCCTGTGGGTTGAGGCAGGGACAGGTCTCCTGCCAGGGAATACAAGATGGTGGGGAAGATGCTTGTCCACTTCAATCTCACTTTTTCCAGTGTAGAAACTATGAGTTGGAGGCAAACTTCTCACATGCTTGGTGCCAGGCAGATTGTGGGGAGGGGCAACATGGATATGGAAGTCCAGTTCTCTTACCATCTGCTTGGAGATTTTTCACTTCTCTATGGCTCTGGGAACTGTTTCATCCTTGTATTTGAGTTCTGGGAGATAGCTGGTGATATTCTCAGCACCATCTGTTTTTGGTTTTGTTTGTGGGGAGCGAAGCCACCTTGTTTTTGTGCTACCATTTGGAGAAGAATCTGCCTATATTTACTCAATTCTGACATGCATCTTATTTTTACATTAGTTATATATCTTATCATTGATAGTGTTTTTGATTTGATGAAATTGAACATTCATTTATTCAATAGATAATTATTGGGCACCTCTTATAGATCAGATACTATGTTGAGCCCTGGACATCAGTTTTAGGCAAAACAGACACAGTTTTTATCTTCATGGTTTTTGTAGTGAAGAAACAAATACAAGGTTATGTGAGAAAACATTAACAGGGTAGCTTAATTTATTTTTCAAATTTATTTTTTGTAGAGACAGGGTCTTGCTATGTTGCTCAGGTTAGTCTTGAACTCCTGGCCTCAAGTGATCTTCCCACCTTAGCCTCCCAAAGTGCTGGGATTACAGGCATAAACTATGACACTCACCTATGGGGAGCTTAATTTGGATGGAAAGGTCAGAGAAGGTCTTTCCAAGTAACATACTCAAGCTTGAAATGTGAAGGATAAGCAAGAATCAGTGAGAAAACAAGTGAACTAGGGGTTCCAGGTTAAGAAAAAGCATGAGAGAAAGTCCTGAGGCTTGAGGTAGCATGGATTATTTTAAGCAGTTAAAGGAAAACCACTGCAGATGGCTCTTTCTTGGGTGGAGAGAAGGGCTAAGCAGTGGGGTAGTGGGGAATGTCATGAGATGAGGCTGGTTCTCCAAAATCTTCTCAAGGACAAGTGCCAAATAATGCAGAGCTCTAGGGGGTTATGGGAATGTTTTATCCCAGATTATTAAAAGGTTTTAAGCAAGGATAAGACATCATCAGATTTTTCCATTTCAAAAATATCATTCTGGCTGTTAAATAGATAATGGGGGAGGGAAATCTCTATGAATAGCTGTTTTCTGTCATCAGAGTGAATTATGGCTAGGACTTGGGTGGTGGCTGTGGAGATAGAGAGAGGGGGCCGAATCTAGCTATGTATTACAGGTAGGACTTAGTAATAGATTTGATATAGAGGTGAAGGAGAGGGTAGTACTAAGGATCAGTTTTCTCCCAGGAGCAATAAACTTGCTGAGTAGAGGTACCTGTCTGTTACTGAGATGGGGCTGCTACAAGAAAGGATACATTTAAAAGGAGATGGGAGAACAGTTCTGTTTCGGACTTGTTGAATTTAAGATGCTTATGAGACATCTAAATAGAGATCTTAAGCAGTTATGTGAATCTGGGGTTTGGAGTTCAATAAAAAGGTCTAGGCTAGAGATAGAAATTTGGGAAAAAATTGGTACTTAAAGTGGTGAGAGTGGGTGGTATACATTGTAAATACAAAAATAACAATAGAGTCCAGTGGGTTGGCACATTCCTGTAATTCCAGCTTCTCCAGGGGGCTCAGGCGGGAGGAGGATCGCTTGAGCCCAGTTCAGGACTAGATTGGGCAATATAGTGAGATCTTCCCCAAAAACCTTAAAAAAAATAATAGTGCTATCTAATCATAGAAATACTATTAATATAATGAGAACAGCTAACATTTATTGACAGCCTTCTATGTGCTAAGCACTATTCTGAGTACTTTACATATATAACTGATTTAATCTTCATAATAACTCTATGTAGTAGGTGTTATTATCACTCTTGTGCAGGCGTGGCACAGGAAAGCCACACAGCTAGTAATAAACAAAACCCAGAAAGTCTGGTCCTAAAGCCTGAATTCTTAACACCACATTAAAAGAGAAAAGAGACTTAGCTTGGCGATCTGGGCAACTCTAACATTTACAGGTTGGATGGAGAAGGCAGAGCTGGCACAGGAAACTGAAAAAGAGTAATTCAAGAGGTAGTAGGGAACCATGAGAATGGGGTGTCTTAGAAGCCAGGCAGAGTGTTCCAGGTAGGTTGCCAAGGTTAGTGGTCAAATGCTGCTGAAAGGTGGGCCCTTAAAGGACCATAGGCATTACATGGGTGATGAGGATAGGGAAAAGGTTTGTGGACAATGTGAGTGAAAGAGGTAGGTATGGAGGAACCAGCTGCTGTTTTGAGTTGTTAGAGGGTTGAGCACAAGGCCAGGAGAGGTGAGAGATGACACTGAACAAGCAGGCAGGAGCCAGATCATGAAAGACTGGTAATGAATGTGCCCCAAGTTAACAACAGACCTAGGAATGCCAGCAACACAAAGGGAGCTTACCTGTTATAAATGGAAGGGAACTACATACTAGTGCCTATCTATGATTT
This sequence comes from Propithecus coquereli, assembly GCF_000956105.1. Taxonomy (NCBI): domain Eukaryota; kingdom Metazoa; phylum Chordata; class Mammalia; order Primates; family Indriidae; genus Propithecus; species Propithecus coquereli. Next base: position 1,324,580 of record NW_012151618.1, on the reverse strand, counting down.
GCCAGGCACTGATCTGAGCACCTCTTCTATGTTGTCACATATGAATTCTTTGATGTTTAATTCCATGATTCCTTAAAATTTACCATGTTGAGATATTTTACTTAAAATAAGAAAATTACCCATGACTTTTTTCATCCCTAATTCACTTATCAGGGTGATAGATATTCTATGTAGGGGAAAGACATCTATATACAGAGGCCTTTACATATTTAACATGACCCCCTTTTTATACTTTTCTCTAAATTGGAAGCAAGTGTTGAAATTGGTAGGGAAGTGTGAGTTATTTTGTTTAACTGGGCAACTTTGATCATAATCAAGAGAAAATAATTTGATGGGATTGTGTTTTTCTTACTCTTCCTTGTATGTCCTAAGTATTTTTTTTTTTTTTAATTTCAGCAAATTATGGGTGTACAGATGTTTAGGTTACGTGTGTTGCCCTTGGTTCCCCCCCCACCAAAGTCATTGTTTCAAATATGTCCATCCTTCAGGTAGTGCGCATTGCACTCCTTGTGTATACAAATCCCCTCCCCTCCTCCCTCCTCCCTCCTCCTCCCACCGCCCTCTCCCTTCCCCAGCATCCAATAGATGTTGTTCTGATATGTGCATTTATGTGTTGATTAGTTAATACCAATTTGATGGTGAGTACAAATGGGTCCCGTTCTGCTGCTCTTGTGGTGCCCTGTCCTAAGTATTTTTAAGGCAGAGATCATCCTGGGTTTGAATCTTGCTTCTGTCATTTATTAGCTGAGTGACAGGGGCAAGTTACTTAACCTCTCTCAGACTTTTTGTTGAATGAGAGACTTCTTTAATAACAACAATTATAAGACATATTGCAAGAATTAAGTAAAAGAAAGGAAAGTTAGGACTTTTCTTCATCCTAGTCAAACAAAGCCTTCTTGATGAAGAGGATCAGTATGATTCCTTTCCTTGTTGGTGATTCTGTTTTACCTTTCATTATTTTACTTATTTAGAATTTTGTAATTTATCCTCAAATACTACTAGTCAATGATAGATGGAAATAGTAATTTTTCTTGGTGCGTATATTAAGATTCTTATAAAGTGAGACCTAGTTCTGAAAATAATCTTTACAGAAATATTAAAGAACTGCAGTGTCTAAAAATATAAATTCCAAAGCTCTGCCATCTCACATAAAATTCTAGAGAAATAAGATTATTTAACTTTTGCTAGTTAATGGTGACAAAACATATCCATTAATTTGCAAGTTCTTGTTTTCTTCATAAATTTAAAATAATTACAATGCCTGATAGAAGCTGACTTGAATTTGATTTACTTTTAAACCATACACATTTCACGGTACAGGCAAGGTAACTTCCAAAGTTACCAGAAAATTAAAAATCTTAAATCAACCCTATCATTTTGTTCATTTATAGAAGTTCATGACTTTGGGATCATTCATTTATAAAAATTTTAGTCTTCAGTACCTTCAGATTGTTTTTTTGTTATTCACTAACTTCATTTTTGGCAAAGTCCCATTCTGCCATTCTGTATTCGGAGGCCCTTGGAATACTGCAGAGTGAATGCCAGGCTGATTGGCATGGCTTTGACATGTTGCTTTAGATGATACATTCTTTTTTTTTTTTTTTTTTTGAATCAGTCTCTCTCTGTTGCCCAGGCTAAAGTGCAGTGGCATCATCATAGCTCACTGCACCTTCAAACTCCTGGGCTCAAGTGATCCTCCTGCCTCAGCCTCTGGAAGGACTACAGGCATGCACCACGATGCCTGGCTAATTTTTCTATTTTTTGTAGAGATGGGGTCTCGCTCTTGCTCAGGCTGACACTGCACCCTAAATGAGACATTCTTAAGATTCACCTGATGACATGGAACAATTTAATAGCTGTTTTCATTATGATACCAAGAAGAACAATTTTGGGATGGGAGAAGGGAGTTTCTCTGTAGTGAAATCTACATTTAACAAGAGGAAGTGTGATGGAGCAGAAAGGATGTATGGCTTTTAGAATAGAAGTATTGAACTCCATCTCTTCCATGTTTAAGGTCTAAGCCTCAATATCTTGTTAAAATGGGTTAGTAGTGGGGTTATTGTGATGATTTGAATGAAATTATGTATCTATAACACCTGGACCTCTACTGGTACACAGAAGGTGCTCAATAAATGTTAGCTCTCATTCCTTACAAACCTTTGGTAAGTCCTGTCATGCAGAGCTGCCTGAGCAGTGCTGCTCATCAGTGGCCTTTCTGTGAAGCTGTAGCAGGGGCACAGACACCTGCTCTCACTTCTCCACCCTACCCAGAATGTACCATGTGTCCAGCACTCCCCACCCCTTTTTTTCTCTTCCCTTCCATTTTAGTGTGACCCCTAACCCTGCTCCAAACCCTCTGGCTTTCCTTTTTTCCCACCTATTCCACTCCCACCCTTTGCTGCCCCAGGAGATAGCTGGTGGAGGTGGTGGTAGCAACATTTCTTTGCCTTCTGAAAGAAATTTGTAGTAGGGTTGGGTGTGGGGACTGGATCTCTGTTCTGGAGGTCAGGGGTAGCTTCCACCCTAAACACATGAATCATGAAGGGATAAAGTTGTAGTTTTGTTTCATTACTTTTCTGTTCCCTACATGCCTGACTCTTTTTCCTTCTGTCACAACATAAATCAACTGTCTAATGCTTCATGCATCTTTCTCTATTTCTGGAAATTACAGAGCTTTTTCAGAAGATCTTGGGAGGGTTTGGCAAGACCAATAATTCTCTTAGTCTACCCTCTTGAAGGCCAAGAACATTCATAAAACAAAAGCTTATTGAGAAATTATCATGGGCAGGCCCCGTGTTAAGTGCTGAAGAGACAAAGATGAGAAAGGTACATAGCCCTTCTCTTAAGGAGCTCACAGTTTCTGGAGATAGGCTCCCAAGCTCATCATTTAGTGGGATAAGGATTCTAGCAGGATGAGGTAACAGAGACATTGAGAATGGAGGGCCAAATGATAAGTCAGGAAAGCTTCTTAGAGGAGGTGCCACTGAAACATAGCTGTCAAAGGTAAATAGGAGTCTGCTGGCCCAAAAGGGAAGAGATTGTGCTCCAGATGGCATTATGCAAAGGCATAAAAATGTGAGGCAGCATGGTTCAGGGTATAGCAAAGTGGTGAGTGAAAAGTCAGGGGGAATGAAATGTTTAAGAATATATTCCATTGAGGAGTTTCAGTAGTATTAGTAATGTTCTGTTTCTGAACCTAAGTGATGAGTATATGAGAGATCATTATATCATTCTTTCATTCAACAAATATCTGTTGTGTGTGCGTATATATTCTTGTGTATTTATGACATTTCACAGTAAGTTTAAAAATACATACAATTACTAAGTGATAATTTTCTAAATTTCCTAGTTTCTATAATAATTTTTGTTTCCTTTACTTTGGAAAGCCCAATATGTGCTTTTACAACAGTACTTCCCAAATTTTTTTCACCAAAAACATGCCGTAAGGGCTAGATGGATTACTTAGAATCATATGGAGTATTGACGTTAATGTCAGGTTTCAGAGGAGAAGGTGTTGATGATGATTCAAGATTTCTCTCCTACTTCAGTTCGTAGCTCAGAGGGACACATAATCTGTATAATAAGCTTGTTAGAATTGTCACATAAAGCATTCATTTTTGCAAACATTCACAATGGGATATCAAAAACGACCCATGGCAGATTCCAAGTTGCCAAGCTGCTTATGATTCAATAGGAAAGCTAGGAAAGATGTGCACATGTGCTATATGAAAAGCAAGTAAGTATTAATATGTGTGGGTCTGGGGGAGAAGAGAGAACCATGGAGGTCAGATTCTTTGGGTTTTGAGGGCTTTAGTCAGTTTACTCTGTTAGTGATGTCAGTCTTGAAGTGTCTGAGGCATCAGAAGCAACTGCTTTTGGTGCCCCCACCTCAGGGTTCCTAGACTGACAAAATGCAAGTTAGCAAAACTTCCAATGAATCATCTGCATTAATCAAGGACCTCTTCAGTGTTGTCATTGTGCTAGGATGCTAAAAGAAAGATGACTGCGTCTCCTTAAACATGCAGGGACTGGTGTAACCCCCTAGAAGGCGGAAAGGCCATGCTGGGTGAGCCAGCAGCACTGTTCAGTGCCCCTCTCTGATGTGTACCAGTGCAAGCATGTTCCTGAAACCCACCTTTCTAGTGCTCAGCCATTACTCTGTCAGAATTACCCCATCACTGCCAGGCAGGCCTTGTTAAATTGTACTGTGGAAGAGCAGATGGCTTTTATTTTCCTTGCAAGTTATTATGCAACTTAAATCTGTGCTAGCATTATTTTCTCAGATTTTAATGATTATAAAATTTAGCCCATCTCTATTTTGTTTTTACTCTCATATCTAATCAGCTGGTTCATTTGAATTGTCACAAATCTTTGATGTATGTTTACACTTTAATTTTACCAATTTTAAGTTTTTTTTCATTTCTTCCTTTCCTACAGCATTTTTTTTTTTTACTTTAATCGCAGTAACCCAATTCCCAAGCCCTTGTTTTTCTTTCTCCTATCAGTTCCTGCGTCATTGTTTGCTCTTTCTTTGTCTGCTACTTCATGAATCTCTCTTCTCTAAGCCTCTGATTCATGCCCCATTTCAATCATGATTGGTGGCCTTAAACTCTCGTGTGGCCTCATGGAGAATCTTGAGTTAAACCTATAGAGTTTGCCTTTAATCCCGATTTTTTCATCTCTTTTCCTTCCCTTGCCCTACCTCAGTCTTAAATAAAATTAACATATACATTTTGCCCACCAACCGTGAGCAAGGAACTTGGCCAGCCTTAGAGGGGATTCAAAGAAGGTTTTGACAGAGTATATAGTCTAGTATGGAAGGTAGATAGATGTGTAAATAACTAAAAGGTCTGAGGTATCACAGGTGAGATATCTGAGGGACTTTTACAAGATAATGAGGGACTAAAGCCAGAGTAATGTGAGTGAAAAGAGAGAATGGGGAGCATTGCAAGAAGGCCTGACATTAGCTAATGTGACAGGACTGAGTTATATGATAGGGTCCTTCCCTTGCCTTGCTGGGGGCTGTGTCCAGTTTGATTCACTTTGGCCAGGGTTATCTTTTGCAAGCTATTTCTGTTTCACCAGGAGGCCCCTCAGCAGACTTACTGAGCAAATGTCCACTCCTGTGTCTGATTCTTGCCTGACTCACTGCCGGTGTCCCATTTCTAGGTTTCTCATGTGATCTAGGGGCCTTGTCTTCTTGCCTTCCTTCCCCCAGTCTTCACACTGGATGTGACTGCACAAGTTTAGTCTTATTCCTCAGGGCTGCCATGTGTATTTTCGTCAGGGCCTGGAGGATGAGTGAGAGGTAGGGTTGGAAGTGACAAAGGTGGTAGGAGGGGGCATGTCACGTTGAGAGTTCCCTCTGTTTCAGCACCTAAAGTATATACCCCCAGTTTGACCCAATTCTGGTATAGTTGTTTCTGCATAGTCACTGATCTCATTGGTTAAGAAGAAAAGAACTACAAAAAGGCAACGTTAATAATAGAATGGTTTTTGAAGTATTTCTCCTTGGATGCTTTCCCAAGAAATAAGGTAAAGGGGAAGTTGATTATCAGGGCGATGTTTGGTGTTTAAATATCTTGCCTCTGGTGAATGTGAGTGCCTTAGCCTCCCTCTGCTTATCTATAAGTGTTGTTGACATCTACCTATTGGACATCTAGCCTTGGGCAAAGTACATACTCATTGAAAAATACTTGTGAAAATCTGAGCGGGCTTCAAGTCTACTGACACAGAACACAAAGGCACTTCTTTCTAGATTTAAAGTCACCTCATGTTTAAGTGCATGTTAGTCATGCTTCTGCAAACTCTCCTGGACACATCTTCCTTTTTGTACTTTCATCAGTCAAGGTAGTCAGTCATTTCATGACTCTGAACCTCACATATTTATATATCTTTTCTGGAACCAGCAAAAGTTACAAAAATACTGGCTTTCTAAAGTGAGCTTTAGAGTGAGAACAGTTGGTACATAGAAATATTTATTGAATGAGTAAGATTTTGGTAATACGTACAGATATTACTCAGGTTATATACTGTGTACCTGGGGAAAAAGTTATAAAACAAATTTTAGTAACATATTTGATGTATGACATTAGGAATCACTTCCTATGGAAAAAATACTCAGTAACAATCCCACCCTTTATTCATGTATTGGTTTCTGCTTTTCATGAAGTTTCTATGTGTATAATGATCCCCATTTTACAGTTGCCTGAGGTAGAGACAAAGGCCAATATGGCAGCCTTAGATTAGACCCTGTAGCCTTGGGGGACGGGCAAGATGGTGGACTAGAAACAGCCCACCCACACTGCCCTCAAGGAGAGGATTGAAAGTTGCAGGTGGATTCTTACCTGTAGATGAGTCTTCTTGGAGAGAGCACTATGAATCATCGAAGAAGTGACAGAGGACATTCAGAGTGAAGGAGAAGGTGACAGGGCAATCTACTCAGCAAAATCAGAGGTACCTGGGGGAGGCATCCACTGGGGCTCCATGTTCCCCATGTGGGCACTGCAGCCTGAGCTCTGAGGGGGCCCCCAATACCACTGCAGACCTCCAGACTGATCAGGGAGCTAGCTGGAGTTTGTGCAGTGACATTATACCAGAGAGTGAGCACAGCAGGGACCTGGTGGCTCCCATTCCTGGGTTACTGCAACTAACGCCATTCTGAGCTCTCAAGTCTAGAGCACCAGGTCTTTACAGGCTCTGCTTTGCCACAGCTGCCTCTACATAGCCCCAACTGGGCCAGGCAGGGAGCAGGGAAAGCAGATGCTCTTGTGTGCCCCATGACTGGGAACCGAGCACCCTTACCCCCCAACAGGGGATCTGAGCAGAACAAGCCCCACAGATGCCACCTGAAAAGCCCTATTGATGATTGCCAATACAGGACCTTGGCAAGGGGAGAACCCTGGCTGTCCAGTGACCTGGCCCTGTGGCCCCATCCCCAAGACCCCCAAGCTGCCTCCCAGCCCCACAGTTCTGCCCCCATGGTTCTCATGCTGCTCCTCGGCCCTGCAGTCTTGGCTCTGAGGCTCTCCTGCTGCTGTTAGGCTCTGAGGCCCTGCCCCTGAAGCTTTAGTGCTATTGCCGAAAGGCATGGCCCCGCCGCCCTGCCTCCCCCTGGTTGCCAGGTAGGAGCTGCCCCAGTGGTCCAACGCTCCACCAGGGACCTGCTAGCCTCAAGCTGCCATGGCACTTGGACCCGATTGGAGTGAATGCCTGCAGCCCTGACACCCACAACCATTACCTCGATAGCCTCACTCAGCTGCCACTGTCACTGCTTGGGGGAGACCTGGGCAGAGCAGTCTCCCAGCGTACCGGCCTCCGTGGAGAGGAACTTGCCCAGCCTCCAACCTGAGCTTTCAGCAGCCGCCTGGGGAACAACCCACCGCTCTTCACAAAGATCATACAGCATGGCTTGGACTATGACAATCACAGGAGAACAGGACAACACAGAACAGCTGTATTACAGGCTCTCAGTGTATCTTCCCCTCTCCCTGCTGGGTCTTCTAGAGGATGTCACAAATGTGCCATCTAAGGACCTCTCCTTCTTCTCACTAAATAGAATAGTTCCCAGCAAAGGGGAACAGGTAGGCTGCAAACCTATCTGCCTGGAGCTGAGAGAAGAGGTTTCAGATGAGAAGAAACCAGCAAAAGAACTCTGGTAACATGAAAAAACAAGCTAGTTTGACACCCCCAAGGGATCACAGTGGATCTACAGTGATGGACCCCAACCAAAAGGAAATTGTTGAAATGTCAGAAATGGAATTCAGAATATGAATGGCAAATAAGATAAATGGGATTGAAGAAAAAGTTGAAAATCAACACAGAGAAGCCAAAAAAATATTCCAGGATATCAATGAGAAAAATGAAAAAGTCGCTAACCAACTAGACAAAATAAGAAAGAATATAACAGAACTTAAAGAAATGAAAGAGTCATTTAGAGAGTTTCAAAATACAGCAGAAGGCTTCAGTAGCAGACTAGACCAAGCAGAGGAAAGAATCTCAGAGCTTGAAGACAAGGTTCTTGAACTAACCCAGTCATTCAAAGATGCAGAATAAGAATGAACGATCACTCAGAGAAATATGGGACTATGTGAAGTGAACCAATGTATAAATTATAGATATTACTGAGGGAGAAGAAGAAAAAGCAAAAAGCATGGAAAATATATTTGAGGGAATTATTGAGGAAAACTTCCCTGGTATCTCCAGAGATTCAGATATCCAGATACAACATGGTTATCAAATATCAGGAAGATTCATAGCAAATGAGACATTTCCAAGACACATAGTCACCAACTTGGCCAAGGTCAAAATCAAGGAGAAAATTCTACAAGTAGCAAGACGAAAGCAACAACTAACCAACAAAGGAAAATCCATTACGCTAGCAGCACACTTCTCAGCAGAGACCTTATAAGCCAGAGGGATTGGATCCCCACTTTTAGTCTTCTTAAACAGAACAACTGCCAACCAAGAATTCTGAATCCTGCAAAACTAAGTTTCATAAATGATGAAGAAATAAAGACTTTTCCAGACAGGCAACTACTGAGGGAATTTGGCATGCCCAGATCTGCCCTAGAGGAAATACTCAGAACTGCGTTATACAAAGAGATCAGCACAATGGATACCCACCAGTGTAAAAACACCCAAAAGCTACTTTGTCTTTGTCTTATAAAACAAAAGCACAAGAGGGAAATCAAAACAACAAGGTATTATCCAACATGATGAACAGAACAGTATTGTACTTATCAATACTAACACTGAATGTGAACAGTATTAATGCCGCACTTAAAAAACATAGACTGGCTGAAAGGATGAAAAACACACCCCAAGTATATGCTATCTCCGAGAAACACATATAACTCACAAGGACTCACACAGACTCAAGGTAAAGGGATGGAAAAAATATTACACACAAATAGAAACCAAATATGAGCAGGTATAGCCATTCTCATATCAGATAAAATAGACTTTAAATCAACAATGGTATAAAAGACAAAGATGGTCATTATATAATTGTAAAGGGAACAATTCAACAAGAAAACGTAACAATCCTAAACATATATGCACCTAATACAGGAGCTTCCAGATTCATAAAACAAATTCTACTAGATCTTAGCAAAGAAATAAATGGTAGCATTGTAATTACTGGGGACTTCAACACCCCGCAGACAGAGCTGAACAGATTGTTAAAGCAGAAAATCAATAAAGAAACAGTGAACTTAAAGGGGACTCTAGAACAAATGGACCTTATCAGACATTTACAGAACATTCTACCCCAAAACTACTAAATATACATTCTTCTCATCAGCACTTGGTTCATTCTCCAAGATTGATCATACCTTAGGCCACCAAACAAGTCTTAGCAAATTCACAAAAAGCAAAATCATACCATGTATCTTCTCAGACCACAGTGGAGTAAAACTAGAAATCAATTCCAAGAGAAACACTAAAATCTACACAAAGTCTTAGAAATTAAATAACCTGCTATTGAATGACCCTTGGGTCAATGATGAAATTAAGATGTAAATCAAGTGATTCCTCAAACTGAATGACAAAGGGGACACAAGCTATCCACATCTATGGGATATAGCAAAAGCAGTCCTAAGGGGAAAGTTCATAGTCTTAAATGCCTACATCAAGAAGATAGAAAGATCACAAATTAACAACCTAATGGCACATTTCAAGGAACTAGAAAAAGAAGAACAAACCAAACCCAAAGCCAGCATAAGAAAATAAATAATAAAGCTCTGAGCAGAACTAAGCAAAATGGAAGCCAAACAATAATACAAAGGATCAACAAAACAAAAAGTTGGTTCTTTGAAAAGATAAACAAAATTGATAGACCTCTAGCCAGAGTAAGCAGAAATAGAAGAGAGAAGACTCAAATAAGCTCAATCAGAAATGAAAAAGGAGACATTACAACTGATACCACAGAAATACAAAATATTATCTGTGGAGACTATGAAAACCTCTATGCACACAAACTAGCAAATGTAGAGGAAATGGATAAATTTCTGGAAACACACAACCTGCCAAGCCTGAATGAGGAAGAAATAGAAATCCCAATAGACCAATAATGAGCAGCAAGATTGAAGCAAATCTCCCAACAAATGAAAGCCCTGGACGAGACGGATTCACAGTCAAATTCTACCAGACCCACAAAGAACTGATGCCTATCCTACTGAAATTATTCCATAACATCAAGAAGGAGGGTATCTTCCTTAATCCATTCTAAGAAGCCAGTATCACCTTGATACAAAAGCCAGGAAAGGATACAACAAAAAGGAAAACTACAGACTAATAGTATGAACGTAGATGCAGAAATCTGCAACAAAAAACTAACAAACTGAATTCAACAGCACATCAAAAAAGTAATTCACCACGATCAAGTGGATTTCATCCCAGGGATGCAAGGGTGTTTTAACATATGCAAGTCAGTAAATGTGATTCACCACATAAACAGAAGCAAAAACAAAGACCATATGATCATCTCAGTAGATGCAGAATAAAACATTTGATAAAATCCAATACCCTTTCATGGTATAAACCCTCAAGACACTAGACATAGAAGGAACATACCTCAAAATTATACAAACCATATTATGACAAACCCACAGCCAACATCATACTGAATGGGGAAAAGTTGAAAGCATTCCCCTAAGAACTGCAACAAGATAAGGATGCCTGCTGTCACCACTTCTATTTAACATAGTACTGGAAGTCCTAGCCAGACCAATCAGGCAAGAGAAAGAAATAAAGGGTAACCAAATTGGGAAAGAGGAGATCAAACTATCCCTGTTTTCTGACAATATGATCTTGTATCTGGAAAACCCTGAAGACTCCACCAAAAGACTCGTAGAATCAATAAATAAATTTAGTAAAGTCTCAAGTTGTAAAATCAATGCACACAAATCAGTAGCATTTCTATACACTAATAAAAGTCAAGTTCAGAGTCAAGTCAAGGATTCCATACCATTTACAATAGCTACAAAGAAAATAAAATACCTAGGAATATCCTTAACCAAAGAGGTAAAAGAGAACTACAGGAGAACTACAGAACACTGACAAAACAAATCACAGATAACACAAACAAATGAAAAAACATCTCATGCTCATGGATTGGTAGAATCAACATCATTAAAATGTCCATACTGCCCAAAGTGATTTACAGATTCAATGCAATCTCCATGAAAATACCAATGTCATATTTCACAGATCCAGAAAAAATAATTCTATGCCTCATTTTGAACCAGAAAGAGCCCAGATAGGTAAAACAACTTAAGCAAAAAGAATAAATCTGGAGGCATCACATTATCTGACTTCAAATTATACTACAAGGCTATAGTAACTAAAACAGTATGGTACTGGTATAAAAGTGGAGGCATAGATCAATGGAACAGAATAAAGAACCCAGAAATAAAACCATCTACCTACAACAAACTGATTTTTGACAAAGCAGACAACAGGGTCTGGGAAAAGGAAGCCCTATTCAATAAATGGTGCTGGGAAAACTGGATAGCTAGATGCAGAAGAATGAAACAGGACCCCTATCTCGTTGTATACAAAAATTAATTTAGGATGAATAAAAACTTTAAGGCATGAACCATAAAAATTATAGAAGAAAGCATGGAAAAACTCTGATAGACATCAGCCTAGGCAAAGAATTTATGACCAAGACCCTAAAGGCAAATACAACAACAACAGGAATAAATAAATGGGACTCAATTAAATTTAAAAGCTTTTGCATAGTGAAGGAAATAATCAACAAAGTAAATAGACAACCTACGGAATGGGAAAAAATATTTACAAACTATATGTCCAATAAAGGGCTAATATCCAGAATCTACAAAGAACTCAAGCAAATCAGTAAGAAAAAAATGAATAACCTTTTAAAAAGTGGGCAAAAGACATGAACAGAAGTTTTTACAAAGAAGATAGACCAGTGGCCAACAAACATGAAAAAATCCTCAATGTCACTAATCATCAGGAAAATGCAAACTAAAATCATAGTGAGATATCACCTTACCCTTGTCAGAATGGCCATTACTAATAAGTCAAAAAACAATAGATGCTGGTATGGATGCAGAGGAAGGAACACTTACATACTGTTGTTGGGACTGCAAATTAGTATGACCTCTATGGAAAACAATATGGAGATTTCTCAAATAAATGTAGACTTACCATTTTATCCCGCAATCTTACTGCTGGGTATCTACCCAAAGGAAAAGAAGCCATTTTATCAAAAAGATACCTGCTCTTGAATGTTTACCACACCACAGTTCGCAATTGCAAAGATGTGGACTCAACCTAAGTACACAACAATTCATGAGTGGATTAAGAAGATGTGGTATATATATACCATGGAGTACTATTCAACCATAAAAAGAAATGAAATAATGTCTTTTGCAGCAACTTGGTTGGAACTGGAGCCTGCTATCCTAAGCAAAGTATCTCAGCAATGGAAAAACAAACACCACATGTACTCTCTAGTAATTGGGAACTAAACAATGGGCACACACGGGCACAAAGAGATGTAAGGGACACTGGAAACCAAGAAGGGGAGAGGGTGGGAGAGAGTGAGGGGTAAAAACTTACCTATGGAGTCCAATGAACACTCTTCTGATGAAAGCCCTGACTTAAGCATTATACAATGTATCCATGTAACAAAAACATTTGTATCACCTTTATGTTTTAAAATTTAAAAAAAAGAACCCATAGCCTAGTTCAATGCTCTTTCCTCTGCAAACTGTTCAGATAAAAAGTTTGTATATGTCTGTAATAATAAAAGAAAAATATAACAATTAGATGAATTTTTTTTTTGTTTCAGCATATTATGGGGGTACAGATGTTTAGGTTACGTATGTTGCCCTTGCCCACCCGCCTCCCCAAGTCCGAGCTTCAAGCGTGTCCATCCCCTGGATGGTGCGCATCGCACTCTTTGTGTAAGCATATAGCTGTCCCCTTCCCCCCCCAAAATCCAATAAATGTTATTCTTATATGTGCACTTATATGTTGATCAGTGAAACCAATTTGCCAGTGAGTAGATGTGGTGCTTGTTTTTCCATTCTTGGGATACTTCACTTAGTAGAATGTGTTTCAGCTCTATCCAGGAGAATATAAGAGGTGCTATATCACCATTGTTTCTTAAAGCTGAATAGTACTCCATGGTATACATGTACAATTAGGTGAATTTTTAATCATACTAATATTCAATTTAAGGAGAAACCTTTTATTCTGAGATTCTTTCAACAAATTCTTAGTAAGTGCCAGCTGTATGTCAAGTACTGGATTTAGTGTTGAACAACAAACACATACATGGAGCTTATGTTCTAATGAGGGAAGAGAGACAAAAGTAAACGAACAATAACATAACAGTAAGTAATTTCAGATAGTGATAAGAGGTCTAAAGAAAATAGAGAATGGTAGTGGTAGTTGGGGGTGACTTCAGCTAGAAAGATCTGGGAAGGCCTCTCTGAAGAGGTTTTCATTTGTGCTAAATTCTAAATAATGAGAAAGAAGCAGGCATACGAAGATATGGGAGAAGCACATTATATTACAGAGGAATTAGCAAAGACTCTAGAGACATGAACAAGCCTGTGTTTCTGAACAAAAAGGTAGATAGGGGCCGGGCGTGGTGGCTCACACCTGTAATCCTAGCACTCTGAGAGGCCAAGGCGGGAGGAATGCTTGAGCTCAGGAATTTGAAACCAGCCTGAGCAAGAACAAGACTCCGTCTCTACTAAAAAATAGAAAAATTAGCTGGATGTGGTGGTGTGCACCTATAGTCCCAGCTACTTGGGAGGCTGAGACAGGAGGATCACTTGAGCCCAGAGGTTTGAGGTTGCAGTGAGTTATGATGATGTCACTGCACTCTACCCAGGGCAGCACAGCGAGATCTCAAAAAAAAAAACAAAGAAAAAGAGGGAAAAAAAGGTAGATAAGGGTAGGAAAGGACAAGTCTTGAGGGCCCTTGTCGACCATAGTAAGAGATTTGTAATTTACTGTAATTGCTATTTTCCCACTGTTTTATTATATAAAATGATAGTGGTATTACGTTGTAGATTGGTGCTTAAATATCTTGCCTCTGGTGAGTGTGAGGTCATTTGCTTCCCTTTACTTGTTTGTAAGTACTGTTAACACTTACTGATTTTGTAATCTTACTTGGCAAAACTAAAAGTCAATAACCCTATGTCAGTCCCGAAACTTTTTTTTTTTTATTTTATCAGCCATGAAATCCAGTAGTTTGAAAACTATCGTGCTATACCATAGCAGCTTCCCAATAGGAATACTTGAAAATCTTTGTCAATAAAGAGGTTAACATAATATCCAGACAATTGCATGCTGACATGTTTTTCTTAGAGGAGGCATTTAATTTAAATTCTCTTGAATATCAGATCTTCCTCTACTTTTCTTCACCTACTTTCTTTTTGCTCTCTTTCTGTCATCTATAAGTCCATCACTAGATCATATAAATTTCTCTTTTATTTGGGAATGGCCTTGTTACAAGCTTCCAGAACTTCTTTGTGTCCAGTGCTTAGAATAGCCATTATATTATCACAGTTCACCAGAAGTAGCCCCATATTTAAAATACTCAAATCCAAATGTTCCTTAAGCTTGTTGCTCCAAGTAAATTAGTACCCTAGTCATTATTAAAAATGAAATCTAGAGGTGAATGTACATGAAATGAGGATACAAATACAGGCCATAGGCCCAGTTCAATCTGGCTCATATCAGCTGTGATTATGTCTTCCTTTTGCCAACTGAATTTAGCATGTCCTGTTTTCACGTGTGACTTGTTCATGAAAATGGGCATTAACATTTACTGTACATGTTTTAAAGGGAGATTTCTTCCTGGAGAGTCCAAGCAATCATAAAACACTTCTTCAATGTGGTATTTGAAGGATTCATGCAAGTTAACATATTTTGTTCTTTTTCTTCAAAATTGACCACTTAATCATCTGGCTTAAGTCCAGAGAATGTCTAGTTGAGGCTAAAGATACGCTGCTTTAGGAATCCCTGAGGATTACCATGCCTCTTTCATGGTACTGAGGCCACAGGAGCCAAGCGTATTGCTGGCCAGGTATACCATTTTTACCATTTGCTACTTATCTTTATAGAATAATGGAAGCCAAATTCTAAACAGCAGTGTTTTTTCCATTTTTTATTAGCAGCAGAACTCCTTCTTCGGAGAAAATTCCAGACACCCAGTATGTAAAACAGCTCTGGATCTAAGCCACAAGCTTACTCCTCTCCCTATCATAACGGTTCCTGAGAGATATCTGAGAAAGCAACAAAGCTTTGCAGAGCACAGGATAAAAACTACAATAAAAAATTTAAATTGTAAATCCTGCCATGAAAAGATGGCTGTGCTACTGAAACTGGCAGAGCCACTACACTAGAGCTTCAATAATAGATTTTATATGTATACTTTTACCTAAAATTACATTTTCAGGTGGCATCTATTATATAAAGCAAAGTCAAGCTTTAATTGTAGCTATTTTTTCAGAGCACACTTATATAATCTGGGAATGGTGGTGCTACTGGTGCTAAAATACTTTTCATTTACTATTTTAAAAAGCAAATTTCAGATTGGTCTAGATTTTTCTTCATAAATTATGTAATTATAAATAAAGTCATAATATGTTTTATATATCATTATAAAATAATTAATTTTCTGGTTTAAATTTTTTTCTTTTTGTATTGTAGTTTGCCAGGGTTTGGATACCTGATCCTGAGGAAGTTTGGAAGTCAGCAGAACTGCTTAAAGATTATAAACCAGGAGATAAAGTCCTCCTGCTTCACCTTGAGGAAGGAAAAGTAAGAATCTCATTTTCATTTATTGTCATTGGCCTAAAGTGAAGGCAGTTCGAAGTGTAAGTTTACTTTGACTTACTTAAGCCTAATTAGAAGTTAAATTTTGAACTAATCTAAAATTTTTACTTGCTAAATTGATAAAAATGGCAAATTCAATTTTCTGTTCTAATGGAGTTATCAATGACATAGATTAGTAAAATTAGCAGGTACTTTAAAAATCTTTTATTTTGGCCTATGAATTTATTATGGTTTAGAATCAGGTTTAGATTCACATCTAATGCTAAAACTCTTAGACTTATCTGGTATCCTGTGGGGAATTACACTGTTTTTAAAAAGAGGAACCATGCAGGTTTTAAAGAAGACTCATTTGTAGCAGCATGGAGAATGGATTTCAGGAGAGCAAAACTGAGGGGAGGGGACTGGTTGGGAAAAAGGCAGGGAAAAATTAGGCCAAATTAGGAGGGCTTTGAATGCCAAACTAAGGAATTAATTTATTCAACATTTATTAGTAGTCTGCTCTGTGTTAGACACCATATTAGGCACTTTGGACTGTATTTTCTCATGTTGAGAAAATAGTCACTATTTTCCAAATAAGGAAGCCAAGGCTCAGAGACATTAAGTAGTTTTGCCCAAGGTCATGCAGCCAGGAAGTGACTTTTGGAATTTCAAGTGGAATTTGAATGCAGAATTTTTGACTCTAAGGTGAGTGCTTATTCTATTTGACGATGTTAGATTTTTGTAGATAGTCTAAAAAGTGGATGGTTTCAAGATACACATCTGACAGATAGCCATGCTTAGTTTTCAGAAACTATTTTGAAATAGTTTTAGACTTACAAAAGAGTTGCAAAGATAACAGAGTTCTGCATACCATTTACCCAGCTTCCCCTAATTTTAATATCTTACACAACCAATATACAATAATCAAAATAGGACATTACCATTGATATAAGACAATTAATGAACTACAGACTTTATTAGGATTTCACCAGTTTTTCTACTAATGCCTCATTTTGTTTCAATGTTGGGTCACAGTTTGCATTTTAATCATCTCATCTCCTTAGTCTCCTCCAATTTGTGGCAGTTTCTCAGTCTTTCTTTGTCTTTCATAACGATGGCAGTTTTGAAAATTGTCGTTCAAGTATTTTGCAGAAAGTCCCAGCAGCTGTTTCCTCATGATTAGGTTAAAGTTATCACTTTTTGGGAAGAGTGCCATAGAAGTGATGTGATCATCTCATTACATCATATCAAAGGGTCTGTGATGTCATTATGTCTCCTTACTGGTCATATTAACCATGATCACTGGTTAAGGTGATGTCTGCCATGTTATGCATTTTAAAGCTACTATTTTTCCCTTTGTAATTATGAATGTCACTGTTTGGAGGGGAGATATTTTGAGGCCATGTATATATCTGTTTCTCCTTAAACTTTGCTCACTAATCTTAGTGTTCATTATTGTGTCTTGATCACTGTGGTATTCTAATGGTGATCCTCCATTTCGTTACTTCCTTCTACATTCATTCATCCATTCATTGTTTATTTTAAATTTTAATAGATTTAGGGGATGCAAGTTGAATTCTGTTACATGTGTGTGTTGTATAGTGGTGAGTCTGGGCTTTTGGTGTACTCACTACCCAAGTAGTATACATTGTACCCCATAGGTAATTTTTTTTATCCCTCATTCCCCCCTTCTACATTTATTAATTGGAATTCTTACAGGGAAGTATTGTTACTTCCTCCCCATTTATTTATTGATTCAGTAATTTATTTTATTATGGGCTCGTGGGTATTTCTTTTATTCTTTATTACTATCATTATTTATTTTATTACTCAAATTATTCCAGCTTTGGTCATTGAGAGCTCTCTTAGATTAGTTCCTTTGCCTTTTTGACAAGCCCCCATCCTTTTCTTCTATTCTTTTCTTTTTTTAATACAGCATTTCTTTACTTTCTGGTACCACAAGATACTTATATTTTCCCTGCCCCAGCTCTGGTACATTTTACTGGAGGATGGTATTTGGCAACCCAAATCTGAGCACTAGGTGTGCTCATTGCTTTGGAATGGCACTGCTTCTAGGCTTTCTTAGAATACAGAGCTAGAAAAAATATATGTATATATGGATACTAATATGTATGCATACTATACTAATGTATATACACCCATCTATACTTATTTCTGTGTCTATGTGTATCTATATATTTTTTTAAAACCATGAGTTCATAGTGATTCTTTTTTTTCCAGTCCAATACCATAGGGTCTATTCTGTTATTCTCCCTTTGCTTATTTGTACTATAACTTCTCTCTTTGGCTTTTATTATCTGCAACATATTACTTATTTGTCATACATGTAAAGTTATTTCAGAATTGCTAGTCTATACCCCATGAGAAACAAATTTACCAACCAGAGTATATATAATATTGATATTTAATTTTATTAATCCTTAATTCTTGAAAAAAATCCAGAAATAGAATGATATATTTAATAAAAGTCTAGGAGTAGAAGACAAACAAGAAGAATAAATATTATAAAATTCACCGAGTATCCAAGAATCGTTCTCCTTTTAGGAACCATAGTCACTTAGGGTCCTAGAATAAAATAGAGAAAACATGGCTTTGTAATATTAGAAGAGTACATTTATTTGATGATTTCCAGTGATTTCAGAGGAGCAAGTTATATCCATTTTAAGCCTAATTCCAAGAAGGAAATTTCCATGAACATGTTAGATGATCTTCCCACATTTTATAATAGTGTCTCCTCTAATATCTCAATTCCAACTCCTTCCCACATTGACCACCTGACAACCCCATCTACAAATGAATACTAGGAAGAGAGTTCTGGGTTGGCTTTCTGCCATTCTAGAGTCTTCTGGTTAACACCCCATGATAAACTACATTACCAATTAAATCATGAAGATTTTTGATATTTCTAGATTCCACATCCCTTGGGGCTCAGATTGTTCAGATCTAACACTATGTTTTCATGTTATTAGGGGATAAACATTGTATTAATAGATGAGTAGAAAAGGAGAAGTTAGTGAGGAAAATTTAAAGCACTCAGCTGGGGGCAGCCAGGGAACGGGAAATTGTGTATTGACAGGGCCAATGCAAGGATTGGTCAGCCATGGGGAAGGACATTATACCCTAATAAACAGTCAGAGAGAAATGCTGAGGGGCAGATTGTAAATTTTTCTCTCCTTTAGCATAATTCATTCAAATCTGACTTGAATATTTGACACCTGTATGTATCTTTAATATTAACAAAACTGCCTTTTTACAAACCATTTTGTCTTTCCCTACAATTAAATTGCATTGTTTTTCTTTTTACTCGTCTTATGTTATTTGCCCTTAATACATAGTTGAGTGACAATTTCCATGTTTGACTTTGCCATAAAGCCATATTCTTCATGACTTTAAAGTAAATAGGTACTTCTTAACTTTTGGGACTAGATGCCTTGTTGAAACCTAATGAAAACTATGAACTGTCTTTCCCCAAAAAAGTATACATATATGTATATGTATACACATATATGCACATTTATACACACATGCACATATACACAAAGTGTTACACATAATTTCAGGAGATTCTTGGGTCTCCCATGGTTCAGGAGTTCCTAACTAGTTACCACATGCCAGGCATTGCATCATTTAATTTTTACTGCCACCCTGAGAACGCATTTTATGAATGAAGGATTTGGATTAAATAACATATGGAAAAGCACATAAAAAGTAAGTACCAGTGTTAACATTTGGACCCAGGTTGATTGGACCCTAGAGCCAAATTCTTGACTACTCTTTTATATTGTCTGTTACTTATCATGGGTAAAAAGAGGTGGAGGGGGAAGCTCATTTAAAGATTAAAACCCTGTGATCCAATAACTGGACAAAAGAGGTCTAGGCTATGACTTCTCAAACTATATTAGCAAAATTTGTTAATATGGCTGATGAAAAAGAAGGCTCTCCATATTGTTTACATTTCCACCCGTTTCTGTGATATTGGAATGTACTAGCAAAAGAACATGTTTAATAGCTGAGAAGCAAATTGGGAATAGGAAATAAGCAAAATGCATGGGCCTGTTTCATGTTCCTGGCCATGATTCATCTAGTTGCTGTATTTTGTGCATTTTCAGGATTTGGAATACCGTCTAGATCCAAAGACCAAGGAACTGCCTCACTTACGAAACCCTGACATACTTGTCGGTGAAAATGACCTCACAGCCCTTAGCTATCTTCATGAGCCTGCTGTGCTCCATAATCTCAGAGTCCGCTTTATTGATTCCAAACTTATTTATACATATTGTGGTAAGTATGCTTTGCTTTCCGAGTGCACTGTGAACTCTTTCCTCTAATGAGCATAGATAGCCACGTAAATATTGTGCGTGGGAAAAGTAGGCTGTGGTTGAATTTTCCCTTAGAGACAAAATTACTTCAGAGTTATCAAAAAGATTTAACAGTATTGATTGGCCAAGTTGCATTTTATGCTGAATAAACTCACTTGTGAACTTACAAAATTTTGCTCAAAATAAAAATAACTGGGCCTATTTTTGGATTTTTTTCTCCCACAGAAGTCATATGTCAGATTTAGTACTAAATTCACCATTTATTTTCGTATCTTATAAAAACCACTAGATGAAGAGTAGATGCCCAAGGACTTTCCGTAGGAGCAGGTTCAGGAAGTTTAGCGTTGTCTTTTTCTCAGTTACTTTAGCAACACAGGACTGACTTCACTTGTGGTAGTTCGTCTTGCTTGTTCTGCTTGCCTGGGCCCCTGCTCATTGCACTATTAGCTGCCAGCCTCCCAGCTCATGATGCTTTTTGATGCTTTTTATTGCTTTTAGAAATGAAGCATGTGCATGTGTATATTAGTTTGTGTTCCTTTCCCCCTTCTCAGTTTGTTCTTATCCTTTATTTTCTCCTCCTTGTCTGGCTCTTTTTTTTTTTTTTACTGACCTTTTATTTTTATTTCACTAATTGGTCTCTCCTCCAAAGCTCAGGTCTAGATTTCCACTCATTTTCATTTAAGTTCATTTGCTTGGTGCACCCTACTCAGTGCTTGTCATTTCTTCATTGCTCTTCTGTTTTGGACAAGAGCAGCCACATTTCCTTCTTAAAAGAATTTACATCCTTTATATACTTGATATTAACTCTTCTTCTTCCCTATTAACAGAATATTTCATTTTCTCAATTTTCATGTTTCTTCAATTTATTTTTTTCTTGCACATATGTTACCTTCTCAGTAATGTCTTGCCTGGCTGCCTGATCTAAATTATAAACCCCTCCTTCTCCTTCTTACTGTCTTCCTTCCCTATTCTCCTTTTTCCTTATACTATTTAACCTGTGATTATACTTATATATATTTTTTTCTTACTTATCTAGTTAGTTGTGTGAATATAAGCTCTGTTTGTCTTTTTTGGTTTACTGCTGTAAACCCAGTACTTACAAAAGACTTGAAACATAGTTGGAGCTGAATACATATTTGTTGAGTGAATGACCTAATTAAATTAATATATACCTACCGAAATATTTTTAGGAAACACAGAGAAGTATAAAAAAGAAAAAAATTACATGTAATTCACCACTGAAAAATAACCAGTATTTTCTTGACTAATATCCTTTCTATGTGTATGTGTAAGAAGGTATAAGTACATATAAAATTAGAATCAAAGTTTATATATATAGTTTTGTATCCTGTTTTCCTATGACATTTAGTAATCTTTAAAAACATGATTTGTGGTGGTAGCACAATAGTCTGTCATATGGATGTAATAAAATATATCACCTACTCTCCTTGTATTAGATATTTTGTTTCCATTTTCACTGTTAGAAATGATATTATGATAAATATCTTTGTAAAAAAAATATCTTTGTGTGAATTTTTGATTATTTCATTTGGATAAATTTCTAGAAGTGGAATTTTTAGATTAAATATGATGAAAATATTTAAAGTTCTTATAAAATTACTACATTATTTTAAACAACCTAGTCCAGTTTTTAAATGGTATTTTAGTTAGGACTATTATAATGGGTTCAGAGGCAAAGTCTATAGTACATTTTGGTCCTTGAATAATTTATTAGTTTAATAGTAACTAAATTGAAATGAAGTTTTGTTTTAACTGTGAGTCTCATTTTACCAAGTTTGACATGCCTATTAGGATATTGTTGACTTCTTTTTCTTTCTTGTCTACCTCTCCCAGGTATAGTCCTAGTAGCTATAAATCCCTATGAACAGCTACCTATTTATGGAGAAGATATTATTAATGCGTATAGTGGTCAGAACATGGGCGATATGGATCCACATATCTTTGCAGTAGCGGAAGAAGCTTACAAGCAAATGGCCAGGTTGGTGGAAGCTTTCATTGTTATTTCATGGCTCTTATGTGACAATTCCTTCTTTGCTAAGTTACAGACATGTTAAAGTGAATGGCAACTTGTAAATAATTATTAAATAAGCAGCCTTGGCCAATTTGTCTCAGACAGCCTGAATTATTATTAAATATTAAAATAATCTCACATTTATAAAAGGATGTATAGTCTTTAAAAACTACCTTTGGAATCTCATCATGATCCTGTACTAGGCAAGGATGTTACGTTTTACAGATGAAAGGATTAAGTTTAATGGTATTGAGTGACTTACCCCATGTCACTCAGCTAATGAATGACAAGTCGGAACAAAGAGGCCTACAAGCAGGAAAAAAATCTGTATTCTGGAGAATTATATCTAAAAGAAACTGTAAATTTTAATACTAGTATTATTTGACAGGGCATCAGTGATTCTGAACAGCATCTACAAAATATCTCTGATATTAACCATGGAAGCCTAATATTTTGAGGGTGGAAAATGGGAGAAAAATGCTACTTTCAAGACTATACTCTTAATAATATGATGTAATGTAAAACTGTGAATGCGAAGAAGAATGATATATATTTAACTCACTTCTACAGCCTACAAAGCAGAACTTGGCATATTATAAATATGATACAGGGAACCCTCAAGCAATTAATGAAGTAGAAAGAAAACTAATACAGCAGAGGTTTTTATTTTCTCCTCTCCAGCCAGGAAGAGTGTACATGATTGGACCAGCGTGTGACAGAATTTTAGAATTGTTTCAGTGACAGAGCCCATAGAAGTCATTATGCCCTTTTAATAATAAGATAATATTAATACTAATACTTCTCGTAGCAGCTAACAGTTATTATGTGCCCTCTCTGTACAGGGGATTGTTTAATTGCTTTCCATTTATTAACTAATTTTATCCTCATAGCATCTTTCAGAGTTTGATGTTATTATTAATCTTCATTTTATAAATGAGAAAACTGAAGCACAGAGAAATTGTGTAATTTTTCTAAGATCACATAACTAGGAAGACCAGTTTTCAAATTCCGTAGTCTTCTGACACTATGAGATATTAATATATTAAATATAAAATGACCAAACATAGTTTAATACTACAAAACATGCCATATTTGTGCCAAATTCTGCTATAAAATAGTAATGAGTGTTCAAAGTTTAAGAAAAGTTATTTTTTAAGCTTAAAATTGAGAAACTTCCACCTATAATTTTTTTCCTTAAGTTGGAACAGACTACCAGTATTTGATTTGTGTGGTATTGGCGCATTGCAGTACAACTTTGGCACTACTCAGTACAACCTGAGAACTACTGGGCAGAGAGGAAATCACATGGAGTGCTAGGCCCTAAAAATAGTCTCTGAAAATTTGGTCGTGCTCAGAGAATTATATGACTCCTTGGAAATACTATTCTTAAATACAAAAGCATGGCTCTTACCATCTTTGTTACTGGTAATCCACAAATAGTATTAGATTTATATGAATATTTCTGGTTTTTTAACCTTAGATTTACTGTGATTTCCTGTCATTTACCCCTTTCATTATTACCCACTGTGACTCAATCACTCAATGTGATTTATTAACTGAAGATTTGTTTGTCTTTTTCCCTTTGCTTAGTTTTCTCTTTTAGGCAGTTTTAAAATACACTTCAGTCAGTTATGGTATTATATTTTTCATTTATATGAATAAATTTATACCCATAAAATTTACCACTACAGTTAAATAGTCATCTCTACTTAGGCTTACAGTCATATATTGATGCTACGTGATCATTTCTTGCTATTTTTTTCTTGCCAAAAGAAGATGTTATCTTTACCAGATATGAATACTGGTATTTCACATTACCACTATTCCTGGAGGCCCCTCACATCTTCAGGGAAGGTACAATTCAGTTCATCCAACAGGAATTTATTGAGCACCATCCAAACACCAGGCACTGTTCTGTGTATGGGGAAACATAACAATGAATAAATTAGACAAAATAGACAGAAATTCTTACCCAGGAAGTGAGGCATGATAAATAACAAAAATAAATAAAACATAGTTTGTCACATGACATTGTTGGATGATTGATAAAATTGAAATATAGACTGATTAGGTAATGGTATTATATCAATGTTACATGTGCTGATTTTGATCATTGTGGCTATGTAAGAGTATGTCCCTGTTCTTAGGAATTATACTCTAAAAGATGTAGGAGTCATCATGTCTGCAACCTACTATCAAATGTTTCAGAAAATATTAGAATAAGAGAAACAGATTAGTAAAGCAAATGGATAAAAGCTAAACAATTGGTGAATCTGAGTAAAGCATATGTGGAAATTCATATTACTATTTTTGCAATTTTCTGTAAGTTTGAAATTATATTAAAAATAAAGTTATCAAAAAAACAAAAAGAAAAGACTGTACTGGGACAAGGGTAGAAGCCAGGAGACTAGTTAGGAGGTTATTGCATTGTTCCAAGCAAGAGGAGGAAATTAATGGAGGAGGAAATTTAGTTGAGGAGGAAATTAGTGAAGATGGTAAGAAGTGGCTGGATTCTGGATATATTTTTAAGATAGAACTGGCAAGGCCTTGCTTATGTGAGGTATGAAAGAAAGAGGACAGCAGGATTTGGTCTAAGCACCTAGAAGGTTGGAGTGGCCATTTACTTAGATGGAGAGGATGGCAGGAAGAGCAGGTTGTGATGTGTGTGGGATAGGGGGTAGGGAGGAGGGGTGGAGTTCCATTTTAGATCTTTAAGTAAGGTTGAAATGGTGTTTTAGACATCTGTCCTCAAGCACAGCTGACACTAGTGATTCTTTCCAAGCGGGTATATGTTCAATGACAGTGGCAATAACCAAGATCCTTGGCTAATGGCTCCTTTCTAAACATGTTCTTTAGAATAATGCCCTCATAAAATACCTCCCTGGAATAGCCTCTTAATTTTACCTGTCCTGTTGACTTGCAGAGGAGAAAAACTCAGTGGACTGTCGTGTCTATTTTTCTTCTCGTGTTTTTGTTTCACATTCTTGCTAGTCTTTTCTCATGCTGGAAGTAACTGTTCTCTAATAACTAAGTCACAATATTATTTTTCTTAAAACATCAGAGTTTTTTGTTTCCTTACAACCAGGTAGTATTGATTTCTTTAATTTGCTATATTTTCTCTCTACTGCGAATGGTAGAGTAAATCAATTTTATTGATTAAGTTTCACTTGTAGGTTTTCTTGAAATAAGTTAGTTATATGCAATTAACCTTAGTATAGTGAAAAAGATAATCTGTACTCTTTGCATCTCTACCAATAACTAACTATATAAGCATAAATCTCCTGATCTTTCCGGGTCTCCGTTTTATCGCCTGTGAAATGGGACAATTTCACTAATGGTCTAGCTTTGCATTTGCAGTATTCTGTGATATGCACTTGTTATCTGTGTGTTTGATGGAGACATAAGCATTTTTCTTCTACTTTCTTCCATGGCAGACCATGGTAAGGAGCTGTGTAGAAAAGCAGAAGGAGCATAGTGCAGACTTTCCCCTGGAAATCGGGAGATGAGGGGTGCAACAACCCAGATCTGCTCTTCTATACAAGTCATCAGCCTTGGATAAGCCGTCTAACCTTTCTGTGTTATTGTTTCCCCCAAAAAGGAAAAGATAATGTCTGTTCTGCTTACTTCAGAGGTGAAAATTATATTAGATGATAAACACAAAAGCACTTTGAAAAATACTAAGTAGTATTCAAATATTAGCTGTTTCTATCCTCATCATAATCATCATTATAGAATGCCATGTATACATTCTTTTTATGGACTCTAGCCTCTCATCTAGTTTTCCTGACTTTATGGTCAGGCCTTTCCTTAGGGTGGCCCCTTCTTTCATTTGGTTACGTGGTCTCTGAATATGCCACTGTCCTGAGGTTCACTGGCCAAGTGGAAGCTGGCTGTCATAGATTATAAAATCTCTCCCGTTAGCAACTGTGACTCAGCTACCATGTGGTGCCAGATGTCCCATTTATGCGAATAGGCTTGATGTAATACATGGTGCTTGATAAGGAAAATTTTATATATGGTATATAAAGGTGGATTAACATATTAATTAATAGCTACCACTTTTAGATGGCTATTATGTATCAATTAGGGGTCAGGCATGTTACCTCTAATCCTCATTATTTTCTTGGGAGCAGATAGTATCACCCCTGCTTTACGGGTGAGGAAACAGAAAAGTATCTCACTCAGGCTATAATGCTCATAAATGGTATCTGGGAGCTGAGATTTGAATCTATCTCTGAAACTCCAAAATTTTGTCATTTAGTTTTCTTACTTTCAAATATCTGGGCCTATTCAAATAGGCCTATTCCCTCAAATTAACATTAAGTAGTTTGGTTTCTGCATCTTTTATTCAGCCTAGAATGTCCTTCTCTGTGCTCCTTTATCTGGCTGATTTATATTTATCCTTCATGATCCCATTCAAGTTTAACTTTCAGACCACCCCAGCTCATAGTAAATGATTCCTCTTAGCATTATTTATGATGTGAGTATCTTAGTCTGTTTTATGCCAGTATAACAGAATACCACAGAGTGGGTAATTTATAAAGAACAGAAACTTATTTGGCTCACAGTTCTGGAGTGTGGGAAGTCCAAGGTTGAGGGGCCACATCTGGCGAAGGCCTTCTTGCTACGTCACCCCATGGTAGAGGGCAAGAGAGAGATGAGAAAGGGGCCAAACTCATTCTTTTATCAGGATGCCACTCCTGCGGTAACTAACCCGCTCTTCAGATAATGGCATTAATCCATCTATGAGGGCAGAGCCCTCAGGACCTCGTCACCTCTTAAAGGTCCCACCTCTCAACACCATTGCATTGAGGATTAAGTTTCCAACACATGAACTTTGGGGGTTACATTCAAACCACAGCATTGAGCTGCTCACTTGGGACTTACTGAGTACTATCTACCATGTAAGATTGCAGTAGGAGTAAAATACAATATGAATTAGAGCACCATAGTGTGTAAAAGTTATAAACAAGTATAATTATCTATTTCTCATCTTTATATATTGTATAGGCTCTGTACTGATGGAACAGAAAGCTCAGGTTGACATGCGATGATCTGATAGCCACGTGACAGGCTTCTCACCAGGAATCGAATGACCGTAGCAAGTCATTCTAAGGAACACTTGTTTTCATTTCCTGAATAGTCTCTCTGCCTCTCTACAGTGCAGCTTTCAGCAGTGCCAGCACCCTCTTCTATAGTAAATATTTATACTTCAAAAATAAAACTGAAATATTGTAATTGTTAACTCATTGTCTATTTTCAACTTTAGGGTTTAAGTATTTTCTTCTTGAGGCTAATTAAAAGTAGAAATCATGGAGAGACAACAGAACAGAGCAGCTTGATTTTCATGAGTGATAATGTAGAGAAAATTAGCATCTGTCTAATGAGAGAGAGGGATTAGAGTCTCAGTGATGCACATCTTTAAGTGAGCACAGTAAAAACACAGCTTTGGAAGAAAGCATTTTATTATACTAACTTAATATTTTCTGTCTTTCACAACGGATCAGATAAAGGGAGAAACAGATTGTTTGCCTGCAAAATAGTAAAACTCTAGATTTTGTTTCACATGAACATATTTGCTTGCAAACTAAAAATTTAGACCTAGTGCTGGTATACTTTATTAAGGTACATGGAAACACCCAATGGATGGTTATCAGAGAATTAACAGCAACATGGATGGAAATATTAAATTGTGTTCCATGTTAGGAACACAATGCTGAGGCCAGCATTACTTAGTTTCCTCATTAATAACCTGGATATAATTGAAAATATGCTGGTTAAGTTTACAGTGGTCAAGTTGATGGTCTTGGAAGATATATATAGTATTCAGTATGACCATGATAAACTAGAGAGAGTACATTTTTTAAGGGGTAAAGTTCAAAAGGAAAATCTATAAAATAATATATGTGTTACAAAATGAAAACTTTATAGGTGTAATGAAAGATTGGACAGACCAAATAGATATGCGGTCACTGATGACCATAAAAGGAAAGTAGATCAAAATGTAACATATCTCTCTTTCATCCTTGAATAATTCTTTCCTGGGGTTTCAGGTACCTCTGCATAGTTTAATTCCTATTTTCTTCTTCCCACACAACCTGGTTTTCTCCTAATTATCATGTAAGAATCAATTCAGGCATCACCTTCTAGCCTTTCTTGACATCCCCTTATCACATCTCCTACTAGTTCCATGTTGTTCCTTTAAATTCATAGTGTCCTGGGTGGACCTTTTTTAAAGCAATTACTCCTAACTGTATTTTAACTGTGTATTTTTTTAGTCTCCCCCAAAGTCTATAACCCTAAGATCTTTTATTTCCATAAAGTGGTAGGCACATTGTGGCTGCTCATTACATGTTTGTTGAATGACTGAATGAAGTAGTATTTTTTAGTAGGGGCTTTTAGTTCTCATTAGAACCTCTGGAATCACCACTGACTGAAACAGGTCAGAAGAGCTTACCTCTATCCCAAAGCATTCAGTACCCAGCCTATTTAGAATTGCATTTGAGGCCTTTGAGAGGACTGGCAAAGCCAGAAATCAAAAATCTATCATTACTCTATTTTCCAGCCAAAGTGAATTATCTGCTCTTTCCTAACTTCTTATGATTCTGAGACTTTATTTATGTTATCCCCTTTTCCTGCCCTCCTCATTCCTTGCTTGCTTTCTCGTACTCATTTTTCTAGACCTTGCTCAGGTGTCATCTCTAGGGAACCTTTCCTGATCACCTATTCCTCCTCTCATCAGTGCACCATCACATTTTATTATAATCTTGAATTACTGGCCCATCTTTCCTGTTAGACCACTGTCTTAGTCTGTTTTCTGCTGCTGCTGTAACAGAATATCACAGACTAAGTCATTTATAAACAACAGAAGTTTATTTAGAGCAATGGTTCTGGAGGCTGGAAAGTTCAAGAGCATGGTGCTGGCATCTGGCCAGGGTTATGCCATGGCAGAAAGGCAAGTGAGCATGCGAGACAGAGAAAGGGCGTTGGGCTGAACTCATCCTCTTATCAGGAGCCCACTCACGCGATAACTCACTCACTCCCACAATAACAGCATTAATCCATTCACAAGGGCTCCTAGTCGTCTCTTAAAAGCCCCACCTCCCAATACCATCACACTAGCAATTAAATTCAACATGAATTTTGGAGGGGGCATTCAAACTACAGCAACCATCAACTGCCTGAGAATACAGATCATGGCTTATTTAACTTGTCTTTGAATGAAATCAGCCGGCAAATGTACTATTTCTTCTCTGGTGATGAGGATACTGTAGTAGGAGCTGGAGTTTGTGGAAGATACCACTTTATGGATTGTTAGCAAGTAGGCAATTTGAAAATAGTTTTGTAATTTTAATTAAATAGATTTTTCTTCTAAATTCCTTTGCTGTGACTGCAAAGAATATCTTCTTTCTCTTCTGAAGTGGTTGACAACAGTACTGTAAGATATGAAAGTAGTTCTCTAGGAATGAAATAGTTTGTTTGAGATATGTACACACCAACAAATTCAGAGATCCTTTACTGCAGACTCATCTTTAGATGTGATGCTCTCTAATTTAATACTTGATCTCTTCTTCCTTTCTGTTTATTTTTAGTTTATAAGTAGACATTCTTATTAGGAAATATTATTCTATGCTTCTTTCCACATTGTTGCATGTATGAGCTAGCAGAAACTCACTGTGCCTCACCAATGAAAACAGGGAGGAAATAATATTAATCACATTCTAAAGTGGGCAGCACTGGCATTTACTTTTCCTTGTTTTACAGAGATGAACGGAATCAGTCCATCATTGTAAGTGGAGAGTCTGGTGCAGGAAAAACAGTGTCAGCTAAGTATGCCATGCGATACTTTGCAACTGTAAGTGGTTCTGCCAGTGAGGCCAATGTTGAGGAAAAGGTTTTGGCCTCCAACCCCATCATGGAGGTAAGACAGCAGCATCCTTGGCTTTCTTACTATATTCTTTTGTTAAGAAACATGCTCAAAAAATTGATTGATACACCAGGTGTCAGCCACTAAAATTAGGAAACTACTTTGCCACATGTTAGTAAGAAATCTAGGAAAAGTGAAAATTCAATAAGGTAGACATTTTGAGTAAAGCCCAGCTAGAGAGGAATCTGTTTTAGTCCATAATCCTGAATTTTTAACCTGCCAACTAAATTGTTGTCTCTAAATACCAGGCTGCAGTACTTCATTTTCTAAAGTTTCTTTCTCCTAGTTAATTCAATCATATCTATTGTTCCTTGTACAAGAAGTACAAGTTACTCATTTCCTCCCATCCTGGGTTCTTATTTATGCTCCTTCCAAAACATAGGATTTATTATGCTCAAGCATGAATTGAGTTTCATTATTCCTTTACCCACATTTTATTTTCTGTACTTAGTCTAACCTGTTCAGCTATAAATTTTTATTTTTTTCCAGATTTGAGCTTAAACTTTGTAAACTTTTTTTTTGTTGTTGTTCAAGCGTATTACAATCACACAGCTGTAGGTTAGTAAAAGAAATTCAGTAACTGTAAGTTTTTGAGAGGGGAAGAACTATGAAAGGATATATTAATACTTTTAAAAGTCAAATAGAAACAAAAAAATTCAAATAGATATACAAAGTAGAAATGCCTATGCCAAAGAAAATGGAACTAGTTATATGAGAATTCGAGTATTTTAAGATTTGTAACCAGAGCACTATATGTCTATTAATATAGTTTTAGGAAAGTTATAGTTTTGTAAGAAGACCCATGAAATGGAGAAAAATAAGTTTCATTAAATGGAAAGAAATTAGTTTGGAAATGCGGAAACAAGCCTTTCTTGTTAGAAATTCAAGTCAGCATTTTTTATTCCTGTCTTTTTCCTTTGTGAAGTCTTATTTGTCACCCAAACACAGATGGAGTTAAAAACTGGCCTGGTGCACCTGTGGTACAAGTGGTTTTTGCAATAATCTGTCTAGAGGTAATTGTGCCTGGTTTGCAGTGCTGTGTGTGACACTTTAAAACAGAATGCTGTGATCACTTCTCTATAGGGCTGCCCCCTAGAGCAACAGTACTTCTACTCTGGGGATCGAAAGACAAGAAATGATGGGGAAGTTGAGAGGCTTCCTGTGCTCGGCGTGCTATGGAAAGAAAACTGGAGAAGTTTTCTGAAATATCATGGATAGGAAGAAACAGATGTTTGTGTGAAAAGAGGATAGTGAAGATTTTAAACAAATATTAGGGTTTTGAAAGAATTTAAGCTACAAATACAGTAGTGGATGCCACTGGTGTTGATATTGGGGAAATAAAATGTATGGAGCCAGTTTTTGGTTTGGGGTCAGAAAACAACAAGGGCTTTCTTTGCTTCCTACCATTGTTTTGACTGGTTTTGGTCATAACAACAGATTCTTGGTATTTGGCAACCATTCAGACTATTCTAGTTCCTAATACTAGAATATCCTAAAGTTTTGATTGTAATGGCATTAGGGCATCTCATTTCTTCTAGGCCTGAACCATATATTATTATACTAAGACGTGAAGTTGTCTTGAGGATCACTTAAATCTGGAATGAACCTTCTATAATTTTTGAAAAGTTGAATGAACTATTTTATGACCCCTTTCAAAAAACAGCTTCATTGGATTTTCCACAACACAGATTTGAGTTGTGTTAGTGGGAATGATATAAAAAATTTGGAGTGGCCACTGTCTTAGTCTGCTTTGTGTTACTATAACAGAATATTTGAGGATGGGTAATTTTTGAAGAAAAGAACTCACTCACTGTAGGAGAACTGCACCAAGGCATTCATGAGGGATCCACCCCCATGGCCCAAACCCATCCCTCTAGGCCCCACCTCCCAACACTGCCACACTAGGAATTAAATTTCAACATGAGTTTTGGTGGGACCAAATCATATCCAAACCAAAGCTACAGATACTATTTTTTTTTTTTTTTTTTTTAAGACAGAGTCTCACTGTGTTGCCCGGGCTAGAGTGCCATGGCATCATCCTAGCTCACAGCAACCTCAAACTCCTGGGCTCAAGCAATCCTCCTGCCTCAGCCTCCCGAGTAGCTGGGACTACAGGCATGCGCCACCATGCCCAGTTAATTTTTTTTTTCTATATATTTTTAGTTGTCTAATTAATTTCTTTCTAATTTTAGTAGAGACGGGGTCTCGCTCTTGCTCAGGCTGGTTTCGAACTCCTGAGCTCAAACAATCCGCCCGCCTCGGCCTCCCAGAGAGCTAGGATTACAGGCGTGAGCCACCGCGCCCGGCCTACAGATATTATTTTTAATATGCAGTTATATGGAATATGTCTTATTTGCTGGGATGAACAAAAAAGGTAAAGGGATCAGTTATATTTAGCTACTTCTATATTATTGTTTAGTCTGTCTACAGGAATTTGGATTAAGAAAAATTTGGTAAAGAATTAGAGAACTAATTTTCAACAACTGCAAAAAAGGGCATCTCAATTTGAAAAACTAAAATGGTATATGGAGCTGAAGAATGGTGATAAAGGGTTTACAAAAACACTGGAAGAAGACATAGGTAAAATACTGAGTATAGCATAGAAAACTTGTAGCTTTAAACTTCCTTCAAGACTGTGTCTCTATATCAGAGCCCTTTACTGTGATGTCAAGAAAGGGATATCTGAGACCAGGTGCAGTGCCTCATGCTCATAATCCTAGCACTCTGGGAGGCCAAGCTGGGAGGATTGCTTGAGCTCACGAGTTTGAGACCAGTCTGAGCAAGAGTGAGACACTGTCTCTACAAAAAATAGAAAAATTAGCCAGGTGTGGTGATGCACACCTGAGTAGCTGTAGTTACAGCTACTCAGGAGGCTGAGGTAGGACGATCACTTGAGCCCAGGAGTTGGAGGTTGCAGTGAGCTATGATGATGCCACTGCACTCGACTCTGTCTCAATAGAGAGAGAGAGAGAAAGAAGGAAGGAAGGGAGGAAGGGAAAATGATCTGCCAAAACTGCTCATTGGATAATGAGCTTCCTGCATGGTTAACATCACAGCCCAGCAGTTAAAGGGATTTGTGTGTTATCTTTTAGAAAGGAAGCTCCTCATCGTCAGCATAGGCTTCTTTTGCAAACTATTATGATGTCCAGAGAAATGATTCTTTTTACTCTATTCTATCATGTTTACTTTTTTCTGGAAATTTTCTTTGTAAGATGGGAACAGGGAAGTTTTTTAGGGCAATCTGGATCTTAATAGTTCTTTTTTAATCTTCAGTAGTCAGCATTGAAGATTTTCATTTCCATTTAGTAAAGAAAAGTAACTCATGCAACATTTCATTAAAATAGTAAAATCAAGATCACAAAATTTCTTCTTTCCTTTGGCAATTTCTTGCTGATTAAAGTGAAAATAGTACCAGGGAGTCTGTTGTGAATGCAGTACTTACAGGGCAGAGGGAGTGATTGCGGGAGTAGACAGAAGGTACTGTTTATATATAGCACCTTCTTTCCCTACAAGTTCAGAGCTTAGAATCATATAATTTTATTGTTTAAAAGGATCCTAGAGCTCATCCATCCTATTCAGTGTTTACACTTGAAGACATTAATGCCCCTCAAAAAGATTAAATTATGGCAAGTTGGTAGTAGGGCCTGATCTGACACCCAGGTCATCAGACTTCTATTTCGCTTGTTCCTTTTACCATTCTTTGTCTATGTTTAAATACATTTTTCTCAAAGACGAAAAGGTCTGCTTCAACCCTCACCTACTCACTGCCTCTTCTCACAGTATGTACTATGGTTTTGTCAAGTTGACCACTCTGGCTTCCAGTCTAAGTAGATGGGGAGAGATGCCATATGGAAGGTAGGAAAAGAGTTAGGGAAGGAGGAGAAGCTGTGGACCACCCTTCCCCAGTTTGTTTAGTTGCTGGCAGGAAAGTGCTTAGGACAGTACCCAGTAAGCACTCAAGAAACATTACTGCTGCTGCTACTTCTACTACTACATGTAACCTTTCATGTACTGTTTGACAGAATACATTGTGTTGAGAGAAAATTTTATAATTAATCTACTTTTCTACACAAAGCTTTTCTAAACAAAAACAGTGGGAATGTATAGAGACTTTTCCCTGTGTTGTTATATAACATCAAAAAGGGTAATATCTGAGTAAATGTCTAGATAGTTAAATTATCTCAGGCTATATTAGATCATGCTTTAATTTTGCTGGGAAGATACTCTTATTTTTCTAGAAAAGCATTTAAAATGTTAATCTAAAATATAGCAGTGTCCTCATTGCCAAAACAAAATAGGATGATATCTGCTCTCCATTTCAGGGAATGAAAATACCTTTTTCCTGATTGATCAGAGAATCTAATGTGTTGGCTTTTGTGGCTGTGTTACTACTGTTTTCATCACTTACGTTTGTATTGCTCTTTTAAAACTCCAGAGTGTTTTCACATCTTTCTCTCTGCTGTGGTTTTGATGTACTAATCCTAACACAGGCTTTGCACAAATGAAAAATGTTAATCTTATATGAAATTAGCTTATTAAACATTTTATACATTATGTAAACACTTGCTTTTCTAACTACACGCCTTTTTCTTTTTTGCTTTGCCTTAAAAAAAAATTTATAGAAGCATGTTACCTAAATCAGAGAGAAGACATATGCCATTTAAATTTTTAAGGTTATGTAAGTAATTTAGCAGCAAGTTACATTCTCTGCATTCTGCAGCAGATGTTTTACAAGTTAGATACAGCTATCAAAATTCAAAACCAAATTTGACTTTCTCCAGTTTCTGAAAATGGCATTTAAAAATATATATATATATTTATTTATTTAGAAATGGGTCTCCCTATGTTGCCCAGGCTGGACTCAAACTCCTGGGCTCAAACAATCCTGCCTCAGCCTCCAAGTAGGTGGGACTACAGGTGCATGCCACTATGCCTGCCTGAAAATGACATTTATATTGAATGGGTAATACTAATACTATGCTAATAAACAGTCAAACTGGACCTTTGTTACCACAGGATAAGATTATAGACATTCCAGGTTAAAGAGACCCTGAACACCAGAGCAACATTTCCAGGAAAATATTAATTTGTTTTAACCATCTTATTTACATAAAACTAATGAAGTTTTTCAAAAACCTTGATGGTTAACTAACAAGGCTTGTGCCTTGGCAATTCCCAATCCCATCTGTCTCTTTCTTTTCTGGCATGAATGAGTATGTTTGGATACCTCAAATTTTATATGAAAATCTCCCAACCTCTGGGCTTACGTTTGCTATTTCTGAAAATCATTTTTGTGATATTAACAAGACAAATAATAACTATTAGTATGTATCTGTGTGGTTGTGCAATCAGAAAAGCATAGACCTGTATCTGTTCTTAAAAGAATCACAATCAGTGTTATTGTTTTTTTGAGGTTGTTTGTTCGTTTGTTTGTTTTTAAGAGACAGGGTCTTCCTCTGTCATTCAGGCTGGTGTTGGACCTCTGGCCTCAAGCAATCCTCCTGCCTCAGCCTCCCAGAGTGCTAAGATTACAGGGATGAGCTACCGCTCCTGGTTAAAAGAATCAGTTTTAAGGAGTTGTGTTCTACTTTGTCCTTTCTTTCCCTGAACAAACTCTGTAAATATTCCGTTATGAATTGCACTTCTAAAATCTTATTTTCTCTCTTGCTTCTTAGTCAATTGGAAATGCTAAAACAACCAGGAATGATAATAGCAGCCGTTTTGGGAAGTATATTGAGATTGGTTTTGACAAGAGATATCGAATCATTGGTGCCAATATGAGAACTTACCTTTTAGAGAAATCCAGAGTGGTGTTCCAGGTAAGCTGGGCATGTACACATATATACTTGTGTTAGATTGCTGTGTAATTGCACAGCCCATACTTGCTGGTCTGCATTTTCTTTCCAGATACTCTTGAGCATCTTGTGACAATATTGCTACAAACCACACTTGGACTGAAGCATGTAAAATGATGCCTGTTACAGGCAGGCAAATACCCCTTAGACTAACAGTCTTTGGGACTGGGTACTTTTAGGTTTAATAGTTTTGGCTCTTTCCTGCAGATGCTTGTAAAAAAGCTTAGTTAAGGGAGGTGCTATGAGTTTAGCCTTGTTTCTCATATTTCCAAACGATAGGGAAGGTATTGGCCTATGCCTTCGATGAGTTATAGTTTGAACTCAATTCAAGAAAAAGAAATTATCCTTGTCCTCTCCTTTCTTCTTCTCCTTTCTTAGATTATGTTATTGTTTATAATATATACATCCTATCACATAGGATAGTGAGGGTTAAAAATCTTCACAACCCAGTTATGAATTTCTATCATAAAACACACCCAGTCACATCTGTGTAGGATTTGCATTCACACATACACTCTTGGTCCTTTTTGACCTGAAAGTGGGAAATACTATATATTTACAACACTGGCAGGCATATATTTATAGGTATACTAAGGAAGTATGGATTTATCAGTGGAAAACTCCCAGTATAGGGCTCCTATTGACCCACTGCATGACTCATGCTGTGAGACCTGAGGTTTCAGTAGGCCCTTAACTGGATGCTCACTGCATTGAGGTTCAGACATGCCTGGCACTGCCATGCAGCAGTGTCTACAATTTCCATTGCCCAAGTCTGTTATGGCTTTGAAAGCATCTGGGACATTGCAAGAGTTGTGAGTTGGGCAGGCTATAGCTACCTTGGCTGTAACTTTGGGGTTGTGCTTGATTTGTGTCCTCCTTAAAATATAACACTTGATTTGTATAGTAAAGCAGTAGTCTATTGTTCTAATATCTGGTACACACAGAGCAGTGTTACTATACACACGGATATTTCTATAGGTTTTTTTTTAAAAAGCATCTAGTTTAGTAGACAGAAGAAAGAATGGGTGAGACATAGGTAGATCTAAGAGATGATTGAATTCAAATAATGGAGAGATTTGATTGATACGTAAGTGAGTTAGTGGGTAAAAAAGACAGTCCTTGGTCATTCTGGGGAACAAAGGCTAGTAGTGCTTAATACAAAATGGTAAGGCCTAATCCTTATTGTCTTATTAAAAGATGTTGAAGCAATTCTAGCTGCTTCTAGTCGCCAGGGTTATAGAATATTGAGGCTGTTTGGTATGTCAAAATGAATCATACAGTCAGAAAAAAACATACTTGATACTGTTCTTCATGTACAAAGATGACCAAAGCATTTCTGCAGACCCTCCTGCTTTTCTAGTTTCTGTGTACTGAACCACTTGATCTCTTATTTAATCATGCTTGTGATCATTGCTACATTGGTAATTTGTTCAGTGTCTTCTGTCCCTGTAATAGGTTTTCTCGTCCAGACATCAGTCCCTTTTGGGCATCAAACCTGACCTTGGCCTTAATAATACTGTTCTTAACCAACTGAATATACAGCAGAATTCAAGGAAATGATGATAGAATATTAGGGTTTGGTTTTATATACACAATATTACTGCAATTATAATTTTTAGGTATATACGTATATATATGTGTATATATATATGTGTGTGTGTATATATATACATATATACACACACACATATATAGGAAAAGACTCTTAGGAAATACTAAAGAATGACCTTAGAATTATACATTATTTATTTTCTATTTTATAAAATAGTTATTGATTTTAAAACATATAAACTAAAATGATATAGAGGATGTAGTTGTATTTATGGATTTTTTACAAACAACCACGGTAGATGGTCCTCTCTAAAATATGACAAAGATGGGATTATTCTTTTTCAAAGTGTTAGGAAGACCAGGAATCTAAGAGGTACCATTAGAAAATAGTATTGAGTATTGTAAAAAAATGGTTTTAGCTTTCTCCAGAAGCACTGGTATCTTATGACTGTGGCCATATATCAAGCTGTTCACTAGTTCAAAAAGCATTGTTGTCAGATATTTTGTGTTGCGCATGACCAACACACACATACTGACATATATGCATATAGGCTACAAATCATAAGGTTTAATAATTGTAAATAAATATTAGTAAATTTGGGAAAGGGCGATTTATTTCCCCAAGGTAATTAAATATTAAAATTTTCTTTTATGATAGAATTTTTTGAGTTTTAAATTAAAGTGTTATAATTGAAAACTTTTCTCATTTCAAAGGCAGAAGAGGAGAGAAACTACCATATCTTCTATCAACTTTGTGCCTCAGCAAAGTTACCTGAATTTAAAATGCTGCGATTAGGTATGAATATGACATTAGATGTATTGTGCTGGTATTGTTTTCTGTTAATTTCTGAGTTCCTAAACTTACTTGTTAAAAAGGAGCTTATCTCATACTGAAGTATTTATGGATAAAATGTATAAAAATCTGCAGTTGGCTATAAAAATTAACCTATGGAGGAGTAGGGAAGGAGTGAGTAACTGTGTAAGTGGCACAGGATTGGCCTTGAAATGATTTAAGATGAGTGTTTAAGATCTTGTTTAAGATGAATGATGAGTAAGTATAGAGGGGTTCACTGTATTAGTCTCTCTACTTTTGTATATGTTTGAAATTTGCCTTGATTAAAAGAAAAAAAATTAAAGGAGTTTGTCTGATGGGAGGCCTGTAAGGGTTTCTGATGAAGGGAATAAAGTGTTTGAAGAAATTATTCTAGCATGCAGATTGGAATAAAACCTTTAGGAAAGGACTGTTCATTTCACCGATTAAGATAAATAAACTGTGTAAACATTTCATTCCATTATTTAATTTTGTTTTCTATTAAAATATAATTGAAAACACAGGCTGCCAAACTCCAGACCCTGTACACTTAACTGTGCTATCACTACTTTTAACTCAGTGTACATAAGAGAAGCCAAGCCTTTTTCATAGGCCGAAAAACCTTTATTTTTCTTCATTGCAGAAAATGCAGATAATTTTCATTATACGATGCAAGGAGGCAGTCCTGTGATTGAAGGAGTGGATGATGCAAAGGAGATGGCACACACCAGGCAGGCCTGCACTTTGCTAGGTAATGTAATTTCATTCTTGAGCTTTTATGAGGAGTAGCTTTTTGACTCTAGCAACCTTTATTTAGAACATCGGCTTGTCTTTGTATTAATGGTAAGTATGGCTGGGAGATTTAGTATTCTATACAGAACACATTTAGATAGCAAATGGGCACAGTGTCTTTTTGGGGTGACGAAACTATTCTAAAA
Organism: Propithecus coquereli; assembly: GCF_000956105.1. Taxonomy (NCBI): domain Eukaryota; kingdom Metazoa; phylum Chordata; class Mammalia; order Primates; family Indriidae; genus Propithecus; species Propithecus coquereli. Next base: position 1,285,319 of record NW_012151618.1, on the reverse strand, counting down.
TTAGATTACAGTAATGGTTGCACAACTTTGTAAATTTACTAAAACTCATTGAATTGCCCACTTAAAACGAGTGGAAAGTGTGCAAATTAGCCTTCAATAAAGGTGTTTAAAAAAACATATTTGAGCCATTGGGGAGGTAAGACTAACTGTAACTCTTAAATTTTTATAAAATTTCAGTCCTAAAGCTAAATGAAATGAGTTCCTGTACAAGTTCCCGTTTTGTAGGTTTGATTTGGGTTTTTTGTTTTGTTTGGGGAGGGGCTTTTCGTAGCCAGGATATGTGGCTGAGTTGGCATGGTAACAGCACATTGTATTACATGTAGTTTATTCCAACACTTTTGAAACAGCTCAGATACCATTATCTTGTTTCTGGCATTTAAAAAATGTTGGGTCTACATTTGAATAAATTAATCTTTAGAACTATAGTCTACAACTTTTAGAGGCAGATTTTTTAATACCTCAGAATATAAATAACTCTAAAATGCTATGTTTGTATTTTGAGGAGTACCCTCGGGTCAGTTAATTTAACTTAAAAGCATTGCTAATCAGGACCATGGGGCTTACTAGAAATGCACAATCTTTAAACCCTTTCTCAGACCTACTGAACCAGACTTTGTAGTTTAACAAGATCTATTGATGATACATATGCATATTAAAATTTGAAAAACACTGCATTACTTTTAGAGTAAATCCATAAATAGAAAATTGTGAATTTGAAAAAGCCATAATGCCGGAGATGACAAAAACATTCATTATGAGGCCAACTCTCAGTTATGCTGTGTAAGATTACATATTTGGAAATAATTTTACTACTTCTATTTGCATATAATTGTATCTAATATTCTAGAAATTGTTACCTTATTAAAAAATGAAGCCAGATCTGATAAAAGCCAAAGACCATCCTGCCTCCTCATCTTGCCTTATCCTTCAGGTTCTGCTCTAAGGCTGTAATGCTGTGTTTGGACACTCACTCATCAGGCTGGGGCACAATACCAGCCTAAACACTTCTAATCTTGGGATATCTTTGACTTCCACTTGATGTGTAGTTAAAAGAAGTAATTAAATAATCTAACTTAAAACAACCTTTCATTTGGAGTAGAGAGAAATTGTAATAATATTAAGAAAATACTTAAGTCCAATGTGTAGAAATGATGACAATTTGTTTAGCACTTACCATTTGTCACATAGTGCATTAAGTGTGTTATGTGCATTATCTCATTTATCCTCACAAACACCCTTTGAAGTATTTACTATTATTCCCATAACTCAAATGAGAAAATGGAGGAATAGAAGGGTGAAGTTACCTGTCCATGTGAGTTGGTAGGTCAGTAGCAGAGACAGGCATCGATCCCAGATTGGTCACACTAAACAGCCAGGCTATTGCCCATGACTGCCTAATGTGTTAATGTCAACAAACATGAAAGTACTATTGTTAGCTATGACACATTATAATGAGCATAACATTTGGCAATATTTAAGAATTAACAATAGGCTTAAAATTGTCTGCTATAATTTTTTAGTTGCTGTTCTGAAATTAATCACTTGTTCATTTAATGTATTGTTTCAGGAATTAGTGAATCTTATCAAATGGGAATTTTCCGAATACTTGCCGGCATTCTTCACTTAGGCAATGTTGGATTTACATCTCGAGATTCAGACAGCTGCACAATACCTGTAAGTTCAGAACAAGCTTAGTGGGATGGCAGTTTAATTGTGTTTTAGTTTTGTAGATGCTTTATAGTAGCAATATAGTTTGTCTCTCTAGTAACATTATCAGAAAGATAATTATCAAAGTGATATATTATCCAGAGGAAAATCATGAACTGAGAATAAAGAAATACAGATTCTAATTCCTGGTACACAGTGATTGTGTGTGTGTGTGTATGTATGTGAGAGACAGAGAGAGATGGATAAATAGATGAAATTAGTGACTATGATATACATGGCCTTACAAGATCAGAAACTCATAGAAATTAGAGACCTATGAAGGAATATATCATGCTCCTGCTTAAATCCCTCAGGACTCCCACTGCCTTCAGGAACAGGCCTAATACCTTATTTGGCATGACATGGGAGGCCCATCATGATTGGCCCCTGACTTCCTATTCAGCTTCTCTCTCACCACTTCTCACACTTCACACTCCAGCCATTTCCATGCCAAGCTGCCTCTCTCTCCTGCCCTAGCTCAGATTCTCTCTGCTGGGGTAGGTCGATTGCTCTTCTTCCCTGGCTAACTCTTATGCACTAACGTGCAGATCTGGTAGCATCTCTTCTTAGATATGTGCTCCCCCTTCTGCTTTCCCTTATAGTAGCTCAAATTACATTGTTCTATAAAGGTCTCTCTTGCTTGCCTTTACCCACTAGGATTTGAGATCCTTGTGGATGGAGCCATACTATTTATTTTAGTATTCTTAAGGCCTTAATTTAGATGGTTTTTATTCAACTTATTCTTGATTGCCTTTTTTGGATCTATAGCCCCTTTTTTAAAAACAGATTGTCTACTCCTATTAAGAAAAGAATCTATTCCCTGCCTTTTCTGAATGTAGTAGTTTTGTGCTACATAGGATGTGTGAAGCATAATATCAAATAAATGACTTTATGATTTGAAGAGAAACTCTATTCAATATTTATCTATTAGTCAAAGGGTCAAGATCTAGATAGGCAGGGAGTTGGGTTTACAGAAAGCTTGATCCTCATGGATTCCTTTATGGATAGTTAATATGTAATTTTCCTAAGTCGTGGATCTTAATTTTAGATGCATGATTCCCCTCCCCATCCAACCTCTTCTCCTAATGGCATTTTTTTAAAGACAAAATGATGATTCTGATTTAAACCTTGATTTTTTTTCTATTGAAATATCACTAGCCTTTTTAAAAACAAATTTGTTGAGATGTAATTTACATAGTATATTCATTTAAAGTAAACAATTAAATGGTTTTTAGTATATTCACGGGCATGTGCAACCATTACCATAATCGATTTAAAATATTTTCATTACCTCACAAAGAAACCCAGTACCCTATACTTATTGCGTCCTTATGCCCTCGTTCTCCCAGGCCCTATGGTTTCAGCAAAACCATGAATCTATTTTCTCCTGCTATAGATTTGCCTATTCTAGACATTTCATATAAATTGAATCATATGTATTCTTGTGACTGGCTTCTTTTAAAATCCATTCATATTGTAGCATGTATCAGTGCTTTATTCCTTTTTATGTCTGAATAATTGTCCATTATATGGAGATACCATATTTTGTTTATCTATTGGTTAGTTAATGGATTTTTGAGTTGTTTTACCTTTTGACTATTATGAATAATGCTACTCTGAACATTAGTGTACAGGATGGATTTTTAAAAAATAAACTCATTGATTTCTGCATCACCATCTTTGCCCAGGTGAACTTTCCCCAAATGTTAGGATTCTCCTGATCAGGAAAGTCATCATTACTGTTAAAAAGTATATCATTGGCCGGGCGCGGTGGCTCACGCCTGTAATCCTAGCTCTCTGGGAGGCCGAGGCAGGTGGATTGTTTGAGCTCAGGAGTTTGAAACCAGCCTGAGCAAGAGCGAGACCCCGTCTCTACTAAAAATAGAAAGAAATTAATTGGACAACTAAAAATATATAGAAAAAAAACTAGCCGGGCATGGTGACACATGCCTGTAGTCCCAGCTACTCGGGAGGCTGAGGCAGGAGGATCGCTTGAGCCCAGGAGTTTGAGGTTGCTGTGCCACGGCACTCTAGCCCGGGCAACACAGTGAGACTCTGTCTCAAAAAAAAAAAAAAAAAAAGTATATCATTTCACTGTGAGTCTTCCCTAAAATTTCAGTGTACTATTTCCTATTTGAGATGTCTAGAAGTTATTTTCTTGGAGGAAGACTACTTATACCTTATGAGACTTGTCCAGAAGTTACGTCTATCAAATTCCTCTTAGAATTCTGTGATTGTTTTTTTCTAATCAGCACTTCATTCATTTGATGGTAACTGTAAGTACTTCAGTTTCACTATTTGGGGTAGGTGGAGATTAAATGAGCTGTCAATGTTACTGGTAAAACATCTGTTTTTGATAGTTCCACCCCACCTTGAGGACATTTGCTGAACCTAATGACTTTGAGGTTTGGTTTTCATAGCCAAGTGGGGTGCAGAAGACAACAGCAAAGCACAGGACTATAAAAAGGGGACCACAAAGGAGAACCCCTCCCTAAGCTGAGATCCTAAATGGGGAACTAGTAATAAACTTGCCCACCACTCACTCCAAGAATATAAAGAAAAGTTAATCTGACCCACACTTGATGCTAAGTGTTTCCTAAAAATTTGTAACAACAAACTGACCCTCACACATGTTCCCAGCCTGATTTCATAGTTCCTAGAAGGTCCCGAAAAGCTGCATACAGAAAACTAAGCTTAAATGGATCCTGGGCTGGTAGTGACCTGGGTGCCTGACAGAAGCAAATGCAAATAGACTTTGGAGGATCCACCTTCATTCTAGGCCTCAATGCGAAAAGTTACAGGAAATATTGGCCCCCTGCTAAATGATGGGCATAGATAGGCACAAAGAGATGTAAAGGACGTTGGAACCCAAGAAAGAGGAAGGGTGGGGGTGGGGTGAATGGTAAAAACATACCTATCAGGTACAATGAACACTATTCTGGTGACGGGCACACTAAAAGCCCCAACTTAATTAAGCATTATACAAGGTATCCATGTATCGAAAACATTTGTACCTCCTTAATTTTTGAAATTAAAAAAAAAGAAATATCGGCTCACAGTAAAAAATCACAAGTCCTACAATAGAACAAAATAGAAGGAGCTAGGAGAAACAACAGCAAAATGCAGGACTATAACCTACTAAGAAGGCCAAAAGAAGTTAATAGCATATTTGACACAATTAAAGAGAAAACAGATGAGCTAGAAGATAGGTGTGAAGAAATTATCCAAAATGCAAGATAGGACCAGAGATAGTTAAGAGAGATGAAGGATAAAGTACTGAAGTCTGATCTAATGAGAATTCCTAAAGGAGAGAAGAGAGAGAATGAGGCAGACATAATATTCAAACAGATAATTACTAAGAAACTTTAGGACTTGTGAAAATGACTAAACCACAGATGTAGAAAGTCCAAAAAATCCAAGTTAGGATAAATAAAAAGAAATCCACCCCTAAGTGCATCGTAATGAGACCAAAGACAGACAGAAAATCTTAAAACAGAAGTAAGACAGATTTCGCTTGAAGAAATACTAACTAATCGATAGTTCACTTCTCAGCTGCAACAGTAGGAGCCAGAAAACAGTGGGATAGTATCTTCAGTATACTTAGAGTAGAAACTATTTAGTTAGAATCGTATATCCTGTTAAAATATCTTTCTAGAATGAGGGAAAATGGAAGCATTTTCAAACAAATAAAAACTTGTGAGAATCTGTTACCAATAGGCCCTCACTAAAGGAAATATTAAAGGATATAGTTTAGGCAGCAAGAAAGATAGAAAATCTAAGATTCAAGAAGAAATGATGAAATAAGAAACTAATAAAATGTGACCAAATGTAGATAAAATTTGATTAATCAAAATAATAATAATGATAATAATGAATAGTACCAGGAATGGTGGCTCATGCCTGTAATCCCAGAGACTTAGGAGGCTGAGGCGGGAGGATTGCTGGAGGCCAGGGCTCATTACTAGCCTGGGCAACACAGTGAGACCCTGTCTCTAAAAAAGAGTAAGAAAAATTAGCGATAGTAACATGTGCCTGTAGTCCCTGCTACTCTGGAGGGTAAGGCACAAGGATCACTTGAGCCCAGAAGTTGAAGGCTGCAGTGAGCTACAGTTGCGCCACTACACTCCAGCCTGGGGGATAGAATGAAACTCCATCTCTTAAAAAAATCATAATAAAATAATGAATAGTGTATTGTGCTGGGAAAAGGTAGAATTCCCCACAAGACATGTATTAATTACAAAGGGAAAGATAGTATCTTTACAGTAGAGAAACCTGGCAGACATTCCTTTAACCATGTGATCATAATTGACATTACTGGTAATGGGACCAATCAATATCGCATAACTTCTGATATGATGCACCAGGAAGAGTGCAATGTCAAAGGTATAACCCAAATCTAATCATAAGGCAACATCAACAGACCCAAATTGAGGGACTCTTCAAAAATATCAAGGTTATGAAAGACAGAAAGGCATGAACTGTTCATATTAAATGAGACTAATGAGACATGATAACTAAATTTAATGCATGTTTCTGGATTTTTTCCTGGACCATAAAAATTTTTTCTTCTCCATGGAGGACATTAGTAGGCCAATTGGAAAAAATTGAATTAGATATGCAAGTTAGATAATAGGATTGTTTTGTTGCTAATTTTCTGATTTTGTTCATTATGCTGTGGTTATATAAGATAATGTCCTTGGTTTTTAGGAAATGCACACTGAAATATTTAGGGCAAAAGGGGCATTGTGTTTGCAATTTGCTGTCAAAAGATTCTGAAAAAATAATGTGTATATTTATGTGTGTAAAAGAGTGAGAGAGAAGAGAAAAGGAAATATTTAACTTTTTTCTTAGTTTAAATTAGTTAAAAATAAGAAGTTAAAGAAAATAAAGTGAATTGCCAACTCCCCCACCTCCCACAAAAAGATTGAACTAAAGTATTGGATAACGAAGCACATAGATTGGGATAGGGTATTTGGAGTTAGTGTTACTTATTTAATTACATTTTGCTAATTATGTAAGTTAATGTGTCTATTATAAAAATAGTAACAGAAAGTAAACCTTTCAAACTAGTAGAGAGGAAAATGAACTGAAAAAAATCCAAATATAGCAAGAAAGGGGTAGAAAAAGAAACTTAGAAAAGGTGGGACAAATAAAAGCACAACAGATAGATAATTAAAAATGGACTAAATGCTCCAAAGACATGGATTATTAGACTGGTTAAAAAATTCAAATATGCACTTTTGAAAGAAGCATTCCTAAAACATAGAGGTACAGAATGTTTGAAAATAAAAGGTTTAGAAAAGACAAACCATACTAGCTAGAACAAAACTGGCAGAGCTATTATATATTGATATTGAACAAAATAGATTTTGAGGCCAAAAGCAACACTAGAGGGAAACAGAATCACTTTGTAATGATAAACATTTTGTTCACCAGGAAGATATGATAGTTCTAAACTTGTATGCACTTACTGACATAGCCTCAAAATATATAAACAAAAATCTACAGAAACCACAGGAACAAATAGACAAATCTATCACAGTGAGAAATTATCAACTTTTCTCAATTTTTATAGACGAAGTAGTCCAAAGATGAGTAAAGTTACAGAAAATTTGGACCAAATGGTTAACAACCTTGATCTAATAGAACAATATGGTAACAACTTTCAAATAGAATATGTTTACAGAGTGCTGATCTACTTCTAAATAATGTCAAATCATATATACATATATATAATACATTTAAAATGTATATACATAGCTGCTTATTTAAAGAAATTGAGCCAGGCTGTTAGCAGCGGTGCTGATTTGTATCTGAAGTGATTACTTGGGAGGAAGGGGGATGAAAGAAGGAAGGGCTGTTTAAGCGAGAAGCGTCGGGGATGAGAGAGTCAGGAGACCCAGGATCTCATGGCAACTCTGACATCAATTGGCCATGTGATTTTTAACAAGCTATTTGTTCTCTTGGATTCTATTTCCTCATTTATCAATCAGAGATGACAATGTTCACTCTGCCTATTCCCTAGGAACGTTATCAGATTTAATAGATACTAATACATATAAGTGAAGATGTTGAAAAATGAAATTCAGTAACATGGATTACATTAAACAAGTATTTATCGAACACCTACTCGTGCAAGGCTCATGGAAGACATTCTAGAGGATACAGGGATATGTAAGTCACTGAAGAGATTCTAATCTAAGAAGTCTCATAAATAACTATCAAGTTTAAAACCCTTCAGTGGCCTTCCACTGCTCTAAGGATAAAGACCAGCCATGGTGTAGTCTGTGCCTGTCTCTGTGGCTTCATCTTACACATTTTCTCCCTCGCTCAGTGGTTTCCCTTCCACCACAGAACTTTTTCCAGCTGTTTCCTGGGCTTGGAAAACCCTTTCCTTCCTCTTTCACCCAGTTGTTACCTTCAGTTCCTTTAGTTGTCAATTCCATTTCTCAAGGCAACTGTCTCTTGCCTGCCTGGATAGAGCACACTCCTCTCACATGGACTCTGACCATAGTGTCCTTCTTTGTGGTAGTCTATGTTTTAGGGAGCAATAATTTGATTAATATTCATTTCTCCTAGTGACTATAAGCTCTAGGATGGCAGAGACCATGTCTGTTTTTGTTTTCTGGCACATAATACGCACTCAGTAAATGTTTGTTGACTAGCTGACTGATTTTCTGATTGACTGAATGAAGGCTCCCTAAGAGAGATACAAACAAATACTATAAAGAATCAAATGAAGAGTCAAAGGAAGAGGTAATTTTTGAAATGAGTCCTAGAAGAGATTACAAATTGCCACCTAGATGCTGGTTTGATGGATGAATGTGGTTATTATCACTAATTCACTTTGAGTGATCTTGGTGTTTATTATAACAAAGAAATTGCTGAGTTTTATTTGTTAACTCCTTGTTAACATTTTCCAGGAAATTCTTATTTGATTTATCTGGTCATAGGAAATAACCCATTCTCTTTTGATAGCCCAAGCATGAACCTCTCACCATTTTCTGTGACCTCATGGGCGTGGACTATGAGGAGATGTGTCACTGGCTCTGCCACCGGAAGCTGGCTACTGCCACAGAGACATACATCAAACCCATCCCCAAGCTGCAGGCCACGAATGCGCGTGATGCTTTGGCCAAGCACATATATGCCAAACTCTTTAACTGGATTGTAGATCATGTCAATCAGGCCCTCCATTCTGCTGTCAAACAGCACTCTTTTATTGGTGTACTGGACATTTATGGGTAAGTATATTTAGCTTACTGGTCTGCCAGAGAGCATTTCTTTCTAGAATGTATCTAGTAACTCTAAGTGGGTATTAGATTCTGTCTCCTACTGCTAAAGAGAAGGAAGACCCTGCCTATGACAATTCAAGAGTAACTTAATGATGATACAAGTCCATGTCACTTAAAATTTAATTTAAAAAAATGAGTTCAAATCTGGAGCTAATTTACTAAGCTAGCAGGTGGAATTACTGATTTTCAGACTCTCATGTGGTAAATTATCACTGAATTTCTAAGTATCTAATTTAATTTGCTAATTTGCCTTCCCTGAGTACCTTTCTTTAACTGGTAAAACCTTTCTTGCACATTTGTGCTTGTTTGGTACGTAATTTTTTGTTTTCTGGGTCAGCCTTTTGAAAGAACCTAGGAGATCTCTGTTTCTATTTCCCTTCTATGTATGTGGTTTCATCATAATTCTTTTATCCCCATTGGGAATGGATGAGTCCTGTAACACTCATAGTGTTGAACATCTCTGCATGCTGGGGCCTTAAAAAAAAATAAACCTCTCTGTGTTTGGCTCATGCTCACCTGCTGGGTACATATTCCATGTTGCTGACTTATAAACCTTTATCTTCTATGAAATCAACCTAAGTGTCTATCAGTGGATGAGTGGATAAAGAAAATGTGGTGTGTGTGTGTGTGTGTGTGTGTGTGTATATATATACATACATGCATACACCATGGAATACTACTCAGCCATAAAATAGAAGGAAGTCGTGTCTCTTGCAGCAACATGGATGAAACTGGAAGCAATTATCTTAAGTGAAATGGTTCAGAAACAGAAAGTCAGATACCACATGTTCTCACTTATAAGTGGGAGCTAAGTAATATGTACCTATGGACATAGAGAGTGAATATTAGACATTGGAGACTTGGGACGGAGGGTGTGGGATGAGAAATTACTAATGGGTACTACGTACACCGTTAGGGTGATGGTTACACAGAAAGCCCAGACTTCATCACTACAAAATATATCCATGTAACAAAACTGCACTTGTATCCTCTAAATCTATAAAAATAATAAAATAAATTTTAAAATTAAAAATAAAAAACCTTTGTCTTCACTGATGTAGAAAGAAAGTTTCACAATGTTGGGGGATTTCCCATTTCTTTCTTCCTGATGTGCATGTGTTGAATATTTTTAAAAAGCTGTTCCTTTTCTTCCCTTTCCATGTTATTTTTTGCTATCACAGATTTGAAACATTTGAGATAAATAGTTTTGAACAGTTTTGCATAAATTATGCAAATGAAAAACTACAGCAACAATTCAATATGGTAAGAATTTTCTTCCTTGAATAATATTCTGTTATAAATTATTCTCTTGAGTTCCTACTCTTTGTTTAAAGCCTGGTTCCTGAAATGAAGTTGTGAATTATAATTATTTCATAGAATTTAGAAAAGCTAAATTGCCAAGGAACTGATGATTCATAAAATGATGCAATATTAGAAAAATTTTTTACGGTCCAGGTGGAATTCAAGGTCATCCTTGGATTGCTGTCTGATAATTGTGAAAATTTAAGGTAAAAAAATTGAGAGAAGCAGGAAGTGTGTTAGGTAGCAGCATAGGGAGTATGAATGTTTGAGCCTAGGAATATCCTTCAGTTTGTTATTCTGTGGAGTTAGGACTATCTTAACTCCTATTTGCTGTATTAGCAAGATGTCAGAACTAAAAATCAGAACTTTACATATTCTCTTTTCAACAGCCAGAGACATTCACTGAGACAATGGCAGTGGGAATATTTTGAGGGTAGCTCTCATGAAGTAGTAATATTAAATATCTTAAAGAATTATCATGATGGAAGATTTGCAGGTGCTTAAAAATGAGGGGCAGCAGACTATAACAGTAAAGGGCACAGACTCCAGAGGTGAACTGCCTGGGTTAGAGTCTGCTCTGCATTGGTTTCCAGGAAACCTTGGGCAAGTTAATTGACTTCTCTGGGTCTTAGCTTCCTCAGCTGTAAAATGGAGATGATAATCGTTCCTACTGTTTTATGGATTAAATGAACTAGGATATGTCAAGTGCTCATCATGTGCTAGGCACAGTTCTAAGTGCAATATTGAGGGTGGTTATTAGTATTGATGGAAGAAGATATTAAAAATGAGTCACCCATAGGAATTGGAAGATAAAAGAGAAGAGAGCTGAAGGGCAGGAAAGTGCCCTTAATATCCTCATCTTATAAAGAGAGAGGTCAAGTGGCATGGTCTGTAGTTGATGAATGAAAAATAGAAATTTAAAGACAAAGTTTCAGAGTCAATAAAAACCAAAAGAGGATCTGAAAATGGTAATATTGGGAAAATAACAGAGGAGCAGTGGGGAGGTGGTGTGGGTAAATTTAGCCTCATTTATCTTATCACAAAATCAAGAGATAATCTTTCAAATTGAAATCAGAAAGTACTGGGAATGATTGTATGTTAAATAAATAAGAGAAAAAAGAGAAAAAGTAAAAAGAGAAGGTAGCTGATAAGTATATTCTTTAGAAATATGTAGGTAAATATCAGAAGCAATAGCTAAGGGAATTAAAAATGGTTGCCTCTAGGGAGTGAGACAGGTTGGAGAGAGATGGGACAAGGAGGGGTTGTTGCTTGTCCTTATAAAACCTTTTAGACTGCTTCATTTTTTAAAATATTGCATATACTTTGAAAAAACTTGAACCATCTTTATTTAAGCAAATTAAGCTGCTTATCACAGTGAAATAATGTAGAGGTGCTTTTAAAACCTTAGACTTATGACTGTTTCCATAATATGATCGGTGTATATTTCACCTCTGTGTAAGGAACATTATAAAAACCTATCAGAAACCAAACTGAGCATTATCATTTCTCAAGGTTTTTCTGGATTTTTTATACTTTAATCAATGCCACGGCCTTCCACACTTTCTTAATAAATTTCAGCATGAGGTGACTGGAAATATGAGGAACCAATGCCAGCCACTTTAGGAACTGGCTGGTGTGTTTCTCAGGGGCTTCACTGTCTCTCCATGTGTTTTTCGGCCTCTTGTTTTTCCTTCTCTTTCCTGCTTCCTGTCTGTATCCACTTGTTTTTCTTTCTCTCTGTCTTCACACACTCTTCCCTACTCCCAGACTGCATCTTTGCTTCTCTGCACAACTGCTCCACTCCCTCTTACTGTCAGATGACATAGTCTTTCCTTCTAGTCGGTATATATTTTCTCTACCTGAAGGTTACTGCTTTGTCGCTCACTTCAAACTACCTGTGAACCCAGCAGTCGTTGGAACGCTCTTCCAATCCTCTTAATTTGCTTAGGTCCCATTCATTTTGGCTTCTTTCAGCGTCAGCTCCCACTGCTAATTGCCTGATTATTTCCTTGTTTCCCAATTTGGATACCTGAGAGAGAGAGAATCTGATTAACCCAGTTCATTTTTTCATCAGAGATCTCTGGTCATAGAGTGCCCTCATGTACCCACACTGATTTAGTCAGCTGTGACTAGGAATGTGGGGTCTCACAGTAAAGAACATGACTGCATAGGGCTGCTCCCTGCTCTGGGGCTGTAGGTTGGGGGAATTGGCATGAGAAGCACTGTGATAGGTGTGTTTACTTCTGGGAAGCTTTGCTATATTGACCAAGGATCTCTTACCATATTGAACCTTATGCCCATATTCTTTGGCCATTGAGCATCCAAAATTTTTGAGACCCCTTGAACTTTCCAAACTAGATATAGAGATGGTGTGAGAAATAAGCTCTATTTATAAAGTCAAGAATAGTGCTTTTGTTGTCAGTGTGGAGACTGCATATAAATTAATGAAATTTTAAAAAATGACAGAGCTCATTGTTTTTGGAAGATATTGGTACCATCAGTGAGGGCATCCTGCTGACATATGGTGGCCTATTTGCCTTCTCATTAATCAAAAGAACATAAAAAATTTTCTTTGTAACTAGCATGATATAAATACTCATATGGATGACCTTTTTCTACTAAAGCATATTATAGCAGGTTAGACTATAAACACTGCAAATGAGCCAAGAGTGATATTACAGTAAGTGTAGTATAAAGTGGGAAAGTTCCAGGTGCATGAGGAGAGTATGCATCGGAGATCTGGTAGCACATAAGTTTCATGGGGCATGGGGTCCTATATGGGTTATCTGGTTATAGCCACAAAAGGCTAGTCTTCCTAGAAAAATAGTAATATGTGTAAGAGAACCAAAGGAGACAAAAGAGACAAGTAAAGGAAAGTAGTAGTCATTAGCATCTGTAGAGAATAAAAGTCGTGGTGTCAACCACACTGGCTGGGCAGTGCCTTGAAGCAGGAGCTGGGTGCTGGTTGGATTGCTCTTCCCATTTGGGCTAGTTTGGCTCCCATTCATCTTCAGAGCTCAGGTCACACTGCCTTCCCCAGGGAAGCCTACCCTGACCAGCCTATACTCAAACTAGATGAGGTCTCTTATTCTCTTAACTCATATTAGTTTCCTTTATAATATTATCATAACTTGTAATTATTTCTTTCTGTCTGCTTCTCCCCCTCTTCTCCAAACTCCATGAGGGCAGCATCCACATATATGTTGTTGTCGATGTGCAGTGACTGGCTCACAGTATATAGTCAATACATATTTTTGCTTAAATGAGTGAATGAAGATGAGAAGCAATGGTGAGGATGGTGGCTGAAGCCTTTAGCAGAAATAGCAATGGACTAGTAGTGGTTGCAGCTGCTTGCAGAATTGGATGTAGAATCCAGAAAAGTGAGTCATAGATTCCCTGACTGTAGCGAATAATCAATGCAGACACAAAAGACCAACCATTATCAAATTTTGAAACGGGGTCCCACTCTGTCGCCCAGGCTGGAGTGCAGTGTCACTATCATAGCTCACTATAGCCTCAAACTCCTGGGCTTAAGCAATCCTCCCACCTCAGGCTTATGAGTATAGCTGGGACTACGGGCTGCACCATCATGCCTGGCTAATTTTGAAATTTTTTGTAGAGACGGAGTCTTGCCATGTTACTCAGGCTAGTTTCAAACTCGTGGCTTCAAGTGATCCTCCTACCTTGGCCTCCCAAAATGCTGGGATTACATGCCTATGCCACCATGCCTGGCCCATTTGTCAGCTATTTAAAACATTTACATACCTAGATTTACTTGTTCACCAAGAATCCTGTATAGCTGCAGTTTTACTGTCTGTGGCTTTTATTTGCGTTCTCTGTGTAAATCTCCCATGAGATTGTTGTTGCTGGAAGCCATGGACTATCTCAAATTATGTTGGCATCATCTTAATATTTCTTATAAATATTGCTTTTTGACTACATTCTTTGTTATAATGATCAAGTAATGATTGCTTTTTTCTTTTTCATTTCAGCATGTCTTCAAATTAGAACAAGAAGAATATATGAAGGAACAAATTCCATGGACACTCATAGATTTTTATGATAATCAGCCTTGTATTAATCTTATAGAATCTAAACTGGGCATTCTAGATTTGCTGGATGAGGAATGCAAGGTAAATATGATTTTATGGGATATGTAGTCTATCAAAACAGATGTATCAAGGTCAGCAGATAAGTGAGTTCAAGCAGAAATTCATTAATATATCATAAGACGCCATCGTGGCGACAATTGGGGGCTGGGTCACGCTAACTTCCATTCTGAAGGGATGCTAGACTCTAGGCATTCTAATTACAAGTGAAACTAGGAGAATTTCCCTTCTCTTTTCAGCAGATTCTAAAAATCTGTGAAAATTTGACATTAGATACAGTTACTACCAATTTTAGCCACATTTGTTATTAATTTGCTTATATGTAGTACTTTTTGGTCAGTGATAGATTTAAAGACATGCAAGAAATTGAGCAAAAAACTATTTCGATTAATAGCTGTTTTTTATTACTGATATATGATAGGTATGCTTTAATATTTGAAGATGCAGCATGTTGGGAAAAATACTGAATCCCCAGCTTTACCACTAACTGAATGATACTAGGAAAACTTATCCTTTCTTTTAATTTCCTTTTAGTTTATATGCAATAAGTTACAACTTACCACAGGTTGATCTTCCTAAGCATCCAGACATTCTACCACATTAAGGATGCATGTAATGTGAAGGTGCTCAGCCTGACTTGAGATTTAAAAAAATGCAAAGCAAAGCAAAAATGGTATACTGCTTATTGCCCATCAAATAGGCATTTTAAGGCTGGGCATGGTGGCTCATGCCTATAATCACAGCATTTTGGGAGACTGAGGCAGTAGGATCTCTTGAGGCCAGGAGTTTGAGACTAGCCTGGGCAACATATCGAGACCTCATCTCTACAAACATTTTTTAAAAATTAAAAAAAACATTCAATGGGGCATGGTGGTGCTCACCTTAGTCCCAGCTACTTGGGAGGCTAAAGCAAGAGGATTGCTTGAGCCCAGGGGTTCAAGGCTGCAGAGAGCTATGATGGCTCCACCGCACTCGAGCCTGAGCAATAGAGTGGGACCTTGTCTCAAAACAAATAAATAGGTGAGTTTAAACTTGACACCTTTCATTTGCAATATTAAATGAATGTTGCACATATACCCTTGATGAAGGGCATGAATTCCTACAATATATTTTATAGGAAATTTGGCACCATTTATCATAATTGTAAATACATATACCTTTTCACCCAGGAGTGGAAGTGCTGAGAGTTCAGCCTATGAATGTACTTGTAAAAGTATCCAAGGTATATATATGTACATGTAAGAAGAAAGCTGTAGGCCGGGCACGGTGGCTCACGCCTGTAATCCTAGCACTCTGGGAGGCCGAGGCGGGAGGATCATTTGCAGCTCAGGAGTTTGAGACCAGCTTGAGCAAGAGCGAGACCCCGTCTCTACTAAAAATAGAAAGAAATTAATTGGACAACTAAAAATATATAGAAAAAATTAGCTGGGCATGGTGGCGCATGCCTGTAGTCCCAGCTACTTGGGAGGCTGAGGCAGGAGGATTGCTCGAGCCCAGGAGTTTGAGGTTGCTGTGAGCTAGGTTGACACCATGGCACTCTAGCCTGGGCAACAGAGTGAGACTCTGTCTCAAAGAAAAAAAAAAAAAAAAGAAGAAAGCTGTGACAGTTGTCATAATAAAAAATCGTTAACAACCTAGCAGCCATAAATAAGAGAATGCTATTATTAAGACGGAGAAAAAAATGCTAGGAATACATAGTATGATCCCGTTCATGTACATGCCTTGAAAGACAGGAAGAGATAATGAAGTTGGAGGAAATGGCAAGAGGAAACTACTCTCTATTTTATACCTTTCTGAATTATATAAATATTTTACTATGTGTAAATGTTACCTTTGTTTAACAGAATTTTAAGAACATACACGATAGCCATGATATTTTATCTTATTGTGTGAGGTTTTTGTTGTTTTAAAAGCAGAGCAAATGTTTATTTGATGATTCCTGGAATAGGGAGATTGAGTTGCTCGAAGATTGGACTGGATCACCATGGAAAAGTCTCAGTCATATTCTTTATTAGTAATTGGTTTTTGGCCCATAAGAAAGAAATTTGGAAGGAATGAGTTCCTAAATTGAATATAAATTTTCTTAGGTAATTCCAAAAAGTGGTTCTCTTTGCAGCTGATACGTCAGAAGACTTTCAGTATTCACTTTGTTTTCTTTCTTTCTTTTTTCCCTGAATGTAGATGCCTAAGGGTACAGATGACACTTGGGCCCAAAAATTGTACAACACACATTTGAACAAGTGTGCTCTCTTTGAAAAGCCTCGTCTATCAAACAAAGCTTTCATCATCCAACATTTTGCTGACAAAGTAAGGAAGCTTTATATCTTGTTTTCTTTTTGAATATTTAAGTTAAATGTGCAAAAAAAATCAACAGTCAAGAGGTATAGGGGCCCAGTTCAAGATGGCTGGATACAACTAGATACAACCTCTCCCAGAGAGGAATCAAAATTAGCGAGTGAATATTCACATTTCAAATAGGTAGTCTAAGAGAGAACACTGGAATTCAACAGGGAAGTGACAGGAATTGGGAAAGCAGAGGAGTGGGAAGTTACACGCTCTGCTCAGCCAAGATAGAAGGAAAAATGGGAGAAGCTCCCTGATGTCGGGAAAGCATGAGTGAGAGATCCCTGGGTTCCACACTCCTGCCAGGGACTTTTAAAATCCTAGCTATAGGGAGCCCTTAGACCCTCGCCGGCCCCCAGACTAAGGCAAGGAGCTGCCTAGAGAGTGCGCAGAAGCATTGCTCAAACTCACACACAGCCACACAGGCTTTTGAGCTCTGCGTTATTCAGACAGCCCAGATCCTAGAGGTCTGTGTCCTGCTCAGGGATCTCCACCATTGCTGCCACAGCAACAGGGCCACTGAGGGAGCGGGTGGCTGAGCACTTTCATATGCCCCTAGGACAGATACCGCTGCCACTGCTGAGGGAGGCAGGTGCAAGCCTCACAGCAGTTTGCCTTTACTGAGAGGAAGCTGCCCTCCCTGGTGGCAAGTTCATGGAACAACTGCCCTTCCCCCACCTGAGCATTCCTGCTGAGGCCTGGCAGCCATTCTGGGAGCCCAGCCCTAGCAGTTTGAGCACTGATCACTGTCACCACCAGGCGAGGAGGGAGCTGGAAATCCAGGTGTTTTTATGCACCCCAAGGACAGAGACCACTGCTGCTGCTTAGGGAAAGAGGTACGAGCAGATCATGCATCCCACAGTGGCCTGTCTCCACTGAGAGGAGCCCACCCTCCCTGATGGTAGGCCTAAGGCACCACCACCCTGTCCCTGCCTGAGCATTCCAGCTGCAACCTGATAGTACCATTCTAGGAGCCAGTCTCCACATGTCTGTATCCTACATGCTTTGTACTGCCACCCACTAATCCCACTGAGAGGGACCCACCCTCCCTGGTGTTAGGCCTGTAGCACACCCACCCTGCCCCACTTGAGCAT
The DNA here is from genome assembly GCF_000956105.1 of Propithecus coquereli. Classification (NCBI taxonomy): domain Eukaryota; kingdom Metazoa; phylum Chordata; class Mammalia; order Primates; family Indriidae; genus Propithecus; species Propithecus coquereli. The sequence goes on along the minus strand of NW_012151618.1, from coordinate 1,267,469 downwards.
TCTACCAGCAACCAAGGGATCACCCTGCTTCTCCCTATCACAGGGGGGCCCGAGGACAAGTTTGCCAGGTCAGTCCTGGTCTGGTCCCCACAGGACTTGAGTACACTGTCTAGGGGATTGGGGAATGGGGATTACCTAACCTAGTCCATCACTGCTGGCACCTGAACACTCCTCCAGGGATTTGAGGTCAGGCCAAGCCAAACTGCCAGCAACACCACAGCTTGTACTCACCTGGATGCACCAAAAGGCAGGGCTCCTTTGCCTCTCTACACAGATCAGTGGTGTTCTCCACAGAGAACAGGCAAGCCACAAAGCTGTCTTTTTTGGGTTGAGAAAAGAGGTTCTGTCTCAAAACCATTTAGGCGGAGAGAGAGAGGCATTTTTTTGCAACTTTCAGCAACATTGGGGCCTGGAGATAGATGACCATGTCTGACTGAACTGAGAGTCACAAGCCCTGGGACAGGGTCATGATAGAGAAGCAGACTGTGTTCCTGCCAGCCCAAGATGTGGAGCTGGTGCAGTGTCCCACCACCACCACTATGGAAACCTCAATGCAATTCACCGGGAGTCCCAGTCCCCCGACCCCTCCGTCACCCAAGTCAGGGCTGGAGCCTGTCCTCGTCTTTGGGGTATCTATGGACAAGCTTGATGTTCCAGCCCCACACAGCTTTGTCCCTCCATCTGGGGCTGAGCAGGGAACTTAGGGCACCAGGCGTTCCACAGACTAGTCTATCTCCTGAGACAAAAGAGAGTAAATACCCAGTAAACAAAGTCCAAATATATATCCACTGGCTTCTGTGGCATCTGGTTCTTACCTGTAAGTGCCACCTACTGGCCCTGAAGGTTGAAATGCACTACCCAATGTAATACTGCTGTCAGAAGGGCATAGTGCTAGAGAAAAAGATAAGTTTCGTAAGACCTCCTACAATTGCAGTCCCGCAGAAGATAGTGAGGCTGCTCACATGCCCAGTACATCTCTACTACTATCAGCATTTCAGAAAGCCATCACACAAAGGCTATGAGTTCCTCTAACCAAGGAAATAAAGTGTTTCCCAGATAAGCAAATGCTAAGGGAATTTGTCACCACTAGACTGGTCCTATAAGAAATGTTCAAGGGAGTTCGAAACATGGAAACGAAAGTCAATACTTGCCATCAATCAAAACCCATAAAACCTTAAAACTCACAGGTCCTATTAAAACAATTTCACAATTGAGATACAAAGCAGTTAGGTAAAAATTAACATTATGACAGGAACAGAACCTCACATATTAACTTTGCATATAAACAAACTAAATGCCTCACTTAAAAGATATAGATTGGTGGAATGAATAAAAAAATCTAAATCTCTGCTACATTTGAGAGAATCAATTAACTGGTAAAGATTTTTGTAGACTTAAGATAAAGGGGTGGAAAAACATTCCACACAAATGGAAATCAAAAGCAAGCAGGATAGCTATACTGATACCACATTAAAAAAAGACTTTAAATCAACAACAGTAAAAAATAAAAAAAAAAAAATACAAGGAAGGCCCTTATATTAATGATAAAGGGATCAGTTCAATAAGAAGATATAAAAATCTTAAATATATATGCACCCAACACCAGAGCATCCAGATTCATAAAACAAATACTACTATACCTAAGAAAAGAGACAACAATACAGTAATAGGGAGGGTCTTAAACATTGACTATACTGGACAGATCATCAAGGCAGTAAATCAACAAAGAACTTAAACTGGACTCTAGAACAAATGGATCTAACAGACATCTGCAGAACATTCTACTCAATAATTGCAGATATACGTTCTTCTCATCAGTGCATGGAACATTTTCCAAGGTAGACCATATGTTAGGCCACAAAACAAGTCTCAATAAATTTTAAAAAATCAAAATCTAACAAATATCTTCTCAGAATAAAGTAGAATAAAACTAGAAATCAATTCCAAGAGGAACACTCAAAACTATACAGATACATGGATATTAACCTGCTCCTGAATGATCTTTGGGTAAATGATTAAATCAAGATGGAAATTAAACATTTTTTGAAATTAATAACACAATTTATCAAAACCTCTGGGACATAGCAAAAACAGTGCTAAGAGGGAAGTTTATAGAGTTAAATACCTATTTCAAAGATTGAAAGATCACAAAATAATAACCAAATATTGCACTTCAAGGAGCTAGAAAAATAAGAACAAACCAAACCCAAAGCTAGCAGAAGAAAAGCAATAACAATGATCAGAGCAGAACTAAGAGATCAAAATTGAGACCATAAAAAAAGCAAAAGATCAACAAAATGAAAAGTTGGTTCTTTGAAAAGATAAAATTGATAGACCACTAGCTAGATTAACCAAGAAAAAAAAAATTCAAATAAGCTCAATCAGAAATGAAAAAGGAGACATTATAACTGATACCACAGACATTCAAAAGACAGTCCAAGACTACTGTGAACAATTTTTCATCCACAAACTAAAAAACCTGGAGGAAATGGATGAATTCCTGGAAACATATAACCTCCCAAGCTTGAATCAAAAAGAAATAGATATCCTGAACAGACCAATAATGGATAGTGAGATTGAATCAATAATAAAAAATCGCCTAACAAAAAAAATGCCCAGGACCAGATGGGTTCACAGCTGAATTCTGTCAGATGTTCAAAGAAGAATTGGTACCAATCCTACTGAAACTTTTCCAAAAGATCAAGAAGGAGGGAATACCTCCCGAATTCATTCTAAAAGCCATTATCACCCTGGTACCAAAGCCAGGAAAGTATGCTGCAAGAAAAGAAAACTATAGACCAATACCCTTGATGAATATAGGTGCAAAAATCCTCAGCAAAATATTAGCAAACCAAATCCACTGCAATCAAGTTGAGTTTCATCCCAGGGATGCTAGGATGGTTCAACATACGCAAGTCTGTAAATGTGATTCACCACTTAAACAGAATTATTAATAAAAACAAAAACCATGTGATCATCTCAATAGATGCAGGAAAAGCTCAATAAAATCCAATATCCCATTATGCTAAAACCCTCCATGAACTAGGCATAGAAGGAACACCTCAAAATAATAAAAGCCATATATAACAAACCCACCACCAACATCATACTGAACAAGGAAAAGTTGAAAGAATTCCCCCCACAAACTGAAACAAGACAAGGATGCCTGTTTTCACCACTTCTATTCAACATAGTACTAGAAATAGTAGCCAGAGCAATCAGGCAAGGGAAAGAAATAAAGGGCATCCAAATTGGAAAAGAGGAAGTTAAATTAGCTCTGTGTGCTGATGATATGCTCTTATACCTGGAAAACCCTAAAGACTCCTCCAAAAGATTCCTAGATATGATAAATGAATTCAGTAAAGTCTCAGGTTATAAAATCAATGTACATAAATCAGTAGATTATCTGTATGCCAATAAACAACCAAGCCAAGAATTCATCCCATTTACAATAGCTGCAAAATATAAAATAAAATACCTAGGAATATATTTAGACAGGAGGTGAAAGATCTCTGCAAGGAAAACTATAAAACACTAATGAAAGAAATCATAGAGGGCACAGACAAATGGAAAAACATCCCATGCTCATGAATTGGAAGAATCAATATTGTTAAAATGAGCATACTGCCCAAAGCAAACTATAGGTTCAGTGCAATTCTTATCAAAATATATTAGGTGATTAAGTATGAAATGTCCGATTTCCTTATGTACTAAATTTGGCAGTTGATATTTCTGACATTTCACTTTGACACTTCTTGTTTTATGTTTTTTGTGAAGGTACATCCTCAGTCTTTCAAACACATGTTTAGGCTTGTGATTATCTTTTACATTTTGTTAGAGCAATTTTTGTGAAACCATGGATAAATCAAAAATTTGTGTTATTTTCAAATACGAGTTCCATTGTGGAACAAAGGCAGTATAGACAGTTGGAAATATCAACCAAGTGTTTGGGAAGGATGTGGCGAATAAACGCACAGTACATCTATGGTTTGAGAAGTTCCATTCTGGTGATTTTAATCTTGGAAATGAGCCATATGGGCAACCTGAGACCAAAGTGGATATTGATGACCTGAAAGATGTAGTGGAAGTGAATCCATCTCAACCTATGCATGAATTAGCAGCAAGGTTTGACATTACTATTCCAACAATATTGGACCATCTGAAACAATGGGCAAAGTAAAGAAGTTGAGTAAATGGGTTCCTCATGAAGCAAACAAGTGTGAGAAGAGAAATAATCTCAAAGGTTTCTTTGCTGTCACAACATAACAATGAACCGTTTCTATACCCTATTGTTATGTGTGAAGAAAAATGGATTCTTTTTGACAATCACAAGCATTCAGCACAATAGTTAGATAAAGATGAAGTGCCAAAACACAATCCAAAGCTGAATGTTCATTAAAAAAAGCTAATGGTGTCTGTTTGGTGATCCAGCACTGGTTATCATCCACTACAGCTTCATGAAACCCGTCAGTTGATTATAGTGGATGTACTATAACCAATTGGTTGCAATGACTAGGATGCTTGCGATTAAACAGCTGTGATTGGTCAATAGAGACAGGCCAATCCTCTTGCAAGACAAGGCTCGACCACATGTCACAGAAACAGCGCTGCTCAAACTACAGAAACTGCACTTGGAAACTGTTTTTCACTCACCATGTTCACCAGACCTTGCACCAACAGACTGACACTTCTTCCGAGCTCTGGACCACTTCCTGCAAGGAAAAATATTCAGTTCTCAACAAGTTGTGGAAAATGTCTTTAGTGACTTCATTGCCACTCGCTCTCCAGACTTCTTTGCTGCTGGCATAAACCAGCTACCGTTAAGATGGCAAAACCGTAGCAAAACTGTGTTGATAATTTAGGTGCATACTTTGATTAATTATACTGCTTGTTGTTTGAGATATAATAAACTACACTTTTGATTCAGAATAGGACATTTCTTATTTAATGACCAATGTTATTTTTTATATATATATCAGAGAATTAGTAAAAAATATCCCAAAATTCATATGGAACCAAAAAAGATCCTGAATAGCCAAAGCAACCCTAAGCAAACAGAACAAATGCGGAGACATCATATTACCCGACTTCAAATTATACTACAAGGCTATAGTAACCAAAACATCATGGTACTGGCATAAAAGTAGACACATAGACCAATGGAACAGAATAGAGCACCCCAAAATAAAGCCATATGCCTATAACTAACTGATCTTTTAAAAAGCAGATAAGAATGTACACTGGGGAAAGGACACCCTTTTCAATAAATAGTGCAGGGGAAATTCAATAGCCACATGCAGAATAATGAAACTGGATCCCTTTCTCTCACCATATACAAAAATCAACTCAAGATGGATTGAAGACTTAAATGTAAAGCTTGAAGCCATAAAATTCTAAAAGAAAACCTAGGAAAAACTGTATGGACATTGGCCTAGACAAAGAATTTATGACTAAGACCCGAAAAATAAATACAACCAAAACAAAAATAAACAAATGGGACTTAAACCAAAAAGCTTCTGCACAGCAAAAGAAATAATCAACAGAATAAATAGACAACCTACATAACTGGAGAAAATATTTGCAAACTATGCATGTGACAAAGAATCCAGGATCTCCAAGGAACTGAAACAACTCAGCCTGGAAAAAACAAATAACCCCATCAAAAAATGGGCAAATGACATGAACAGATATTCTTCTAAAGAAGATATACAAATATCCAATAAACATATGAAAAATGCTCAATATCACTAATCTTTAGAGAAATGCAAATTAAAAACCACAGTGAGAGACCATCTTATTCCAGTCAGAATGGCCATTATTACAATGTCAAAAAACAATAGATGTTGGCACAGATGTGGTGGAAAGGGAATGCTTATAAACTGTTTGTGGGAGTGTCAATTAGTACAACTCTATGGAAAACAATATGGAGATTTCTCAAACAACTAAAAGCAGATCTACCATTTAATCCAGCAATTCCAGTACTGGTATCTACCCCAAGAGAAAAGTTATTATGTCAAAAAGATATCTGTACTTGCATGTTTATCACAGCACGATTCACAGTAGCAAAGATATAGAATCAACCTATGTGTACACCAACTGATGAGCGGATCAAGAAAATGTAGTGTATATATATATACCATGGAATTCTACTCAGCAGTAAAAAAGGTTGCAGCAACCTACCTGGAACTGGAGGCCATTAGCCTAAGTGAAGTAACTCAGGAACAGAAAACCAGATACCATATGTTCTTACTTATAAGTGGGAGCTAAACTATGGATACATATGATCATATATGGTGCATTAATAGACATTGGAGACTCCAAAGTTAGGAGGATTGGGGGAAAATGAGGGCTAAAAAAAATACCTGTTGGCTACAGTGTATACTATTTGGGTGACGGGTACCCTAAAAGGCCAGATCTCACCACTGTACAATATATCCATGTAACAAAACTTGTACTTATACTCCCTAAATATATCAAAATAATAAATTAAAATTTTAAAAATTTTTAAAAAGAGGTTTTATGTATTTTTTTTTTTTTTGCTGATGCTTTAGGACCTTCTTTAGGACCTTATAGGAAAAGCAGTCTTTGGTTTTGTCTTTCTTTTACCAAAATTGAATGATATACAGAATAAATACAGCTCTGTAATCCTCCATCAATAATTCTTAAATCCAGGAAACTCTAAAAACCAAGTCTTTTTATACTTCAATTAGTGGCTAAACCTGATCTCTGACCTGAATTATTATAATATAAGGTTATTTGTAGTCTTTCTTTATCCTAGTTAGGCTAGATACTTATATATTTCAGTGTATACATATTAATGTATTTGGTTATAGGTTGCTGTGTTAGACCCTGCTGGAGGTATTAAAATATGGTGTATCTCTAAATGCCTGAAAAATTTTGAGTTCTAGAGCATAGCTGATCTCAAGGGTTTCAGAGTAGAGATTGTGGACTTGCATCACCCTCTGTGAGTGATTCACTGGGTCCTTTCTAACAAGCCATGCTGTCTTGCTGCTTCGTAAGTTGTCTAGTCTACTTAGCAAATCAGCAGCCATGAGACTAATTTATATTTCAAGAAGGTTATGGGGTAAGCTTCCTGGGGTTCATTTTAAGAAGATACATGGAGTCAGCCTTGGAGGAGCTCTTTATGGCCAGGATGAGAGAAGAGGATCTATTTCTTATGAGTCTGTTTACCTATGAATTGGGAGGATCTTTTAGGCCACAATTACTCAGCACTACCATTGTTCCCTAGGAAAAACAATATTTGGAATGTTTTGCTCCAGAGTTAACACACTTCTTACCAGGAATGGTACTGGTTTCTTAGAAAAGAGTGATAATACCTGTTTACTGAGGGCTGGTCATATAGCTTGATCCTAATAAATATTTTTGTTGTTGATGATGATGATATCTATTGAAAAGTTTTATCTGTTAAGGAGATTTTTCCATATGTTTTCAGGTGGAATACCAATGTGAAGGCTTTCTCGAAAAGAATAAAGACACCGTTTTTGAAGAACAAATTAAAGTTCTTAAATCAAGCAAGGTAACCATGGTTAGGCTTACTCTAATCAGGATATATGCAATAAAGTGTTAATTACTTAAGCACTAGCTTTTTAACAATAATAATGATTTTTCTAACAAACATCAGGCTTACTTTTAGTTTTTAATTTATCATCTATAGCAATTACCACATGTCAGGTCTTGTTCTGTTAATAAATGTCTTACAGATGTTAACTTATCTAATCCTTATAATGAGGTGGTATTATCATTACTTTCATTTTATGGATGAGGCAACTAAGGCACAGAAACTTCATGGCTAGTGAGTTTTCAAGCCAAATTAAAACTCAGGCCATCTTCCTCAGAATCTATGCTTTTAACCAATGTGCAATGTTGTTGTTCAGTTTTATGTGAAATTATTGCCTCCACATTGGTTCTAGACTCTTTTATGCCTTTGTGAGAGACGGTGAGAGAAAACAGTTTTTCTGCTGTGTCATTTTGAAGGGAAGTGCTAGAAACATGAACTTATGACTCCATCCAGATGGAGGTTGATCTCTGGATCACCAGTGTGTGCAATTCCAAGTGTGGCCCAAAGCTCTTTGAAATTATTTTTCTTAGGCATAGATACTAGAAACACTGCTTTCCAGTGGGAAAAGAGTATTCCAGATGGCAAAGAATTATAATGGCTACACATTATTAGGTTGATCCCTACCTCCACCCTTTGACCTTCATCCAGAAAGGACAGGGAGGGGAGCTCAGCTCAGGGAGCAAACCAGGATACCAGTTACTTAGTTCAGCAAAATGAGTTTTCAAATATTCAGTGAAAAAGTAAAAATCTTCATGTAACTCTTTTAGATTACTGACTGGCACTCTTTGTTTTTCTGGTTTATTCTAAGAGAATCCCTGTAACTTCAGTAGAATAGTATATGAACATTTGACTCTTGTTTTTGGAATAAAAACTTTTCCTTTCAATTATTTTGGTTATATTAAGATCATATAAAGACCAAATCTCTTGAGTCCCTTCTGAGTTTTAACCCTCCAAAAATAATGAGTCGAAGTATCTATAGCAAAATGAGGGAGGTTTTTTTCTCTTAATTTAACAGGCACTGGGCATTAATGCATCCTAGCTTTTAGGACTGATATGTAAGAGAAAATTTCCACAGTGCCAATCCTTGTGTATTTTTCAGTTAAAGATCTTTATTATTTTGATTCATGAATAGTGATAAAAACCGTGAAATTCTGGTGTTATCACTTTGCCAAAGTAATTTAGCTTAAACAGAACACTCACAGGTTCTCATTCTTGAGGCACCTTTAATCAGTTGTCTTTATTCTGACTTAATTTTCTAACTGGCCAGTGGGTCTGTAATCATCAGAAGGTGCTGTGTGTTCTGACGACTCATTTGGAGTGACTACCAGTTTATGTAGCATTGCTGCAGTTGAAGTGGGGACAGTGTATGATTTACCTAACATAGCTTCAAGGCCTTCTCTGCTCCCAGTCTTTGTAGAAACCAAACCTGGGGGTGTGAAATTTATAATTTTTCTACACCTAATAGAAGCGACTGTAACATAGTGTTAATTTGTTCTCTTGGAAGTACTAATTTTAGAAGATTAATATTTGTGTTATATGTTGTGAATAGAATTCTTTTTTTTCTTTGGTAATACAGTGTAGGGTCTGTTTGTGTGTATGTGTGTTTTGTCTTTTTTTTTTTTTTTAAATTTTACAGCCCCTGGCCAAACTTACAACTTGAAAAGGAATTATAAAATTAACAGAAGGTGTCTTGTTTGATATTTTTCCACCATTGAGAAATTTTCTCTTGCCACATGTAATATCAGTAAGCACATAAATAAATTGGAACTTGACTAAATACTACCTAATTTCAATTCTACCAAATATCATTACAATGAGTTTTAACCCCTACTTTCTGTCTTGCTGATTGAAGAGGGGAAGCACAATTCATCTATTGAGTTTATGCCTTAGATCTCTCAACTATATAGTAGAATCTGGATAGTGTCTACTTTATGGAGTTGTTGAGAGGATTAAATAGGTTGTATTAAGCCCTTAGAACAGTGCTTCATGCATAAAAACCTCTTACTGAATAAGGATGTTGTCATTAATGAGATTATTTCCAACATCTTCATGAAGCTACCATTTGGATTCTGCTGGGATTTTTTTCACTATTTACTAGACATGTAAGTTCAGTTGTAAGCAAGTCAGAGCCCTGTCTTAAGAATAGAGAGATCAAAGAAATAAGATGGAATGTCCAGGCATATCTGCCTACTTATCTCTCTATCTATCTATTTTATCTTTAGATAAAATTGGCATTGCAGTCAGTGGGGAATGGATAAATTTTTCAATAAATGATTTAAGAAAATGGGGATTTAATAAGGTAAATGAGAAGGCAGAGGTACCTGCACCTTTGGGAAGGTAGGCACTTAATCAAATATTTAGGTAATATCACATCATGAAGTAGTAAATGCTGTAAAGAAAGTAAAACAGGGCACCAAGCTAGAGAGTGAGTAAACTTGGGAGGTGCTGTGTTGGCTGGAGTGATCAGGAAAGCCTCTCTGTAAAATTGACATTTGGGCTGAAATGTGAATGATGGGAAACAACAAGGCAGAGGGAAGAGCAAATGAGGAGAGCTGAGACTGAATAAGCGGGTTATATTAGAGGTAAAAAAAAGAAGGCTGGTGTAGCTGGAACGTGGTAGGTGAATAGGACATGTAGGATGGGCAGACTGGGACCACTTTCTGGAGGGCGACTTGCAGACTTGGTAAAGAGTCTGGATTTTCTTCCTGTTGTGGAAGAAAGTCTGGAAGGTCTTCAGGTGAAGAATGATACGCTGCTGTGCAGAGGTGGATTTGGGGCAGGTGGAAATGGGGCCAGAGTGACCTAGAGGGAAAGACGGATGGAGATTGTAGCAGTAGAGATGGCATGTAGTTTGTGGGCAGTGTTGACAGGTCTTGTTGATGGGTTGGTATGGAGAGTGAGAGAAAGGGAGAAATTGAGGGTGACTTCTACCTTGTGGCCTGAGGTACTGGATGGATGCTGGTGCCATTTACTGAAGTGAAGATGAGTGAAAGACCAGACTTTGGGAAAAATATTCAAGAGCTCTGTTTTAGCCATGTTTTGCTTGAGATGGCAATAAGATAGCCAAGTGGGCATGTCATTCATAAAGTTGGAAAGGAAAGTCAGCAGAGTGGGGGGAAGTCAGAGAAGGTGATAGAAATGTGGTAATCTTTAGAACTATTAATAGATAGCATTAAAGCTATGAGACTGGGTGAGATTGCCTAAGGAGAACATATAGATAAAGCATAGTAGAGCTGAGGCCAGAATCTTTAGGCATTCCAACTTTTAGAGGCTGGACAGAGGAGAAGCCAGGAAAGAAGTCTGAGAAAAATGGCCTATGAGGAACCAGGACACTGCCTAAAGAAGAACTTACAAAGCAGTTCCTGTTACAACCATTTAAAATGTACTTTTTTTTCTGAAAGAAAAGTCAATGTAGAGAATTTTAAATCTATAATTTCTATGTAGAGTAAGCCACACCAGGTGTGCGTGTATATGTGTGTGTGTGTGTGTGTGTGTGTGTGTGTATTCTGAACTCTGAAAACCAAGCCATTTTCTGGTACATGTTGTAGATACTAAGTTAAATTCACCTACTGGTGAATACGATACTGCAGCCCAGCTTTACTAACCATTTCACACAGAAGAAAGAAAAACAAAGTTTAAGCAACTTCTAATGTAGAGCCAGCAATTTATTTGGGAATAAGACATCATAGATAAGATTCTGGAGTACATGGCCTATTCATTGAGTAGTCTAGCATCTTAACCCCATGCTGAGTTTTCAAATCAAATCTATTAGGAACTCTTATTTTTCTTCTTTGGGACACAGCTTTAACATTGTAATACAAGATAATGTTAAAATATTTATTTTCTTCTTGGTTTATAGCCACCCAAGCAAGAATATATTAATATTATCTATTCTGTAAAGCAAGGAATATATTCATTCATGCAGCAAGCAACCATTATTGGCATGTTATACACATCATGAATTACTAAATTACTCTTTTGATTTTCTAAATTACTCTTATGATTGATATAGACATTAATATGATAGCAAATGATATTATATGATTTTATTTCTTAGTGAAAGAACTCTCATAGAAAACTATTTTTTCAAATTCACTATTAAGGAAATTTTTAAAAAAAAAAGAATTTTTTTTCTGGAGACAGTCTGGCATTATTAGACAAATAATTTCTAGTTGCAAACATAACTACTTAGAAGAATTGATTTTATTTATATGGGATGTGGTACTGTTATAAAGATATGTCCATATATCAGATGTTCCTGTGGATTAGTTTGAAATGTCTTTTGTTTTATAAAATTTCTCCTAGCCATGTTGACTAATACCATCCACTTATTTATTAAGTACCAGATCTTTTAATAGTCTTTCATATTGCTAACCTAACAGAACACCAAATTGATTACAGAAATTATGTATTCAAGTTATAAATTTGTTGAAAACAAATAGAAAAACTTACAGGATAAAGGTAGGGTTTTTAAACTTTTTTTCCCCTACAATCCAAACTATTTTCTAAAAATTATTAATTCATGATTTTTTTATTGTGTAATATTATAGAGATGTTCATAACACCCTTCCTGCTGAGATTTTCAGTGACATTTTGAGTCACTGCTTAGCACTTCAGTGAGTGGGTAGACAGATGAAGCAGGTGGGAATTACGCTTGATAGATAACTTGCAAACCTGGACTAATGTTTTTCTCCACCTGATGATAAAACTGTTTGTGGAACTGAGGTAATAAGATAGGACTTTCAATTACTATTTTGCTCATAAAATAATTATAGTTCAAAACCAGTATTATGTTTAGAGTTGCCCTTTACTGTGGATTAGGTTTTCAAGTCTGAGGGCAGTAGTTTTGATTTCGTTTCCCCCAAACATGGTTGTAGAATTGTTGCATTTTTCCACCTATATTTCTGTAGCATTTATCTCTCTTTCCTCTTACATTTTTGGCTTCTAACACAGATATTGATTATTTCTAGAATGTGACTTGGACAGGGGTTGCTTAAGGAAGGGAGTCACTATTTATTGAAAGTCTCTGATGTTTCTTCTGTGAAGGTGTACATTTGAATTTGGGTTTAGAATGTAATTTCCTTTCACTGTTTCTGACTCAGTTTAAGATGCTACCGGAACTATTTCAAGATGATGAGAAGGCCATCAGTCCAACCTCAGCCACCTCTTCAGGGCGCATACCCCTCAGCCGCACTCCTGCCAAGCCTACCAAAGGCAGACCAGGCCAGATGGCCAAAGAGCACAAGAAAACAGTGGGGCACCAGGTGAGTTCAGGGAGCCACTGCTGCTGTGCTCCTTTCCCTGTGGCTCAGCTGAGGCCTCAGGTCTTCCTTCAGCCTTTCAGGTAGGATTCTCAGGTAAGGAGAGGTTAGAGCTTTCACTATGAGATCACGTAAAACCATCCACTCAAACTTCTCTCCACCCAGTTTTAGACCTGTGACTGTGCATGAGCCTTTCCCAAAATTCTTTCTCTATGTTTTAATTCTTCTAGTGCATGTCATCTCTCTTAGACCACTACTGTTTTTGTTTCATCTCTGTAGTTGTACAGAACATGGTGCAGCTTCCTCAGTGCAAGAACAGTGTCCTCTCCTTCCTTGATGTCTTGTGCTCTGTGGGAGTGGGAAACATTACACATATGCTTAGTGCCTGAGCAAGGGGAGAGGCTTTGGATGGGAAGCTAGTGCTAGTCAGCTTGTTTTCCTGTGCAAGGGACCGTGTGCCCAGTGTAGATAGGAGCAGGGCCTGACACAGGTCCACAGCCTCCAGTCCTGATCCCATGTCCCTAATGGTAACTCTTCTCTGGTTGTTCTTTCCCGTTCTCCCGCCCATCCACTATACTCTAAGTCATCTGCTACTTTTTTCGGTATCTAACAGAAAAATTCCCACTTTATTTGATTAAATGGCCTTAATGGCCTTAAAGCAAGTTATATTGTTAGTCATATATGACTTATCCCAGAGCTCACAGCAGGAAGCTACAGAAACCTATATTAAAAAGAGGAGTAGGGAAAAGGGGTAGGAATAGAGGAAATGCGTATTTAGCAGAGTAAGCACAAAAATGGTAAAGTTTAGGCAAATTTTAACCGAAAGCCCTCACATTCTTGTTTAGTAGCAGTTCCTCTTCTGAAGATGGGTCAAGTTCCTAGGTGACAAAGTCATCTTCATTAGTGTCATAGGAAGAGAATTTTAAATAGTTTTATATCATCTTTGACTTTTGGCAAAACCTTGATGCCCCTTTCTGCCCCTTTTCATGCAGTTCCGAAACTCCCTTCACCTGCTTATGGAGACGCTGAACGCCACTACCCCTCACTACGTGCGCTGCATTAAGCCTAATGACTTCAAGTTCCCATTCACGTAAGTATTTCTTAACTACTGAGTAAAAAAGTGCCCATATCTCATAAGAAGTGCCAAACCAACATAAGGAAAAAACTTGGGGTAAATCTTCATGTCTTACAGAGGGAAACAACTAGTTAGTAGAATTTTTTTCAGTTTTTGTTTCCTTTTGAGAATGTGAGAACAAATTAGCAGTTAGCCTTCTGAGGATTTGAAAAGTTGAGGTTAACCAAGCATTTCTAGTTCTGTTTTCTGTTTTCAATTTACCTCCATTCAAGATTTTCCAGGGCTTTTTGTTAATTTGGGTCTTAGTTAAAACCAGAGCTACCTTGGATAAGGCTGCTTTGGCAACGACTTACCTGCTGCTTTTCAACTGTTGAAACCATCAGAGAATGTCGTCTTTTACCAACATTTCATCCTACTTCAAATACCATGTATGAGGGGAGAATGAATCTTTCTGGAGGTTTTTTTCCAAAACAGAAATATTTCTGTAATTTTAAAAGTAATATGTGTACATTATAAAAACAATTTTTAGGAAATATAGAATAATATAACAATAAATGAAAAGGCATCCCTCATGCCCAGAGAGATAACTGCTATTAACTGGCATAGGTCCTTCTTGACTAACCAATATCCCTTCCTTTCCTGTTCCACATGTGTGCTGGAGAGGGGAGAGGAGGAAGGGAGGGAAAGAGACAGACACTAACAAAAGGAAGGAACTCATGCTGTAATTGCTGTTTTGTCTCTGATTTTAACTTAATATATTGTGGACACTTCCATGTTAGTATATAGAAATCTACATCATCATTTTAATAACTGCAGACTATCCCATTGTATAGACATACCATCATTTAAATTATTCCCTATTGGTAGCCATTTAGGTAGTTCCTACAATGCTATAATAAACATTTTTGCCAAACATTTTTGAATATTTGTCTGATTACCTCCTTAGGATAATGTATTTCTAGAAGTGGAATTTGTAGGTCAAAGACAGGCACATTTACCAAATAATAACTCCCACCCCTACTCCACAGTGTATGAGTGCCCTTTTCACTAACCCCTGCCAATCTTACTTTGGAGATTTTGCCTTAGATTGGACATTGCCTTAGATTGAAAGATTGCCATCCTTCTATCCTCCTCATCACCCGGAAGTCCTTTCTGGAGGAAGTGGAAAGCAGGAAGAAGCTGCCACACCTAGGCCACTCTGCTGGACAGCTCTAGGGACCATGACCTTCCATCAGCCAACTCCATCTCCCATCACCAACAGAATACCTGAAAAGATAGAACAGGAAAAGGCTTGGATAATAGCCCAGAGCTTAACTATGGGAGTAGTAGGAGCAATCATCTGGCAGAAGGGACACCTTTCTACTTTCTCTGTTGGTATCAATTTAACTTTAAGATGCCATTTGTCTAGTGAAATAAATATAAAATGTTATAAAAAATTAAAATATTTTTCATTGATGTGGACGCCATATAAATGCTTAGTATGTACACATTAAAGAGTTTTTACAACACGAATACTTTTTTAAAAAAATAACTGAATGAGATATACTTAATTTGTCCTTCCTATTAGATAATTCATCGGGGTTAGTCAGTCTTTACTCCAGGGGGGCTACGTGTGGTGAGCGAAGGATGAATTCTGAGAATTTCTAGTCAGGCCAAGCCATGTAATGAGTGTGGGCAAAGTGCAGGGGAATTTTATGTGCTTTTTTTAAATATGCTCAATGGACTTTCTCATGAGTTGGTGATACGAACCACAGGTAATGTTTACAGCTCTTTATTTTCACTGTTAATTGTGTCCTCTCCACTCTCATAGAGTTTTCCATTTTGATCACTGCTCTGACTTTTGAATGCTTTCTTTCCTTATTTATTCATTTTGCTGTTTGCAAAAGAATCGAAACCCAGACTGAGGAGAGTAATTTGTGGCTGCAGCTAGGTTCTTGTTGGATTAATGACTTTTCGTTTTTATGTTTAGGTTTGATGAGAAGAGGGCAGTGCAGCAACTGAGAGCATGTGGTGTCCTGGAAACTATCCGAATCAGTGCAGCGGGCTTCCCCTCACGGTGAGCCTGGCATTTTTCAAATGTAAGCGATCCTAATGGGAGAGATTGCTAGTTCTTCAAATAAGCTGATATGGTTTTCTTTTTTATAGGTGGACTTACCAAGAATTTTTCAGCCGCTACCGTGTCCTAATGAAGCAAAAAGATGTGCTGAGTGACAGAAAGCAAACATGCAAGAATGTGTTAGAGAAACTGATAGTGGTGAGAAAGATTTCACTTACCTTTATCTGCACAGATACTGGCCAAAAGCCTGTGGTTCTGACCTTTGAAAGCCCTGGGAATTTCCATGTCAGATACCACTAATCCATATTATTTGAGGGTGGGATGGTGGAGGGGCACACGGTCTTGGCTTACTGTGTTTAGGATGCTAAACCTAATGAGGATGATGGTCCACTGTCAGGAAAACAGAATTTTGAGGCCTAAACCCAGACTTAAGACACATTCCTTTTAGAGAGTTTGATCATTATTAATAAAAATTTACCTAGTACTTACTTATGGAAGACACCATGTCAGATGCTGTGTGATTAAGAAAAAGTATGTCTTGTTCTTAGGTAATGTAGTCTTTCTTGGAAAATAATGCATTTTAAAGATAAGTATAATATACCTCAGTGTCTATATCAAATGCTGGGTAAGTGAGATAAAAAAATCAGAGGAAGGCAAAGCCACATCCAGCTATGGGTAGGAGGAATAATTTCATGAAAAAAGTTATGTTTTGAGTCAGGCCCTGAAGAATGGATAAGATTGTACAAAAATGGAAGGAGGCTGGGCATGGTGGCTCACGCCTTAATCTCAGCACTTTATGAGGCCAAGGTGGGAGGATCACTTGAGCCCAAGAGTTCGAGACCAGCCTGGGCAACATAGTGAGACCCCATCTCTACCAAAAAAAAAAGCCAGGCATGGGTGGACACATGCCTTTAGTCCCAGCTACTTGGTAGGCTGAGGTGAGAGGATCACTTGAGTCCAGGAATTCAAGGCTACAGGAGCTATGATTAGGCCACTGCACTCTTGCCTGCGTGACAGAGCAAGACCTTGTCTCAGAAAAGGAAAAAAAAAAGTGGAAAGAGAACATCGTAAGGTGCAAGGTGTAAAGAAGTAGGAAAGCATATGTTTCACTTAGAAAACAGCAGTTTTTGCAGTGCGAGATTTGTGTATAAGACAGTAGAAAAATGATTAGGAAATGTAGGAGGGAGTTATAAAGAATCTTACATACCAGACTAAGGAGTTCTTAAACTTTATTGTGTATCACAATAACCTGGAGGTCTTATAAAAACACAGATTGCTGGGCCCCTTCATGAGAATTTCTGATTCAATAGATCTGAGATGGGCCCAATAGTTTGCACTTCTAACAAGTTTCCAGATGATGCTAATGCTGTCTGAGGACTGACTGCATTTTGAGAACCACTTATCTAGGTCTTAGAGAAGTTAAGATTCACAAAAGGTTTTTAAAAAAATATTTTCACTTGTTTAACACTAGTCTGAATAAATTACCTCACTCTGAGGTAATTAGTGATAACTACTCACTATTAACTAAATGTAGTATCCCTTCTTTGGTAATAATATTTTTTTCTTTGAAAGAGCTAAGGCCATTTTCTTAGTAATGTTAAAAAAAAACACAAAAACTAATGCTTTTTGAGTTTGGCTGGGTTCATAGGGAACATAGAACAGAAAGTAAGAATGGTGCTACGCCTGGCCTCCTCAGCCAGGCCACTCCAGCCTGGACCAGGGCTTTGCAGGAAATTTAAGCAGAAGAGACTGAGAGGTGGAGGCAAGGTTGGTGTGGGGTGGAATGGGGGAAGCTGAGGTGGGAAGGGACTCGGTGGGGAGCGAACCACTTTCTAGCTAGGGTTCCTGCACAAACTTGATTGATTTAAATTGAAATAATTTTAGATTTTTTAGATATATGTGGAGGTTTCTGATTCTGGTTTCATGTACAAGGTAGGAGATACCTGCTTACAGTGAAAAGTGATTTTCTCTGTTTTTGCTTAGAATTTTAGATCACAGTAGTGATTATTATACATAAATTCCATTCTTTTGATATGAGAATGGTTAATAATTTGCATGCTTCTGGATAAGGTGAATCACAATGCAGTAGAAAGGTGCATGTGTGTCTGTGTTTATGGCTCAACTCTGCTTATGCTCAAAAGTCAGTATGTAATATCAATGATTGTGTTTTCGTAAAAGGAGTTTGAAATTCGTAGGGCTTTAGACACATTTATAGGGTTTTGTTTGTTTGTTTTCAGATACTATTGATAAAGCCAAGAGATTAGTGTTTAGAAATTTAACTCTTAGTATGGATACCCAAGGATTTTTTTGTTTTTGTTTTTTTTTTTAATTTTATCTCATGTGCATTTCTTCCTTCTTTATTCTTCACACTGGTGTTTTTGTCCCTTCAGCTTTCTCATGGAATATACAGCCTGATGTAATCCTTACAGCCTGGGTCAGTCAGAGAGAGTGTCAACATCTCCATTTCCTTGAGATGTTTAAAATACAAACAAGCAAATAATAGCTGCCTATAACCCACAACCCACAACCAAGTTTTGGGCCTCAGATAATAATTCCAGGTAGAATAATTCTGGACAATAACTCTTAAACTGAAGTTTTCCTTAAAATCCCTTCTATTTGCTCAACTTGCATAGGATCAAAAGTATGGCTCCATTAGTTAATTGCAACGTAGCCAAAGATTTAGCTAATAGATTCATCCCTTTACTGACTCTGCTTTTAGACATATTTTTTCTCTTTATATTTCATTTATATGGTCATTATTTCTGAGTATACAATTTCTTCCAAAAATAGGACCAGGACAAATACCAGTTTGGTAAGACAAAGATCTTTTTCCGTGCTGGTCAAGTGGCCTATCTAGAAAAATTGAGAGCGGACAAACTGAGGGCTGCCTGCATCCGGATCCAAAAGACCATCCGAGGGTGGCTGCTGAGGAAGAAGTACCTACGCATGCGGAGGGCGGCCATCACTGTGCAGAGATATGTGCGGGGCTACCAGGCCCGATGGTAGGTCTCCTGGGGACCTGTCCACTCTAGCTCACAGGCCCCTAAGGTTAGGGTGCCTGTCTAATTCACTGTCCAACTTGGATAGTTTTGAGTGGTCACCCTACTAGATAGGGCGACACTCACCCCTTCTTAGTTCCCAAGGAAAACAAATTAACTCATAAGATAGCTAAATATAATAAAATTTCACTTACCCTTATGAATGATTCAGATTCATCTTCAAAAATTTATAAATTGCTGTCTATGTCCTAAGAATTTTTTATTTTTTATACTTTTATATAGGACTTGAAGAAGTCATATGTAAATTAAAACAGTCATGAATATGAGCTAGTTAAGAATGATTCCATTGAGGAGTTTTGGGGTGCAATTAACTGAGGGGTTCTGGAAGAGAATTATGTTTTAGTGTGATTACATATTAGGATAATTTTAATTTAGAAGTATAAGTAGAAATGAATTAATGATGAAGAACTTACACTCTAAGGATAGATTTTATACTCTAACAGATAGATTCAGAAAAGAATATGGTACATTAACAATGGCCAGATCCAAGAAAGCTGGTGATATGTAAGTATGGGATTACTGTATACACCAGTCTGCTATGTAAAGGGGATATTGCCTGGGGTAATGAATCCTGTCCTAGAAAGAATGAGCTTTTATGAACTTCACTTTCTTTCTTGTCAAATCTGGCAACAGGGGCCATCCCACTTTTCAGGGTTAGGGAAGGCTCAAATGAGATAATGAATGCAAAAATACCTTGGGAAACTATAAGTTGCTATACAAATATAAGTAAATATAAATGTTGATTTTTACATACACATTATTAGGATAATATAATGGAGGTGCTACTTCTTATGCCTAAGACATTGACACTCCTAAGTTTCTACAACGTAAGAATACATTCCTGCATTTTTCTGATTACTGACAATGCACCACTACTTTCTTTGGCCAGCTATGCTAAGTTTCTGCGCAGAACCAAGGCAGCAACCATCATTCAGAAGTACTGGCGCATGTATGTGGTCCGCAGGAGGTACAAGATCAGACGAGCTGCCACTATTGTTCTTCAGTCTTATTTACGAGGCTATTTGGCCAGAAATAGGTATCGCAAGGTGAGGCATTATTTTCAACTTTGTTTATTCATTCCACTAACATTAGGCAAATTCCGTATCTGTACAAAGTCCACAGGGGCTATAGTGGCTGTAGGAGCTATATGGAGACAACCAGCAATTGAAATGTATTTTAAAATATTAAATAATTATATGTATTTATTAACAAGACAATGGAAAAAGAAAATTTACCATGGTGAAGAGGAAATAATTATAACATGCATGTGGTTAAAACTGTATTGACAAGGGTATGATGCTCCAGAAGTTTTGTATCTAGCAATAATTAACATGACTGTAGATAGTGAGTCACCAGATTAGTTGTAATCATTACCTGTGACAGTAGATGGAAGATTTTTAATCTCTGTCATTTTGGCAAGCTTACCTTCCCGTTTGACTCAGTACTCTTCTTAGGAACATCCAAACTGGGTTTTGAGGCCATTGGTATAGCAGTAGCAGTCTCTGCCCAGTTCACAGTGGGAATGACAGGTTAGAGGCTTGCTCACATGTAGGCCAGTAGCCACCCCATTAATGCTCCTTCTAGCTGTATTTCAGGTCCAAGTTTCCCCTTCGTGGATTTGTTGGTGGCGGGGGATAGGTCTTCAAGAGATACAGGTGTTCTTTAGTTTCTCTGACTCACTGATGGAAATGAGATTGAAAATGGAAGCTCTGATTATATGCTGTTTCCATTTGACTAAAATTACAAAAATGGAACAATGTCCAAAGTTACATGGGGAGAAGCAAATATAACAGAAAAATGGACATTAATAGCTTTGCCACTGTGTGCTTCTTGAGGTTTAAAGTCTGAAAGACTTCGGTTTACCAGCACTAAGTCTCATCCAGTTGCTCCTTAGTCATCTGGTTAAGACAAAGGCCTCCCTCGGGATTGTGATGTTCAGTGAGAGTTCAGAACTCCCAACCTCAGTGCAGTGTGATGCACCCACACTGAAGGCACTGAAGGCTGCCTTAGCATTCAAAAAACAGCCCAAAAAGGCAGGCTTGAGTTGACTGAAGATACTGTTCAGGTGTCCTGAACTCCTATGTTTATTTTGTATTGATGGTCTAAAACTTAACCACTTATTTCTTATGTGTGTCTTCTAGGATGGTGCTTTTTTAATTGTTTTGTTTCAGGTAATTAACCTAAAAATAGGAATTATTCTTTTAATGATCTTATTAAACTGCTATCTATTTGGGTAAATGGTTGCAGAGATTTTTACATCTTAAAAGTTTGGTAAGAAATACATTGTATCCATTTGTGAAAATCACTAATAAGTACTTAAGTGCATAACATTTAAACATCATTTATGTCATACAAGAGCTATTTAATAATATCATACACGTAGAAGGACTTCAAGATATTTCTAGTTCAACCTTTCTTCAAATTCAAGAATTTCTTCTCCATCTTTCCTAGAAAATGTTTATACAATCTCTTCTTGATAGTCTTTAGCAATAAAAGAAATTCATCTAAGGCAACTTTTTTGGTGTAAATTATCTATAAGTTTAGGGGAATATCATGGTTTTTTTAGAAAATATAACATCAAAAGTAAGATTTGTTTATTTCACATCTTCTTACTTTTAGCTTTCCCTTTAAAGCCCGATGCCTCCCACCTTTAAATCCCATAAGTGGATTCCTGCTACATTTGAAACAGTAATAGAAAACCCTAAGATAGTATTTCTCAAATATGGCAAACAAGAGTGTCATCTTTTTGTTTTGGGGAAGTAAATCAATAATCAATAACAAACTTTACAGTACCCCAAGAGTTAGCCTCCATGGTCAGTTTGCTGCCTACACCCACATCCTCATGCCCAGGCCTAATGCACTATGAGATGGTGTCAGCAGCAAGGCTGGTAGGGAAGTCTTATTCACAGGGTGCCTGGTTCTGTTAATTTTATAGAGGATCACCTGTTGCTAAGAGAAATCGTACACCAATAAGAAACCTAATATATTTTTTCTTTTTTTTAGAATTGTTTTTCTTTTGGAAATTTGGTGCTTTTTATTTAGACAGCTTCCAACTATATACTCTGCTTAGAATCATACATATAACATGTGAATACAACACATATTTTTATGTGTTTCTCCAATCACCTTCTGTAGTCTACTTTTCAAATCATTTTTAAAAATAATTTCATACCTTTATATAATATATCTGTGATATGTATAATCCACATAATACACTGTGGATTCAACTTTTGTGTCTTTTCCTTTAAGTCATGTATAGATTCTCAGCCTGACATAGGTTGATAAAATTGAACTTTGAGTCCAGTGCAGTGTCTGACATTACTCACCCTTACCTTTTTCTGCAGATACTCCGTGAGCACAAAGCAGTCATCATTCAGAAGTGGGTCCGGGGCTGGCTGGCTCGCACACACTACAAGAGGAGCATGCATGCCATCATCTACCTTCAGTGCTGCTTCCGGCGGATGATGGCCAAGCGTGAGCTAAAGAAGCTCAAAATTGAGGCTCGCTCTGTGGAGCGCTATAAGAAGCTCCACATTGGTATGGAGAACAAAATCATGCAGCTACAGCGCAAAGTTGATGAGCAGGTGTGTTTTAAAAAAAAGAGCCCTGAAAGTGGAGCATACCTGAAGAAATCCACTGCGATTGCTTTCAATATTGTTTCTCCTTGACATTACCCTTCAGTCTTAGCAAAAAGTAAAATAATTATAGTAATGAGCATGGAAATGATGAGCTTATAAGTTAGATTACAATTGTAAGGACTAAGGCAGGAAATTATTTTTGAGAGCACAGTTCAAATTTACTAATGCTCCAAACCTTTATGATCAGGAGTCATATTGTACTTTAATCTGAAGAGCTCTATCACCATTATTATTTATTTGCATTTGATACTGCGTTCATTTTACAGATGAGTTGTTCAGCATTGAAATGGCAAAAGAAGCATGGAGATGTTCATGCTTCTAAGGAACTTGCAGTCTATTTGCAGAGATATAAGTTTGTTTATGGCTAGCCACAGTGGCTCACGTCTGTAATCCTAGCACTCTGGGAGGCTGAGGCGGGCGGATCGTTTGAGCTCAGGAGTTCAAGACCAGCCTGAGCAAGAGCGAGACCCCGTCTCTACTAAAAAAATAGAAAGAAATTAGCTAGACAACTAAAAATATATAGAGAAAAAAATTAGCCGGGCATGGTGGCGCATGCCTGTAGTCCCAGCTACTCGGGAGGCTGAGGCAGAAGGATCGCTTGAGCCCAGGAGT
>NW_012151618.1:1149680-1244139 GCF_000956105.1 Propithecus coquereli | reverse complement strand
GAGTTTGAGGTTGCTGTGAGCTAGGCTGACACCATGGCACTCTAGCCCGGGCAACAGAGCAAGACTCTGTCTCAAAAAAATAAAAATAAAAAAAATAAGTTTGATTACTTAGAGGTAGTTACTAGGTAATATTTTAGTACATGCAAATGATATGAAGGTAATTAAGAATATATAAATACTAAGGAGGGCAAAGAAAAACAGGGATCAGAATGAAATGGTACTCATCAGAAAGATTTTCTGTGTAAGAGTGGGAAATTTTGAAGTAGTAAACAAAAATTTGTAGAAAACTTGTGGTTTTGAGGCCATTTTATCATTCTTATGTATCACTTACTAGTATTTGGTTTTTGCAGAACTTTGATCTATTTTCAAAAGCAAGTAAGATTCTCCCACTTTTGATTAAGAATAAGCAAATTAAGAATTTGCTATGTAATTCACCTTGTGACTATGAAGAAATCATATCTATGTTACTCATCATGTAAAGCAAAATTAATTGTGCCTGTTTTCTTCTCTCTTTGTGTCATCGAGAAGGTATTGGTTGTGTATTGCAAATGTTGTGGTTAGATACTATATCAACGCTATGATGATATAGCATGAATGTGATGAATAAGCATGGTTTTCTTACTAAATACATTTGATGATATGTATATTTACTTATTGTTACTTATGTGTGTGTTTAAAGAACAAAGATTACAAATGCCTCATGGAGAAACTGACCAATCTGGAAGGAATATACAACTCTGAGACTGAGAAACTACGAAGTGACTTAGAACGTCTTCAACTAAGTGAAGAAGAAGCTAAGATCGCCACTGGGCGGGTCCTTAGTCTGCAGGAAGAAATTGCTAAGCTCCGGAAAGACCTGGAACAGACTCAGTCAGAGAAAAAATGCATTGAGGAACGTGCAGATAGGTACAAACAGGAAACAGAAGAGGTAGGAACTATGTCCATATCCCCATCCTTACACAGAGGAAATATGCTGTCATCTTGACCTTGTCCATGTTCCTCAATGTTGGTTTTAATCGAAGGTATAATACAAGTTTCCATTGGTTTACTATTCATTATTACTGTTTCCCAAACATTTCTCCCACATGATCGATGAGTAGGCTTTAGGTCTTTTGGCAGAACCTTTGACTAACAGAGGCAAAGCAATATTTTAAGAAGAGAGTTAGCGGCCAAGTACCTACCGCATGTTCTTTTTTCAAAACATGTTGGTCTGGATGGAGTATAGATTCCCTTTTTTTCCAGTAGAGTTAATGTGATTAAGAAGCAAATCAAACAATGAACTATTAATACCTGATAGTAGCGATCCTTGTGGAAACCTGCATTAAGGTTATGTTAAGAAGTCCAAGCAGAAGAAATCCAAATGTCTGCATGATGATCATAGCTAAGAGCTGCTATGCTGGTAGAACCCACCATGATGCAAAAATTAAAAAAAATGCTTACAAATTGATCAGTGCTTCAATGCTACAAATTTGTATTAACTTATATCAAAACTTTATTAAGTACAGAAAACATTAATGTTCTCAAGTAGTAATGAGAGGTACTGTTAAAACATAAAAGTACCTCAACATTAGGTTTACTGGAAAAAAGTAATTGGTTTTCAGAAATTCCACTGGTATTGCCATCTTTAAATGAAAACAGAGTTGACTGTATCAGCTATAACTGCTGGCAAGCTTTTTTTGTACTGACTTCTGAATGTTAACAGCAGCATGTGCAGAGAGAACCTTAGTGAGAGCTTAGATGCAGTTCGGTTGGAATAGAGTAGCTAGTAAAATTGCAATCCCTCCACAGTATTCAGAGTCCCAACAAAATAATTCCTTCTATATCTCTGGTAGATCTGGACTCTGTATAGAAACCACCATGCCACTATGTAATGTTTTCCTTTTTAATGTGGTGTTGTTTTGACATGGCAAAATTGTTCTCTCTGAATTTCAATGTACATTCTAAGGGATATTCTTGAATTTTTAAGATCTCTTTTCTTCCTTTAAGTCTCCTGAGTCTATGGAAGCTTTCTAGATTCCTCTGAATGTGTAGAATATTTAAGCTTGGTGGAAAGAGTATTTTTTCCTCTTCAAAGCCAAGTTCTTGCCTTTTTAGTCTGATAGAATAGTATATAACAGATTCAGAGTGCTCCTTTCATTTTGTTTCATTGTCTTCTACTTTTCACAGGGAAAGCTATAGGCACTACCATTAATCCTTGTGAAGGAGTGTAGTGATAGGGAAGAAGGAAACTATTTTACTGTGACAGTAAACTATTTTACTGTGACTATTTTACTGTGACCATCTTCCATGGTCAAGAAGATGACATTCTCAGTCAGCCTGATCAAGGAGCCCAGAATTTACTAGAGCTACGGCTTTTAATCAGGACTGTGTATCAGAATCTGCTGGAGAGTTTTTTAAAAAGGGATCTGTCCAAGCTCTCAGAGTGTGGGCTAGGCATGTGTATTTTGAAAAAGCACCACAGGTGATTGATTGCACACCCTTGCCAAAGAGAAGCCTCTCTTCAGAGCCTACAGAGAACTCCAGCCTTTTTACTGGGAGTAGGTGTTAAGGCCCTGTCAGTACAGAGGGAAGAGACTGAACTATCAGAAGACATCCCTTCTGGACTGACTTCTGCCGTGGCACTCTGTTGTTATCTAACTTTCTTGGCCTCCCAGGATCCTTCAATCACAGAGCCCTCTTTCCCTGGCTCTGAACCCCTGACATGAGAGATTTGCCTGCCATCTTTCTCTTTATTATTAAAGCTCTCACTCTGAGAGTTCCTTGTACTTATGCTTAGAGAAAGGATTTCAGATTTCACTCGTTGCAAACACATATTTTATTCCAAAGATGAACTGAGTAAATTATGTACTTAGCAAAGTTACCTTTTGATTTTTGCTTCCTGTGAATCCTGATCCAGTCAGAAACTAGAAAGTTAAGGATCAGTGCTTTTTTAAAACTTGTGGTAAATACACATAACATAAAATTTACCACTTTCACTATTTTTAAGTGTACAGTTCTGTGACATTATATACACTGACATTGCTGTAAGATCAAAACTCTTAAAAGGAGATGAAAGGAAAACTGTTTTTTCAAGACTGACAGCAGAGAGTGTCAGGTCGTCAGTGAATTTCCCAAACTAAAACGCCCTCATGACCTTCTTAACTTCCTTAATCTCTCCACTTGAATGATGGGTACACATAAGCTTTGTGTTAAGGTGCTTAGATGAGAAGGTAATATCCTTGCTTCAAGAGTAAATGATGACTAGATTCCAGGAAATTGCTAAATGTTTAAGGTACAAAGTAAAACAATAGCACCACCATTCTTGTCCTCTAGGAAATTCTAGTCTATTCTGGAGAGAGAAAAGTAAATCTTTTCTAGGGGCTGTAAGAGGCATATATAGGGTCTTGCAGTAGCTCATAGATAAAAACATCTAATTGGAGGGAGTTTCCAGGAAGGCTTTCTGGAGTGGGTAATACTGGAGCCAAATTTGAAGGGTGACTAGACACAACTTGGCAAAGACATGAGCTAAGAAATGGTGGAAGCAAGAAGAAACTGCTGTGTGGTCTTTAGACTTAACAGTCAGGCTTCTTCTGTCCATTAGTGCCATCTCAGTTTATTGTTTCATTTTATAGCTGGTATCAAATCTGAAGGAAGAAAATATTTTGCTGAAACAGGAAAAAGAAGCCCTCAATCACCGTATTGTGGAACAGGCTAAGGAGATGACAGGTAAGGCTCACGCGAGCCCAAACCGCTATAGCAAGCCAACCTCTTAGCAAAGTTTTATAAGTTACAATGTTATTTTATGAGTTACAGCATTGCTTAGAGGTTAAATATTTTAAAAAGTTGAGGCTGTCCTCTGTAAATTTACAAAGTTTCAAGAGGCAAGAGTTCCAAATATTTTGGTTGAATTAGTTGGTGAACTTGTAAATCTGGTCTGTGTACAGCTATGGCCTCATGTTCAGTCAAATGTCATACGTAATTTTTTAAGAAATTAATTTGTTCTGCACGTATGGCTTATAGGATTTCTATTGATTGAATAAGAATTCTTGAGCTAATATGTATATATGTTCATATTGTTTTTACTTATTTATTTTTTTGCTAAACCCAACAGACGTTTACTCTTTTAAGATTCACCATTCTTTACCACCAATCTAAAAAAAACACTCTAAATTTTTTAACAGAGAACTAATTAGATGTGAACATTTATTCTACTTGCTGTTTGTGGAGTATATTAGAATGATTCTTTACAAAGAATCCATATATATATATATATATATATATATATATAAAAATGGGATGAAAAGATATAGATCTAAACTACAGTAATTCGTGGTAGAAATGAAAGAGAAGGGTTGGAATGAGGATATATGAAAATAATCAACAGAATGTTATCATTTTTATATGATATTCAGAAAAGATAAAAATATTCTAAAGTTTTAAGATGAAGTACCAAAACAATGATGGTGTATTATTAGTAATGAGGAAATTGAGAAAAAAAGTACCTGTTCATAAGACAAATTATTGAGATCAGTTGTTAGAGTGTTAAGTTTTGGATGTCAGTTAGGGCCTCACCATGGAGGTGTTCCAAAAGCAAATCCAGATTAAAGATTAGAGAGAAAATAAGAAATGAGCATGCAGGTACCCATTAAAACTGTGGTGATAAGAGAGCCCTCTGTGCTTTTCCCCATACTGCCCCTTCCCTCCTGGTTGAAGGAGATGATGTAACGGAAAGAAAACAAAACCTGGTTTAATGAACATACTAAGGGATAAGATGAAGAAAAAGAAGGCAGAAAAGAAAATTAAGAAAGGAAGTAGAAAACAGAGTCGCTGAAGACCTGGAAAGAAAGATTCTAGGATGCACAATGTGAAAAAAGGATCTAGAATGCTGAGAATCTTCTAGGAAAATACAAAATATCATTTGAAATTGAACTATATAAGAACAAAGAAATAACATGAATTTGCCTAGGGAAAATTTGTTGGTAGTCTTCTACCAAACTGGTGAGAATAAAAGGCAATTTGTAGAATGTTTCAGAGAGAAGAAATTCTTTCATTCATTCATTGACAAATTATGAAAGTCCTACTCTAGGGAAGCACTATGGTGGGCTCCAGGGAAGCAGTTCTGACAAGAGACTGGCAGCCCTTGCCTCGTGGCGCTGACAGAGAAAGGAATGGTGAAGAAACAGTGCAGGCAGAGTGGTTAAGATTTAGCCACAAAATACAAGGATAACATGGAGCAGAGTGGTAGGAAGCTTAATGTTATAAATGTGACTGGTTGGCTCATGGAGTTAAAACACATAGCCAAGATTTGAGGCTTTGTTTTTTTGCTTTATCTGCAGTCAGGGGCTAATCTCCAATCTTCAGACTGTGTCCTATCCAAATGCAAGCTATTGCAACTGAGAGGGCAGAGTGGGGTGTATGAGTAGAAAAGCTAGGGTTTCCCGAGCAGCACATAGGGAATGACCAAGAAGTACACAACTCAGGTGGCCAGGTCTGAGTATTTTATCTGGTTAGAAATGGGGCAGTAATAGGACAGCGAGGGAGTTCAAAGTACTAGAAAATTATCAGATAAAACCATGGGACTAAGATGAACTGACAGAGGCTCTGTAGAGTAGGACAGCCAGGTCCACTGAAAACTTGCCATTCCCTTGAAACATACCTCTGGCTTTTTGAGAGAGTACACTAATTTGAACAAAAGAATTTTATGAATAGCACTAGAATAAAAAACTGTATACTTTAATACTAGACAGTAACTAGGAAGTTTTTCAGGGATGTGCTATAACCAGTATAACTAGTGGGACTAAGGCTGTAGTACATGGAAGAACTCAGTAAATGACTTAATTTCCTTTTTGGGGCATATTTTTTCTTTCCCTACATTCACTAAGATACTCTTCATAGATCATAGTGGTGCTAAATTAAAATCCCCTGCAGAGAAACTAGAAGTTAGTGTACATGTTTAAGTTCTTGCACTCTGTGGAGCCATCTTTGGTATGCATATCCCTCTTCTTTCTTTCAGAAACTATGGAGAAGAAGTTAGTAGAAGAAACAAAACAACTGGAACTTGATCTTAATGATGAAAGGTTGAGATATCAGAACCTTCTGAATGAATTCAGTCGCCTAGAAGAACGATATGATGATCTCAAGGAAGAGATGACCCTGATGGTGGTGAGTCAGACACTTTTTTTCTTCCTGAGATGAGGTCTCACTCTGTGGCCCAGGCTGGTCTTGAACTCCTGGTCTAAGTAATCATCCCACCTTAGCCTCCTGAGTAGCTGGGACTACAGGTACACAATACCACACCCAGCTGCTTTTTACCTTAAATGAAAAACTTTAAAGATATACAAAAGTAGATAAAATAGTAGAATGAACTTCCATATCCTCCATGTACCCATCACCCAGTTCCAAAATGGTCAACACATCTCTACCTCCCATTCCACACCCCACCCTACCCATCCAATGGATTGGATTATTTTAAAGCAAATCCCAGAAATCATATAACGTTATTCACAAGTACTTCAGTAAAGTCAAACACTTTAAAGACTGGACTATAAGGTAGTATAATGTCAATACAGATGGACTTTGTTTTAGATATCAAATGGCTTAAGGTAAAATTTGCATATAAAGCAAATATTTATATAATCGAGTATTTCCTCCATTGGTTCTTATTATTATTTCAAAGATATATTCCTATAGAAAGAAAATTCAGACTCTATTTATAATAAATTATCTATTCCAAGGACTCTTCTGTATTTGTCATTGTACATTTTGTACTTGGAGTTTGCACACACTCCCTGTTCTGCTTATCCTGCTGTCAGGAAACAGAGAGTTCCCTAGCTCTCTTGTTCATTACAAGTATCAGCCTTAAAGGTAACCTAATGGTACAGATGGCCAGAACTGTTCTGAAATAATCTCTTATAAAAAGCAAGATAATTCGATTTCTGTGGGGTAGAGTATTTGCTTCAAATTTTGCTTCTATCTGGATCTACTGACAAAGTTCTTTAAAATGTGACACTTAAAAAGTCAAAATAAAAAGGATTACGTAACACAGAAGAAATGTTCCCATCATCTTTCAGATGAGAAAATCTTGTCTAAAAAAGGTTAAAAAGCTAACATAAATCTCATGGTGGAGTATTATTTCAAACCTCACTACTCTACCCTGATTTATACGTGATGACGAAGACAAATTAGAAGTTGGAGCAAGTCACTGTTATCCATATAATTGACAAATCTAAGGACCCTTGTCAAGCCTGTCTTCCTTGATTGCCATACTGCATTTGGCCCCATTGAAGCCTTTTCCCTTTCACATTCTGTGCTTCTTCACTTTCTCTAGCATCCTTTTCTTCTCCAACACTCATGTTCCTTGTGTTCCATTCTTCTGTATATTTTTATTCACTCTATTTACTAGATAACCATGCCAACATTTATAGTTAATCTGTGTTTCAGTTATGGTCAGAGGTAAGCTTTATATCCCACTGGATGTTTCTGAGGCCCCTCGTTAGTTGGGATGTTAAAAAGTGGAATTGGAAAAGAAATGATTCTGAGGTCAAATAAATGTGGTAATCAACCAGGTTAAACAGAAACAAACAGATTTTTCTTCTACAGAATTTATTTGATTCTTTAGTAGTATATGCCTTATGAATCTCAGAAAATAAAATGAGAGAAGCATGTGCCATGCTTCTCTGATCCCTCTCTGAGCATATTCCAGAGACATCTGTGAGGTTGTGGGTCTTTTTGGTCAACAAGGTAGTCATCTCCCTAGAAAAGGCCCTCTAGCGATGACCATCCTCCAGTTGCTCAATACGGCTCCTCCTTCCTGCTAAGCAAGTCTCTGCCTGCTCTCCTTCTGTTCACAGCAGTGCTCCAGGGGTAGTTTTAGCTGCTTGATTTCTTATTTTTCAGTCATTATTCCTGTCCATGGTATGCCTGTGACTCACTGTCATTCCTCTTGGGTGACAAAATGGTCCGAGGAAGGGAAAAGGAGAAAGCAGAAGAAGGGAGATCAGAACTTGTTTGCTTCCTGCTCAGCTCTGCACTAGGTCTCATTTCCTAGCTCTAGATACCTTCAAGATCATAGCCTTTGAAGAGAGTATTTGCCAAGAATGGAGCTCTCACTGCCGTAATCCAGAGCTAATGAAGCATTTTGTTGTAAATAGATTCCTCTGATGGACGGAGGAAACTTTAGGAAGGGGAATGGTAGACTACTTCAAGGGCTTTCCATAATCTATGTGATATATGGGCCAAAGAACACTAGTACGTTTATAGTGTCACTGATTACCAGGCTCTAGAGTGGTTGACCCTAGTACAAGAAGTGTTATATTAAATAGAATTTTTCTCCAAAAACGTTGAATTGTCCAGGGAATTTAGGGGCAGAAGCAATGAGGAAAACACTGATTCAAGGCTAAGGATTTTCAAGTCAACAATGAAAAGATAATGAGGCAAGGGAATCCAGGCTTGTGAAGTGTTTAAAGATAAACTAATTGTTTAAAGATAAATTAATTCCAGAGTTAGGAGGGAATCCAGCTTGTGAACAATGGGGTCATTAGTCTTGACAAAGAGAATAAACTAGGTTCTAGAAAAGAAGAAATTATGGGAGAAATGACAGATAAGGAGCAGAAGAGGAGTGAGATGCAGATCTCAAAGGAGAACATGACGGTGGAGTCAAGTGTATATTCTTGTAATTGAATAACATATGAACAGGGAAACAGAATCCTAAAAACTTGGAGAACTGAAAAATCACCAATGGGGAGGTTGTTGAGTTACTACAGGGCCCTAAGAGTCATAGAAGCCGCAGTTAACATTTATCAAATGCTTGTTACATGCTAGCCTAAACACTTCATTGCACATTCTTATTTAATCCTCACGTAAACTCTATGAAATAGAAATTATTGTTCCTTTCTTCCCAATAATGAAACCGAGGCCTGGAGAAGTTGGGTGAGGCAAGAGTAAGTGACAGAGCTGGGATCCCTACCTAATTCTCATTTGTTTCAGACCCAGAGCACTTAACCATTACCCTGTATCCAAAAGTCACCTTACAAAGCAAATAGCAACATTGCTTTTATTAATACCTTCAGGTGTTCATTGTTTAAAGATAGATATATGTGGGAAAATAGAGATCTCTCTCATTTTTAACATGCTTATTAAAAATCTTCATCCTGGTGTTTATCTTGACATATCTGTTTTCCTTAATGACATAACCACTTTATTAAATAACTGCCATCCCATACAACTGTGGGGGCTTGGCCTGGGAACTTTAGGAGTGCCTGTGTATATAAACAGTAACTCCAAGTGCCTTTGGCTTCGTGTGTGGTGATTCTCCACTTTAATGTACACCCCTGCTTCTGGATAGTTAGTTCCAGAAGTTCTGGTGTTCTTGGGTCTTCCTTCATGTTGGAGTACAGGTTGGCCTGGCCTGGGAGACTTTTAACTGCCCCTGGGTGAGTCTGCTTTTTATAAGCCTGGATGTTGGAAAGAAAGAGACAAAGAAGCCCTTTGTGGCTTCCAGCTCTTTTCCTGCAGCTGGTAGAAGGGGTAAAGAAAATTGGACAGATCAGAAAGATCTCAGAGGCCTTTCTGAAGCTCTCAGGATCTGTAACCCTGGGATATTCAGGTCACTGAAACTTTCCACCTCACCTGCTGAGAACATCCTAAGAGTGAGGGTCACAAACCCAACCTTTCTATTCCTTCTTCCTTCAAGTGACTTTCTAATACCTTCTCCTACAGAGGGAAATGGGTAGTAATTGCTTAACTTTTCTATTCCCCATAAGCTTTCTGAACACTAATTTCATAGGTATCATATGTCATTAAAGTGTCACCAGCCAGGCATAGTGGCGCACACCTGTAGTCACAGCTCCCAGGGAGGCTAAGGCAGGAGAATTGCTAGGAGTCCAGCCTGGGCAACATAGCAAGACCTCATCTCTACTTAAAAAAAAAAAAAAAATGCCACCTGGTCTGCCCGAATTAATAACCCAGGGATCGTCAGAAGATTCTTAGAGCAGCTTTCTTACCTCCCCTGTACTGCTTACTCTAGCTAACTTCATGTATAAAAGTGACAGAAATTATAGTTACCTCTGTGAACCCCCTCTGCCACCTTTTTTTTTTTAGCATTTATGCCCAATTATCATGTAGTAAAATGATTATGTATGTTATTAAATATATTTTATGAACTTCTTAGTAAATTTTATTTGATTGCAACGCTTGAGTCAGTGCTTGGATGCTGAGACATCAAACCTTTATCCAGTGTGACTGACCACTCAAAACTCTAAACACCTAAAGGGAACTCTGCCAATATTCAGGTGATTTTCATTTGGGTATTTGGTTTTGCAACTATTCTTGTCATGCCATGCTGGTGTACCTCTTTCTTTTTGAGGAGGTGACCCTTTTTAACGATTTGGTCAAACAATATGGAAAACATCATTTGGGCATCAGTACAGGAAGTCAGTGAATGGGGATAAGAACCAAGTCAAGGCAGATGCTGTCTTAACTATGCCTAGTTTGATTATGTTATGTTAATTATACCTGGGTTATTTGCCTTGCAGAATGTGCCTAAGCCTGGACACAAGAGAACTGACTCCACCCACAGCAGCAACGAGTCTGAATATACCTTCAGCTCTGAAATTGCAGAAACAGAAGACATTCCATTTAGGACAGAGGTACATTTTAGACATCTGTCACTAAAAGTAGGAGGTGACCGTGCTGTTGTTAGCAGGGAGCATTCCCACTGCAGAGCAGACTCCACTTGCCCATAAACATAGCATTTGTGTCAGTCGTTTATTCTTCATAAGCAATTTGTGGATACATACTTCTCTTATATACATATTTATGTGCACATAAGTGCTGTGTACATACATACTTATTACATATATTTTTGTCAATACACAATTTAAATTTTTATCTTTGATGGTGAGATTTTTCTTTTTTAATTCCCTCTGTAATACCTTAACATATTCTGTGTAAAGAAAATACAGCCTATCAGGAATTTATTTCAGACTGAGGTAAATTGTTTAAAAAATAAACCTTTTGTCCTTAAATATTATAAATGTCATTGTCCAAGACTTTAGCAAAACTCCTGCCTCTGTTTGATATTAGTTTTTTTTTTTTTTATTTCAGCATATTATGGGGGTACAGATGTTTAGGTTACATATGTTGCCCTTGCCCCCTCCCCCCAAGTCTGAGTTTCAAATATGTCCATCCTTCGGGTGGTGCGCATTGCACTCTTTGTGTATGCAGATACCCGTCCCCTCCTCTCACCTCCCCCTCCCCCTCCCCCCTGCCCAACATCCAATAGATGTTATTCTTATATGTGCATTTATGTGTTGATCGGTTAATACCAATTTGATGGTGAGTACATGTGGTGCTTGTCTTTCCATTCTTGGGATACCTCACTTAGTAGAATGCGTTCCAGCTCTATCCAGGAGTATACAAGAGGTGCTATATCACCATTGTTTCTTAAAGCTGAATAGTACTCCATGGTATACATATACCACATTTTATTAATCCACTCATGTATTGATGGACACTTGGGTTGTTTCCACATCTTTGCAATTGTGAATTGTGCTGCTGTAAACATTCGGATGCAGGTGTCTTTCTTATAGAGTATCATTTGGTCTTTTGGGTAGATGCCCAGTAATGGGATTGCTGGATCGAATGGTACTTCTACTTGTGATATTAGTTTTTACCAATGTAATTTTCTTCCACAAAAATACATGGAAAATAGTTCAGAAATCTGCCTTAATGTTTTGTGTTATGCGTTATGACATCAAAATGATGTATTACTGTAACTCCAAAAGTACAGTGATTATTCTCAACTAATCCTCAGATCTTCTTTTCAAATATGATATAGTTTCCATAATGGGTAATTCAGGCCCAACTGTTCTATTTTTATATCATATTCTTTGAAAATGGCCAAGTCAGAAATAGATTGCTTCTGGCAGAATAGCTGAAAAAAATTGAATGATTATTTCCTTTCTTGTCTTAGTTCTACTTAAGAATGAAGAGCTTCTGCCATCTCATTCTGTTAAGTTTGAAGAAAAATGTTATATAGTTGGACTATCATCTAGTTGGAATTATATATACAAGAAGGCTAATAAGTATTTGTTCAAATTCACAGCTTGTGTCAGAGCCAATATTCTAACCAAGGCTTGTCTCTTTGGAGTTCATGTTCTTAGGGACCATATTCTACTGACTTCCATCTAGGAATTCTACACTACAGTTTTCCAATCCCTTTTCTCTCTATAGCTAATATTAGGCTGAGGCCCATGGATATGATGGTATGGCCAGTATGTAGCAGGATAGAGGTTTTTCCAATTATCTATTGTTATACAATAAACTATCCCAAGTTTTAGTGGTTTTAAACAATGGCAATTTATTATTACTTATAATTCTGTGGGATTTGACTCGGTGGTTCTTCTGCCCCACATGGTGGTGGTCAGAGTGCCTCCTCAGCTGCATTCAGCCAGGTTGCTTGGCTCTCTTCCTTGGGCCTCTCCATGGAGCCTTTCTCTTCAGCAGCAGATTGGGTGGGTTCTAAGGGTATGAGAGTGAAAAATGGCAGGCCTCTTAGAGTTAGGCTCGAAACTGGCCCAGTTTCAATTCTGCCACAGTATGGTCAAAGCAAATCACAAGACCAGCCCAGATTCAAGGAGAGGAAAATAGACTCCATCTCTTGATGGGAGGAAGGACATGTGTATTGAGAGGAATTGTTGGTGGCCATCTTTGGAGAATACTACAAAGTTAGGCTTATGAAGATTTCAAAATTAAGACTTCTGAGCCTTTGGTGGATATGAAGGTTTTAGGATTGCATCCTGTTGATCGCAGTGGGAGTACTCATTCCTAGTAGTCTGAGGGAAGCCCGTTTACAAAGTGTCCACTTCATTGTAGTATCGTTTGAACAGCTCCTGCTCTATGAGAGGGGGAAGCCATGACAAAAAGGGTGTTTTGGCTGGAAATTATTCTGTATTAAATTCAGGACAAGGAGGGCTCACGCTGATAGTTTTGTTTGAGGACATCACATTTTTAAACTCAAAAACTCTTATATACAATACTTTACCTAATTTTTACTAGTAATCGTGTTTGTCAGGATCTCTGCTCTTTTCACTCTACTCTTTTAAAGTTTTCTCCAGATTCTTACAGATCTGGGGAGGTAAACTTTTTGTTTCTAATTCTCACCTGTTTTCTGCTGAAATTATCTCACATTAAGAGAGAGACTAGTGTGGGATTTAGTACAATTTTCACTTCTTTTCAAATAATGAAGTATCAATTGTGCTCTACAAATCACAGAAAGATCTTGGAGTATTGTATAATGTCCTTCATGTGTACTGAACCACCAGCAGTAGGTCACACACCAGAAGTCTTTTCTCAATAAAGGGGAAGGGATTTCACTGAGCAAGTCATGCTTGAGAACAGTCCCTTGTAAGTAAGGACATGCATCTGAAATGTGGCTGGCTTTTGCTAGGAGGGCTATTTTTACAATGGGACAAACTGCAGTAACTCTTCTCCTTGGGACTGAATCCATAACCTTAGCCTCATTCTCTCTTTGACTCTGTTTCCTCATTTGTGAAGTGGGGATGTTACTACTGTCTTACCTTTTAGCAATGTTTTAAGTATTAAATGAGTTCATTTGTATAAAACAATTAAACAGTGTCTGGTATATAATAAATAATAAATAAATGTTTTTGCTCTAATAAATAGGCTTTTAGTGATCACCCCACAATTCTGACTGTATGTGGCCAGGATCAGAAAGGTAGAGGTAGAAATCTATATAACTGGTAATAGAAAAAGATTTATTATCAGAAGAGAAGTTGGGCGGGAGAGAGATACCAGCCAAAGACTGTGACTGGCTGTGAATTTCTCCTTCTAATTACTTATGACTTCCAGGTTTGGATTTCTTTCTGAAGCTACCTCTGTAATGGCCAGGTTTACAAATAGCCTCCCTAAAGACATAAGGAAAACTTTCAGCTCTTATATGTACAAAGTAACTCTTTTAGAATCTGGTGCCAGGAAAATAATAGGCCCACTCTTGTTTAATATATATTTTTTTAATTAGAATAGGGTGGTGTCTGTCAGACTTTTGGGAATAGAATTCCAGTCTCATCATGTAATAACAGCAAATTTTATGTAACAAAGGAATTAAAACCTGTGATTTGTTGTTCATGAGTCATGATGGCTATTGCTATTTCTCTCTCCATTGCTGTTTCTCTCTGGAGAATTCGCCCGCCAGCTCTACTTGTTTTGCAGCCCTCCCACACTTCCAGAATCTTCATGGGCTGGTTTACATCGTTCTGGAGTCATTGCTCCTCCCTGCTTGGTCGTGCACCTCTTCTGGTAGCCATTGACTGATTGGCCCAGTTCTACTCTGCTCTCAAACATCCTCATACCTGCCAAACCCAAAGAAAAAATCATCATAACTTTGTCAGCTATTGTTAGGAATAATTCCAGAATGACTGCCAGGCCTGTAGTGGTAATTTTATGAATAAATTCTGTTATCTTCTTGATTTTTTTTCAGACAACAGATTGGTGTTATTTTTTAGGTCAGTTTCAAAGCTTCACTCTCTTAAAAAAGCCCCAGGTGACAAAGTCTTTACTAAGAAAGGAAAGCAAAACAAAACCCAGAAACTTCTCTGGGCCAGATGGGCCAATCTTCCTTCTTGCTCATGTGGTATGGCAAGGACAAATGGCATCTCTTTAATTAGATGTGTCATTAGGGATAAGAATGGGCACCATCCAGAGCACTCTTAAATAATTACCAATCTTTATGCCTCAAGTAACTTTGCATTTGTCAGATGTTATCTTTTGTGTTCTTCCGTCTTCTATTTTAATATTCTTATTCATAGAATTTTGCTCTTATCTAGCAATCAACTAATTCTTTATTAGTTTTAGCTGATATATAAGGAGTTACCCCATCCCATTTTAATAAGAGGATTCCTTTGAAACAAAAATGCCCATTGAAGGTTCAAAGGAATGATTTCCAAATGATGACATTTTAGGTACAATGGATGAAGTATTATATTCATTTGTAGAATTTCTAATATAGTGTAAAAAAAGATTAAATAATTAAAATATTCAGGGACATGTACATCATTAATAAATGAACAAACATTAAACATATAAAATAGAATGTTTAAATTATAAATAAGTTAAAATATAAGTATTTAGCTTATACTTAAATACATAGGACATATACAAAAGAATTTTTATATGAATGAAATTCTATAATAATGTTGAAACAAGATCATATACCTAAACTTTTACTGTTGAGTGTTACAAAGTGGACAGTAAGAAAGAGTCCAGGTATAATTAGCTGTGGGCGAATGACCTTAACTATCTATAAGTGCCTACTTCTTAGTTCAGTTGATTCTTCTTAGGTCATTTTGAGAAGTGGAATAGCACTGAACTCAGCACTGCTCAGAATTCATAAAAGGCTGGGCACAGTGGCTCACACCTATAATCCTAACACTTCGGGTGGCTAAGGTGGGAGGATCACTTGAGACCAGGAGTTCAAGACCAGCCTGAGCAACATAGTGAGACCCAGTCTCTACAAAAAATTTTTTCAAAACTAGATGGGCATGGTGGTGAGCACCTGTAGTCCCAGCTACTTTGGAGGCTGAGGCAGCAGGATCGCTTGAGCCTAGCAGTTTAAGATTGCAGTGAGATATGATGCCCTATCTCAAAAAAAAAAAAAAGAATTCATAAAAGACCAAAAGTAGCTAACGAATATAAAATTCCTGAAAATATAAAAATATTCAATCTTGGATTGGGCACAGTGGCTCACGCCTGTAATCCTAGCACTTTGGGAGGTCTAGGCGAGAGGATCACTTGAGGTCAGGAGTTCGACACCAGCCTGAGCAAGAGTGAAACTTCATCTCTACAAAAAACAGAAAAATTAGCCAGGTGTGGTGGCACATGCCTGTAGTCCCAGCTACTCAGGTGGCTGAGGCAGGAGGAGGGCTTGAGCCCAAGAGTTTGAGGTTGCAATGAGCTATGATAATGCCACTGCACTCTAGCCCAGGTGACAGAGAGAGACCCTGTCTCAAAAAAAAACTATTTAATCTCATCAAAAGTCAAAAAAATACAAATTAAAATAACAATGAAATGCCATTTTTGGGTCTATTAACTGAGATAAAATTTTTTTTTTTAATTATAACAGTTACTGCTGTTCTAGGCCAGATGGCAGTTGCTGATAGAAGTATAAATTGGCCCTTAACACATTAAAAACATTAATGTTCCAATAGCAAAAAATTAGAAACAACCTCAGTGCCCATTAATAAGGTAATAAGCTAAGCAAATGATGATACAACTTATCATACTGTAAATTTGGAAAACAATTGTAATACAGTACTACCTTTAAAAGACAATAAAAAATTATAATAAAAATATTATTCTAATTCTTTAAATCTATAAGTGTATAGCAAAAAGACTAGGCAAAAATAGTGGTTTTTCTCTGGATATGGGATTATGCCTGTTTTTCTTCTTTGTACTTTTCTTATTTCCT
This sequence comes from Propithecus coquereli, assembly GCF_000956105.1. Lineage (NCBI taxonomy): Eukaryota > Metazoa > Chordata > Mammalia > Primates > Indriidae > Propithecus > Propithecus coquereli. The sequence continues at coordinate 1,227,677 of NW_012151618.1, read as the reverse complement.
ACATTTTCTACAAAATTTTGTTTTGCTTTCATATCAGAAAAGCAAAAATAAACATTCTTTTCATAAAATGGACAATTGAAAAGATAAAAGATTTGCTAATCTTTAAGAATTACACTTTCTGACCATTTTGTTAAATAAATCAGTTATTGTTACTGTTTTCCATCTCCTCACTACCTCCTCCCCAACAAAAAGAGACTCTTTATTCTCTACATTAAATCTAATGATCTGATTATTTATCTTATTTTATTAAAAGTTAAAACCCAAAGTTAACAAGATAAAACACTCTCAGAACTTCCATGATGATGGCTAGTTCTTTCCATTTTTTAAGCTTTAATTAGCATATCTTTATTTATCTTATAAGTTCTCACTGTGATTCTGTTTTGGAACCAGTTGACACACTTTAAAATGCTACTAGGTTATCCTTCAGTTTGTTAAGGGATATACAGTCATACCTTGGTATTTGTGGGGCATTGGTTTCAGGACTCCCTCAGATACCAAAACCCAAGGATACTCAAATCCCTTTATTTTTTTTTCTTCAAGTATTTGAATACCTATCAAGTCCCTTATATAAAATGGCTTAGTATTTGCATATAGCCTATGTACATCCTCCCATGTACTTTAAGTCATCTCTAGATTACTTATAATACCTAATACAATGTAAATACTATGTAAATAGTCGTTATACTATATTGTTTTTTTATTTGTATTATTTTTTATTGTTGTACTGTTATTTTTTATTGTTTGGGGCTTTTTCAAAACCCCAAACATTTTCCATCCGGTTGGTTGAAAATGAGCATGTGGAACCCGCAGATACAGAACCCACAGATACAGAGGGCTGATTGTATATGTTTTGGTTTTTAGTTGTTTTCTCTATCTGATCTCAATATATTTATGCTGGCACTTCACCTTTTCAAAAATCATTTTTTCTGACTGCAAATGTGCATGCTTATTGTAAACTATTCAAATACAGAAATGTGCAAAGTTGAAAATGAAGCTTTTCCACAGTACCTCCTATCCTCCAAGATAACCACTATGGCCTTCAAGATTTTTGTATGCACGTGCTAAGTGTACATTTAAAAGTCACATATATTTGTGTTTTATTAACAAAAATGAGATCATAGTATATATTTTCTCCTACAGTTTGTGTGTTCCCTTAATACTTTATCTAGGGCATATTTATCTGCTTACATAGCTCTACTTTGTTCTTTTTAACAGCTAAAAAATATTTCATAGTTTGGCTATGCCATAATTTATTTAAGCAACTGGCCTATTGACTGACATTCAAGTTCTTGCCAGTTTTTACAAAAAACTGCTGCAATGAATATCTTTTTCCATTTATTTTTGTATACTTGTGTAATTACTTCTGTAGGACTAATTCAAAACATGGATTTGATAGATTAAAGGGTATACACATTTAAATTTTAATACATACAGCTCAATTGCCCTTTTAATAGGCCTACTTATACTTCTACCAGTATCATATGAGACACCCAGGGCATTATTAATCTTTTCAGGCTTTGCCAATCTGATAGGGGAGAAGTAGTACCTCACTGTTTAATTTGCATTTCTCTAATTGTTAGCTAGTTTGAGCATTTTTTTGTATGTTCTTTGGATGTTTATATTTCTTTTTCTGCAAGTTTGCCTATTTTTCTATTCAGCTATTCATCATTTTCTCATTGGCCTGTATGTCTTCTGGCTTGTCCTGACCATCTTGGGATTTTTTGGGGTTTAGGAGCCAAGCGAGAAGAAGGTGCCCCTGGACATGTCATTGTTCCTCAAGCTCCAGAAGCGGGTCACAGAGCTTGAGCAGGAGAAGCAGGTGATGCAGGATGAGCTGGACCGCAAGGAAGAGCAGGTGCTCCGCAGCAAGGCAAAGGTGCGCAGTGCTGGCCCGCCCAAGGAGCTGAGGCTGGGGCTTTATGTCATTTCTACAGCCTCTTCTTTAATGGGAGCTGAGCCCAACCTAACGAAGCAGCATTTGGTTAAAGTCTGAGGGCTAAACTCTTCACTGTTTTCTGTAGAACAAGTGAAAATGTGACAATTAAAATATAAAGGTTTTACTTTATATTTTCCCTAGGAAGAAGAAAGACCACAAATTAGAGGTGCAGAACTGGAATATGAGTCACTCAAGGTAATGGGAAGTTTCTGCCCAAGACTCTGAATATTTTATTTTGGCAAGGGACCCTCTCAGAGCCTCTCTTTCTCAGAGAACATCCTTAAGGGTTGGAGGGTGCACCAGAGGTCCTAGCTTAAGCCTTATTCAGGCATTACTTCTAGCTTTGTGTTGTTTCCTTTTGTAAATTCTATTTCATATATGCTAGACTTTAGTTTAAACAGGAATAGGAGAAGAAGCTGCCATTGGAGATTCTGGTAGTAAAGGACATGGACTGTAGCATCAGGCTGCCTGCATCCAAATGCTGCATCTGCCACTATCCGATTGGGTGTGATGGGGCAGACCAAAGATGGGGGCAGGAATCTGCTCTCCAGATCTTTTGCCTCACACAAAAATGGACAAATAAAAACATTCCCTTTAGTGTGAATGAAGCCCAGAGTCACAAAGTATCAGATTAGTGGTTCTCAAAATATGGTCCCTGAACCAGCAGGATCAATGTCGCCTGGTAACTTGTTCAAAAATGCAGATTTATGGGCTCCCCACCACTAGACCAATTGAATCAGAATCTCTGAGGGTGGGGCCCAGCAATCTGTGTTTTAACAAGACCTCCAGGTGATTCTGATGTACATGAAAGTTTAGGAAACACTGTATCAGCATTTACACATCAAGGTAAAGACGTGTTTTTTGTTACAGAAACAAGCAGTACAAATCTGATTAGCAGTTGGTGGGAGACTGAGGAAGGCAAGGAACATTCATTTTCACAAAGGATAGGTTAATTCATGAAGGAAGGGTTACATATTAAACTAGAAAAAATACGGACTTTAAATAGTTTTAATGTAATACATTGACAGGACTGATATGATGCTATAAACCAAGATTGCTTCTCTGGGAATAAACAATAAAATATCATTCTTTATAGACAAATGTCTCACTTCCACTATCATCAGGCCTTGTGTCCTGTGCAAAATAAGGCACCATGGTGTTTTTAAATGCCCGTCTACTTCAGTGTTTCCCAACTGGTATCTGGTGACCCTCGTGTTTTAGTGTCAGCGCCTCTCTATTCTGGGTTCCCATTGCCATTGTTTGAATAGAATATGGAGAGGGCGGTGCTAACTGCTGGCCCAAGGGTAGCTAGTAGTATGTGAAAGTATGGCGGTGGCCAGGGACGTGTATGTCTGTACGGATGGTTGAAGGAAGAGGCCTTCAGCCTCTCCTCCCATCCCCCAAGGCTCTGCTTGCAACTTCACAACCATGTCACACAGGAAAGAAGTTTGAAAAATACATTATTTGTTGTCATTGAAACACTAAAGGAATTTTATCAGTTTAAATGATGTGGTAAATTTTTTCAAAATTAGCAGTTAAAGGCCTAAAATTCCAGTGGTCTTTCCATTCTACTTTACAAAGGAAATAAGAGGACACTACTCAAGATTTCAGGGATCCACCCATCTGAATCACTCATTGGAAATACCCTGACCAGCTGGATCCTCAAATTTGCCCTTATATTTTCCTGCAAACAAACCTGGGTTCCTTAGGACTGGCTAAACTCACCCCTTGGGACTCAGCTATCTCTCCAGGCCTGTGAACACACCCTGGGCAGGCCAGAATACATTCAAGTCTGGAATTTGTGTTGATGAAGCAAACTATCATTGACCTTGCCCAATTCCACTTGATGTAAGACTTCCTTAATTAGCAGAGTAGAGCTTTCAATAGAACATAGGAAGACATTCACTGGGGTAGCTCTGACAAACTTCTCCGGCAGAATTCTTCTACTAGCTTGAGGGAAGTTGAGCATTTCAATGTAAAGTTGGGGATAATGACAACTTTCTTTTCTTTGTCTCTTCATACAGCGTCAAGAACTAGAATCAGAAAACAAAAAACTGAAAAATGAGCTAAATGAGTTACGCAAGGCCCTTAGCGAGAAAAGTGCCCCAGAGGTGACTGCTCCAGGTGCCCCTGCCTACCGTGTCCTCATGGAGCAGCTGACCTCCGTGAGTGAGGAACTCGATGTCCGCAAGGAGGAAGTCCTCATCTTGAGGTCTCAGCTGGTGAGCCAGAAAGAGGCCATCCAACCCAAGGTAAGCACGAGCACATGGCTAAAGTAGGTGTTTGGGGACTGGCCTTCATTTCTTCTTATCCTTTCCTTCCCTTTAACTAATAATGAAGCAAAACACTTAAGAGAATTTTTAGTCTAATTGGGGATTCATCATTTAAAAAAAAAAATCCCAGTGCTGTTTCAAAACTGTTGCAAATGCCAATTGGAGTGAGCAAAAAGTGAGTGAAATCCAAAAGATCATCAACGTTTCATGTCTTACTTATGAGTTTTAAAGTTAATCTTTTTGTAGTGATCTGGCCACAAGAAATTTTGATCTGAAATGCAATTCTGTTAAATACAGAAATCCATAAATTGTCTTGTTGTGGGGAGGCATTAGATACAACTTTAAAATTATTTGCTGAAAATAGCTTGTTTAATTGGAAAGGTAACACATGCAGAGGTTAGACATGAGATCAGTGAGTGGCAGTTACATAGAGATGATTTCTGTTCACTTCAGGCAGTTGTGTTTAATAGGGGGAGCTGTCACAGATGGGAGGGGCTGTGTTCAGGGATTCAACAGAAAGAACCCCCACACTGCGGATATCGATGCCCCTTTGAAGTCCTTCCTTGCCTTGAGGTGATTTGAGACCTAGTGCTGCCATATGCTGATGAGAAATGTCATTTGCCATCAGAGGGAATCTGAATGATCATCATGAAAATCTGCCCTGTGTCGCTGCCCATGTGTATGCAGCAGAGTGTCACCAAGAAGTGAGGCAATCAAGTGACATGTCATATAAAAAATGTCTATGATATATAATGAGCTGAATGCCTGAAAAATCTGAGAGTACTTCTCTTAGAAAATTTCTGCCTGCGGTTTAGATGTTATACCTGGCACATACATTTGGATTTGATAAAGGCAGCTCACACCTAGAATCAATACTGATCCAAAAAATATCAAATTCTAAAAACAAGATACTGACTAAATAATTTTTGGAGGAAAAAATCCCAGTAACAAGTACAATAATGTAAAGAAATGGGCGTCCTTATTTTGAAGCAAATCGCAAAGCCCTTAAGTCTGAAATGAGAAGAGGACTCTCCATTTTGGCTTGGCTGTGTAGGTCTCACCTTCCCCTGGGGCTGTCTCAGTTGGTCCCCGTGGCTACCACTGTGGCTGGGCCTCTGAAAACGAGGCTCTGCATGCTAGCTTGAGCAGTCCAGAATCAAGATTCCTTTCTCTGGTTACCTGGTGATAAACTGGTACTCTTTTTTTTTTTAATTTTAATTGACAAATAATAATGGTATATATTTATGGGGTACAATGTAGTATTCTCACAAGAAACTTTAGTGAAAATTAAGAGAAACGGAAAGAAAAATGAATCAAGGGACATAAAAACAATCTAGCTAATAGAGCACATAGTCGTGGTATCATATACTCTCACTTACCCAGCTCACATACCCCATGTGACAACTGCTCTTCTGCCCCCAATGGGCTGGCCCTGTCTAACTGAGGTCCATGCTCGCTCAGCTTCCAGCCTAATCCAGGCAGCAGTCATGTTCTCTCCTAGCAAAATGCCCATGACACTAATTAAGGTCTTCCAGACACCCCTGGGCTATTTGTCTGCTCAGTTTCAAGTCAGAGACATATCATTTCACAACTCATGTGCTGGGCAGTGGTGAGCAACACTTTTTGAGCTAGGGGATGATCCAGCCCAGCCAGGTGTAGTTTATTGGCTCCACCTCCAGAGTATCCTGGGAGACTTCCCTTGGACAGATGACCTCGTAGTGGGACATTATTTTAACTCTCACAGACCTAGGAGATAAGACTTTTATCCACATACACTAACAGAAGGGTCATTCTCTCACATGCTCAAAAATATTTTACAACCAAATAAAAACAAAACAACTCAAAAAGAATTTCAAGCACTTGCCTGGAAATAAGAGTTGCCATCACATAAATATATATTAATGTCCACTTTATGCCAGTTCCAGGTGTGTTAATTTATTTACAGAGTTAGTTTTTGGAGAAACAACTCATGGCTATTTTAAAGTTAGCTTTTATCTGTTACCATGGAGACTAATTGATGGAATTTATTTATGGAACTAAGGGTTTATTGTTTTCTCTATTTTTTGTGCTTGCTGACTTGTGATTTTTCAGGATGACAAGGTAATTTCAAGGTTTTTTTCAATTTTTAGTAAATACTTACATTTAATCCTAACTTTAGTTTACAAGTATCTCCCCATATTTGCAATTGATGCTTTCCTGTCACCAAGTCTATTTTTATATTTACAAATTAATTTCCCATTTGATTCCTTCCTATTTGGGAAGTCAGTGGGGTAACAATGGTGATAGTAGGTTCATGTCTAGATTATAAAGGACACTCCATGACTTCTAATTCATAGTCAGCTCTGTGATTCACTGCAGTGGTTATGGTAGGCTATCCACAAGCTGGAGAGGGAAGCCCTTTACTTGCAGTACACTCAAAAGTACAGGCACTCCTGAGCTCTCATTTTTAGCCAGCTGTGGATTTGTTGGCTAAGGGGGAGGGGCAGCCTGAGGAGCTGAGCACACCATTCTTTGCTGCCACTTTCATCTCCCTGAATGTAGAGTCCATAGCTAGGATGAAAAGTGGCTCCTAATGAGGTTGCAAAGTCAAATTTCTCCACCACATCTTATTTCAGCTATTGAGTGACAGATATTACTGGGATTTTCCTACATGGTGCAACCCTTTTAGAACTTTAATGTTGGCATTAAAGTTACTTTGGAACTGGTCTCTAAGATCATAATATTTGAAGTGTAGTCAATTAAGTCCACTTCATTGTGAGACCTGACTTCAGAGCAAATGTTGACTAAAGGGTCAGACATATACTATTTAGACAAATAGAACAGGCTTTTGGGTTCTAATGTATATTATTCTTCAGAAGCTATAGAGCAGTGACTCTTATCTCTTACCCTGTTCTAGAGAGAGAGAGAATAACTGAGTAGATTTTGAAATTACATTGGTTATCAGGAAGATTAGACCAAAAGGGGAAAATTTAAAAAAAAATAAAAATCTTGGCAAAAAATTTATTTTTATGTAAAATCATTAGTAATTCTGACCTGCCAGATGTTTATTTCAAAAGCTTATGTGCCATGCTTTGTTGTACCAGAGGAAAAAAAGATTTGAATAACAGCAGATGGTAGATACTTAAAAGGAACTAAATCCTTCCTATTTACATATATCTAAAGATGTGAGAAAAAAACTTAATTTTGCTGAAGTATATATCATCTGAACACCACCTTGTTTATACTGAGTTTTTAATGGAAAATGAGCTTTATGTCAAACTTTCAGTGTTTTATAGGGGCATTTATTTCATTCTAACTGGTCTGGAAGTGATAGAAAAAATGGCCTTATATGTTTTCCATTAAATAGTTGCCTGGTTACTTTTCTAATGCTATGTATACTATGTTATATATCATATACTTATACTATATATATGTACATGTATTTTTTTTCACATAATGTAAAACATACATCACCCATCAGTGATTTTATTCACAGGGCAGTGGTACTCTAGAATCTCAACACCTTTGTAGTAGAGTGTTAGGGATTCTCAGGAGAGAAACTCAAGCTACCCTTTTCTCTGAATTGCCTGGGCCAAACTCTCCTCTGTAGTTACAAGGAGCAAGGACTGATGCTCAGGTGGGGCACAGGTGTGATGAAGCACATAACTTCCCTCTAATTGTAGGAAAGAAATATATTATATGTGGTCCAAAGCTTTTGAGTTGAATCTTAATGTGGAAATGTGTCATTTCCCCCTTTAGAATACAATGACAGATTCTACAATACTTTTGGAAGATGTACAAAAAATGAAAGATAAAGGTGAAATAGCACAAGCATACATTGGTTTGAAGGAAACAAATAGGTAAGTTGATCATTCTTTTATTTATTTTGGTTTAATTATATTGATCTTTAGCCTTCGGGCCAGCCTCTTATACAGTCAGTCACCGTGTTTATGCATTGCTTTATTAGACGTCAGCTGGCCTTCAAAGGCAATCCAAGGTTTCCAATGTATTCCCAGCTAAAATCTCACTTTAATATAAGGTAATATTATTGATGAAAGTGTCAGGGAAAATGTTCTTACATTGAGAGAAGATATTTTTCTATGTTTATAGTCTTAGCCTTGATGGGCTGCCTTAAGAAGAAAACCAGTTACACAGTTTGGACAGTCTTAGGTAGTCCCTCTCATGTGTTATTCAGGGTAGTTATTTATGAAGGTTTGTAGGGCAACTGAAGCTTTCAAGAATTGAAACTTAGTATGAAGAGAAGTGATGAGTTATCTGGAATCACGTCAGAGTTGGCCATGTAACTCTAAAAGTGTACCGTGACTTCCAGGATGGGAGAATGAAGGCTCATACCTGGAATCCCCCGCAGCCTTACTGCCACCCTCCCCGCCAACAGAGGCTTAGTGTTGTTGAACTCCAAACTTAAAAGATTATACGCTAGACCATTTTGAAAGAACATAGGCAGCAATGATCACAGAGAAAGATAATTCTGAAGATATGTATTATTAGTATTCAGTCTAGATTTCTCAATGCATGGAATCGGAATTGGTATACATAAATACAAACTAAAGCATAGTGCTATGCAAAAAGTAAGGTACAATTGGCCCTCCATACCCTTGGGGTCCCCATTTGTGGATTCAACCAACTGAGAATTGAAAATATTTTTTAAAAATTGTGTCTGTACTGAACATGTACAGACCTTTTTCTTATCATTATTCCTTAAATGATACATTATAACAAATATTTACATAACATTTACATTGTATTAGGTATTGTGAGTAATCTAGAGATGAATTAAAGTGTACAAGAGGATGTATGTAGATGTATGTATGTGTTCATCCATCCACTCAGATGTTCAATTACCAGATATGTATCACATGCCTACTTCATGCCAGGCCCTGTGCCACACACTGGGAATACAGCAGTAAGCATGATAAACGCAAATCCTAATCGGCTGCTAGGGAGACAGCTAAGAGGGTTTGGGCTTTATTCCAAAGATAATGGGATCCATTGAAAGGTTTTAGGTAGGACAATGATGTGATGAGATTTGAATTTTAGAAACCTAGCTCTGGCTGTTATGTTAGAGAATAGATTGCAGTGGAACAAGATTGAAAGCATAAAGACCAAATTCAGAGGCTATTACCATAATCCAGTGGCTGATTATGGTGACTTGGGCTTGGTTGGTGGTGGTTAGGATTGAGAGAAATGGGACACTTTGAAATATACATTAGAGGTCAGCGAGCCTTGTGGTTTATTGGATGTGTGTGTGAGGGGTAGGAAATCCTGAATGGTGACTCCGAGATTTCTACTAGGGACACTTGGTTGGATGTGGTGATACCATCTTGTGATTGTGGGATTGGGGTGTGGGGAGGATGATCAGTGGATTTATGCATATCAAATTTAAGGAGCCAGGGAGAAAACCAAGGAAAGAAGTCCATTAGGCAGTTGAATATATAGATCTGTAGCCAGGAGAGATATGTGAGCTGAGATGTAAATTTTGAAGTCATCAGAGAATAATAATACAATTGAAACCATGCAAATAGATGAACACTAGGGAGAGATAAACTCCCTAGATGGAAAACAGAAGAGAATTCTCTCAAATTTGTGTTGCGTAAACGTAACAACAACAATACTTACCAGCTGTGTAACCTCTACAGGTATCTTACTTCTAAGCCTCTGTGTCTTCCTCTGCAATGTGGCAAATGATTTACCCTGGGTTACTAGAAGAACTAAATGAAATAATGCATGTGAAGGGATGTAGAACAGCATCCGGCACTTAGCAAACACTCAAAACATATTATTTTTATACCATAGGTAGAAAAAAATTATTATCAACTTTACCATAATTATTAATTATACATATTTTTAATAAAATATGATGCATCTCTAAAAGCAGTTTTAATGTCTTAAAATTAATTTTGCACATAAAATACCTTTTAAAATTCATGTTATAAAAGTTGAGAACTTTGGACATGTTCTTATTTATGTTACTCCTATAAGAATTTTTAAAATAAATTTTTAGCTGGGAAATCAGATTTTATTAAGCTAAAACAAGTTCCTACCCAGAAGACTTAAAACTTCATTTTAAAAGAGATTGTAAAGATTGCCACACAAAGACAGTAGCTGAAGTTTTCATTCTGTCTGTGTCGTGGGTAGCCTCTAATATAATACATGATAGGGCACTCTACTAGGTGAATAAATTGTTTAAAATAGAACCTCTTTCTCACCTTCAGTCATTTCTTATTTTGCAGAAAAAGTAGCTCTAGATCCTTAATTATTTTGCTTTCATTTTTACCCATTTACATGTGATGTTACGTTACTCATTTTTTTTTAATTAAGCAAAAAATATTTTTGTGGTAATGTCATAAAGTCACCTGTAATCAATAAAAAGCCTTCCCTTATAAAATATTGCAATACTCTGTGCTGTTCTTGACCATCATCACCTCATTACCACCCCGTGTCCCTTTGTGTTTTGCATTGTTACTCCTTTGCATGGAAGATCACCTGCCATGGATTGCCGTGAGTTGAATGAGGATGGAGAGCTGTGGCTGGTTTATGAAGGGTTAAAACAAGCCAACAGGTTATGTTTATCTCCTCAAAATGGAATGTTATTAATTTGTGGCTTTTCTTACTAACAGTGGCCTCCTGACTTTAACGCCTATATTTCTGGTGCATTAATTGTCTTTCTGGGTAAATTAGTTTCAGTAAAACTTAGAACATTCAGCCAAACACCTTAAAAAACCTTCTCCACTAAGAGATGCTATTACAGCTAAAACTGATTCATGCTAAATATAAGAGTTGCTTTCCGTAAGTGAGTGATGCTATCTAGAGTAGCATCAGACTAAAACTTGTGAATATCTCTCTCTAGGAGTTGAAAGAAAAACAAAATCTTTCAACTAAAGCACAAACTATTGGGGGAGAGATTAAAATGTATTACTTAGCAGCTTCTTCTTTGGAATAAAGATCAACATACAGTCTATGTAGCAATGTGACTACATTCAGTGTGACTATATTATTATCATGCTATCTAAAAGCAATATTAAATGCATGATTTGGCACTCTATGTGGTTATTGTGAAATTCAAATTTGTGAGACAGAAAATCAGGAGGGTTTCCTGCATTGCTGCAGTTCAGAATAATTACCCAAACGCAACACGTTAAATATGTTTAGGGAAAAGAAAATAAAATTGAAACAGCAACACCTTTCTTACACAGATATTCATCTGCTCTAGCAATATTTGTTTCTTAAAAATCTCATAAAAATTCCTTTTAATGATTAAATTTTAAAAACACTTAATATATTTGTTCAGGGGTCTTCTGCTTATCCTGTTTTGCTCTAATCATAAACCATTGTCATTAACTTTGGGGTGTTATCAGTTCAAATCCTTTTGAAATTTTGTAATCACTAAAATGTTTTTAGTCTGCTGTTAACAGTTTGCTTGCAATGGCAAAGTTTTACCCAGCAGTTGGCAACCAGTGGGATTAGAATAAAAGAATGTCTTTTCTACTTCAGGTTAGTTAGTTCTTAACCGTAACTTTGTTTTGCGTTTGGAAAAGGAGTGAATGTAGAAGCAGGGGTGCACGGTAAAGGGAGGATGCTGACTCTGTGTGCTCACTGCCAACGCCCTGGTCTGCTCTGTGGGCACAGCTGCTATGTGTTCGCTTTCAGAAGCAATAACTACTTTGTTGCTCCTATTGTTATTTATGTTCTAAAACCATGTCTTGTTAGGATTCTGTTACTGATATGTAAGTTTATGGAGAGAGAGATGACAAATTTAAAATATATGTATGAAATTTCAGAACTATCTGTGTAGATTGGGTAATTCAGATTTTGGGTATATTTCAGAGTAGTGACCTAACCTCTCTGTCCTTCAGAGAGATGAGTGAAATATAAAAATGAGACTGTGGTCCCACCCTGTCCCTGAAATTAGTAATAATAACTCTGTAATTCTTAAAGGCACATTTAATTAGATTGAGAGTTTGTAATCTTGCCTTTTATAGTGCAGTTATTTTATGTGGCAATGGTGTAACTGTCTTTGCCAAGTTAAATGCTAGTTTGTAAATGTAAGTCAAATTAAAGCTGTATCTTTTAATTGATTTTTTTTTTTTTTTTAGTCATCATTTCCTATGAACCTTTTAAAAAAGCTAAAACTCTCCTGTTTCTTAGGGCCTCTGAGATCTTTATATGATTCAGAAAAACACGAATGTGAGAGCATTTGTTTCCATTTCTGGCTATTGTTTGAGTTTCTTGACTTTCATCCAGTCAGAAGACACACGGATTCTAAAGAGTATCTGCTTTTCTCACTCTTACAAGCAAGCACAAAGCCTTGTACCCATTAGGCAGGGCCTGGGAGTGTCATCTCCCCTTCCTACTTGTGTGGCTTCTCCACAGGCTCCTGGAATCCCAGCTCCAGTCACAGAAGAGGAGCCACGAGAACGAGGCCGAGGCCCTCCGTGGGGAGATCCAGAGCCTGAAGGAGGAGAACAATCGGCAGCAGCAACTGCTGGCCCAGAACCTGCAGCTGCCCCCGGAGGCTCGCATCGAGGCCAGCCTGCAGCATGAAATCACCCGGCTGACCAACGAAAACTTGGTAAGAAGAGGTGCCCCGGCCCACACACTCCTTAGCAAACAACACCTAGTGTTGCCTGATGTCCTAGTTTCTTTTTGATCAAACATAGCTTTTTTTTGCTGGGAAAAACGTACTGCCCTGCACTTATTACCCTCTTACTCCAGCAGAGACAGAGTAAGGAAAATATAATGTATTGGTAGACATGAAAAAGGCATGTGCACAGGCTGTGTTCCTCACAGAAGGCTCTTGAGCGTCTGAGCATTCTTAGACCTGACATCGAGAGTCTGGAAGATGGCCACTGACTGCACGCTGGGTTGTGATAGCCTGAAGGCTTGGGTGGTCTGCTTCCTCTGCTGCACATTCTAGAAGGTTTGTTATGTTATTGTCACAACAGAGGCTGGGGACAGGCTTTGTTTACCTTTGTTTACCAAGAAGCCACTGAGTCCTCTTAGCTTCCATCTCTAGCAGACAGGTGGGGGTTAAGAGAGTCTAGGTCAGGGAAGGTGGTTGGCAGAACTGAGCTAGGGCTTTTGAGTGATGCTGGATGGAGCTCCCGGGTCAGGAGGATGGGGAGTTAGGAGTCAGATTAACATATTTTCTATTCTTTCGAACGGATCTTGTACAATAAATGAGAAGCCTTTTTTTTTTTTTTTTTTGCCTTGCCAGATTCTGAGCCCTGGCATGGAGTTCAAGTTTTTTCTTTGCCTTTTTCCTTGTTTCTTTTATTTTTTTACCAAAAATGTTTTCTAAAATATTTCTTATTCAGTCACATAATAATTTTTCTTACAGATTTACAATTTTTAAAATCTATTTAAGTTTCACAAATATTTATTATATTAAAAATCATTGAAAATTTATAATTCTAGGTTTTTGTATAAAATCTATATTGTAGTGCCTGCCTGATTTTCAGAAAAATTGTTTAGGACTGGTGGTGATTTGTGTCTTTTTTTTTAAATTAAGGTTTTCAGTGACCTATAATAAAATAGTTAGCATTTTCCCTGAAGATTTAACAATCTGAATCATTCTTCCATTACATTATTTTATGTTACAAATAGTTTTTTTAGTGTCATTTATTCAACCATCTTTTACATGAATTAGAAACAAAACCCAAAGGTATTCATTTCTAGTCTGCCTCTCTGCATGAGGCTCCATCATGGGAATGGGGGAAGAGAGTGAGGAAAGTGTTCGGATTCTTTCCAGAGTGACTGAAATCTCACTAATTTGTTGGGAAAATCTTCTGAATCATAAAATAATTTTGAAATGTCATTTCATTACTCTCAAGTATATTGTTCCTTTAATTAAACTAACAATGCTTTGATGACTAAGTATTAATAAATGTACTGAATAATAACAATTGATTGATCAGCATACAAATTCTTTGCTTATAAATGATTGCCTTAAAATACAAGGTGAAACCGTGAAATAAAGATGCTTCTGGGTGGCAGATTTCCGGAGTTTTTTCACTAAATTGGTCAAGTATTTCCCTTGCAACTTTGTTTGCAGTATTAGTTTTCTTGGCGATTCTTCATAGCTAATACAAAAATAGGCTAAACCCCACATTCTAAACTGGTAGAGTCTAGTTAATGAGTTTGAGTTTTGGGAAAACACTTTGTAGATCAGCTGCTTCTCCTGCCATTACATTGACTACTAATTCAGGAGGATGGATACAAACTTAAGTATAGCAAATGATGTATTTTTTCAAAATCATTGTTTCTCAGTCTTCATTGTGCATTTCTTTAGGATACACTTGAGCAGAATGTTAAAGCAGCAGTGGACCTGAACTTAGTGTTCTTAGAAACTCCACCTCACATAACATCCTCCCACCCACCTACCCCTCAACACAAACACAAAAATGATTTTTCTCCCTCTTCTAGTGAACAGGTTTCACAGGCCTCCCCCATGCTGCCTTTCAGGGAAGAAAGGCACACAGCCTCTCCAACTTCATACAAGAGTGCTAACACTGCCATTATTCTCACTTTCATTTTATTTGCCTTCCCTACTCTTCCACTGCTGCTGGCAGCAAAAAAAGGTGCAGCAATTGGTGAGCATCATGTACGGGGGAGGCTAGGAGCAAAAGGCAGGAAAGAGGCTTGAGTGAAGTGCCAGCCTTATCTGGGCAGTGTGTTTACCTGCTAAATGATGGCGTCTTGGCCACAGCCTGTTTCCTTTAATCACGAAAGAAATGTCTGTGTATATGTAATCAGAATCATCTATACTAGAAAGATAAAAGGGTAATGGCAGGTGACAAATCAGAGCTTTTGAGTGTATTCACTTTCACTGTTTGTGTGGTAAAATATTTTAAAATTGATTTTGCTGAGAGGTAGCATTGCCTTCAGAGACACAGAGAAAAACAAATATCTATTGTGCCTGTTTTTTCAGTATTTTGAGGAATTATATGCAGATGACCCTAAGAAGTATCAGTCATATCGGATTTCACTTTACAAACGGATGATTGTATGTAAAACCATAGTGCTTTTCCTTTGTCTTCCTTGCTACTTTTAGCCCTCTGTAACTGAAGAGCACACTGCTGCCTGCCCCTTCCCAGGAAGTCTCTTCAAAAACTGTCACAAAACCTGTTTCTCCCCACAGCTGTCTTTTAGCCAGTGGTGTCACCTCTGTCAGTGTCCTGCTGCGTCCATTGTCATGTTTGATTTGTTATTAACACTAGGCTACAGTGTGATGGAAGCAAAATGTGACTTGAAAGATCAAGTAAAATCCAAGATGCACAACTTAACACTTTGAAATGTTAACAACTATTCTCTTTGAGTCATTGGCCTAGTATCTAAATCCACTCTTGTCTAAACTGGAGAATGAATAAATATTTGTATCTGTAATGCTTTTCTTCTCCATAACCTGAATAACAACCACACACTTCACTGACTCATTTTCCTTCTAAGCTCTTTTTGAGCCTTCTGTTGTCCACTTTCTTCTTAATTATTCAATTTTTAACTACGCCTGTCATTTCAGAGAATTCTTTATTAACTAGAGAGCCAACAATCTCAAACTTTTTTATACCCTCTCCCTTAATTGTACTGCTTTTGTTTTCTCTTTTTACATGAAACATTCATAATTACCCCCTTTTTTTCCCTTTCCTTTCCTTTCTTTTCTTTTTTTCTTTTTTTTCTTTTAGGGACGAGGTCTCACTCTGTTGCCCAGGCTGCTGGAGTGCAGTGGCACAATCATAGCTCACTCTAACCTTGAACTCCTGGGCTCAAGCGTTCCTCTAAAGAACCTGGGATTACAGGTGTGAGCCACCTTGCCCAGCTTCCTTTCTTCTATATAAGCAAAATTATATCACCTGCAAGATTTTGTAGGTGTCTTATGCCACCCACATGTTTGATTTGGTCCTACCTAGGTCAGCAGACCACTCTTTATCCTGTTCTCTAAGATTATTTTTTTAGCTTACCTTTTAATTCCCAAAACTTCTAAACTTTTCTTGAGTTTCAGGGCTAATTTTAGCATCACCAGAAGGGTGGGTCTCATAGAGACACTGCTTCACACACATGGAGTGTCAGTCCCTACCAAAGTTCAACCATTCTTAAATCTTCCTGCAGAACTTTCTGTGTATTCATCAAAATTTATTTTGTCTAGTCCCCCTTTAAAAGAAAGCATTCCACTGGAATAACAAGACATTTAACAAGCATGCAGTTGTTTTTCCTACATGGAGTCTAATAGAAAAGACTCCACAGTGAGCCTGCTATCCATCACGCTGTAAAGGATTTTACCGCATTTTATATTTTAACATTTGGCTTTTATTGTAGCTGCATTTTCCATGCCTGCCAGTTTTAGCCAAGTGGTGGCTCCACCAACGAGCTTTTCTGGAGCTTTATGTAAAACTAACAGTGTCGTTTCTGTGATTTTGTGTCTGCTTTCCCTGAGTGCATTTTAAAAGGCCTATTTTGATCTTTCTGTTATTTCTCATTTTGATCTTCAGGATCTAATGGAACAACTTGAAAAACAAGATAAGACTGTCCGGAAACTGAAAAAACAACTGAAAGTATTTGCCAAAAAAATTGGTGAACTAGAAGGTATTTAAACATGTTTTTATGCCAGTTACTGAATCTTGGTTTTGTCTTGCTATATGAGTGGCCTAATAGAGGTTTACATGCAAATATTGGGGATAATAACAAAAATGACTTTCAGCACACTCGACCTCTGTGGAGCGGAAATTTCCATTTCCCTAGATGAGGAAAAATGTTATTTTCATGATAATAATAATAATACAAAGGGAGAGAATTTATTCAGCAAGCATGTAATAGATATTTTCTATTAATATATACCAGGCACTGTGCTAGGCAGTATAGCATAGAGGTTAAGAGCATGGATTCTGGTGTCATGTTTCTTGGGTTCAAATCCTAGCTCTCCTACTTATTAATCATATGGTATTGGACGAGTTACTGAAACTCTCTATGCTTCAGTTTTTCCACCTGTTAAATGGGAATGATAATGGTATCTACCTGAGATGGTTTATAAGGATTGAATGAGTTAATGTGTGTAATACACTTAGAGTAGTTCCTGATACATAGTAAACACTACATACAACTTAGTTATTAGTATTGCTGTTATTTTTAGTATTAGGGATGCTAAGATGAGTAAAACGGAGTCTGTGTCCTCAAAGAACTCACAGTCTAACAGAAAAAAAAGAGAGGTAAGGAAGAAAAAATATGAATTTTGATAATAAGATTTTTTCAAAAACCTCATTTCTATATGATAGGAAAATTCCTTGAGAAACGATCAAATATCAGTTATTATTACATACAAATGAATCTGATCTTGAATTCTTATACAAGAATTTGGACTAAAGCCAAATTCTAAGCTCATTCCAACAACTCTCTCCCTGCTCAAGAGATTGTGGAGACACTCTATGGAATTGCCTTCAAACCTCTGAGAACTGTTATCATTTTGCCTAAAAATGATACTGCTCAGCCTGACTACCCATCTTATTCTCTCAGTGTCACTTTGCATAATTCTTGCTTGGCTCAAAGGGTAAAGATTCCCCCCATCACTGGGGATGTTCAAAGGGCTCTATTATGATTGACTCTAAATGTGGTTTTCATCCCTCAACATGCCAGGCCCTGCCATAACTATATACCTTCTGTTTGGCCTTCCTGCTTCTCCTGGGCGAGTTCTGCTCATCCTTTGAGACCAGAGTCATATGTTACATGCTCAAGAGCGGCTTTGCCTGATCACACAGACAGACCATATGGCTCTGCCCTCTGTGCACCACAACTTGGCTCAAATCTTTTGTGGTTTTCACTGTGTCATATTTTTAGCAATTTTTCTGTTTGAATTACTGTCTTCCATAATAGACTATGAGCTTCCTAAGCATAGGAACCACCTCTCATTTCCTCTTGTTTTCACAGCACCTAGTATACTGTCTGACCTATCATAATTATTCCATGTTTATTGAGTGAATAAATAAGTTTCAGAAATATTTAGAACATGACAACATGGATATTTACTGTCAACAG
Source organism: Propithecus coquereli (assembly GCF_000956105.1). Lineage (NCBI taxonomy): Eukaryota > Metazoa > Chordata > Mammalia > Primates > Indriidae > Propithecus > Propithecus coquereli. The sequence goes on along the minus strand of NW_012151618.1, from coordinate 1,209,449 downwards.
GATATTAGTCCCTTAGATATAAAATACTGAAATATTTGTTTAGAAATCAGAAAGATTACTTTGTAATCATATTTTATATATAATCTTTTAGCATTACATGATTTATATATTACATTAAAACTTTTGAACCTCCAAATCACACACTCCCACATGGGCTATAATGTCTATTGGTAGAACTTGAAAATCTTTATTCAAAGAACTTTCTGTACCTAACTCTGCACTCATTATATCATGAGATGATAATCAGACAGCAGAGTATTTTCTTGAAAGAAACTGATTTTAAGGGTATTAACTTGTGAGATTGTTTATTTGTTAAATTCCTAATGGTTCCTTTGCCATACTTTAGTAAATTTTGATAAATAGAAAAAACATTCATGATTTTATATTTTTAAATTAGCTTTCTTTGATATGTATATTTTTAATATATGTATATTTTTAATCAGTAACGATTTACTGATTAAACAAAAAAGATATACTAGTTCTTAAGAAAAGTGATATTTTGAGTTGAGTGATACATAGGTAGAGGATAAAATGAAATAGATTTATGTGACTTGGGTACTTGCTGAGTGCCTTGCTTCTCCCCTAAATTAGGGAATAAAGGTGACAAGCTCTTTTAACACTATTCTCTTCATCCCTGTATCTCCCTGTTATACAGAAAATACTGGCAACTTTGCACAACAAAGCACCTTATAATAACTAAAAGTTTTCTTATATTTTTCTTTAAATATATTGCAACATACTTAAATCCTTTTGGTTTAAAATAGCATGACTCTTGCCTCCTCCTGTGGGCTACATTTAATTAAGGAGACTGTTTTAGAAGCAAACAAAGACTTTTTTTAAAAAAATGCCAACATATATCATTTTTAGCAGAAATTATGTAGCTAAATGGAGAGTGTTTCAAAATTTGATCTGCTTCATGTTATATTTTATTCCAGGAGTGAGTGTTCCATCTCAATTTTTATAGAATCAAGAAATTTAGACCTGAAGGGATTCTAGAAATCAGTTAATTATTTCATAGGAGAAAAAACTAAGGCTTGAAAATTATAAGTGATTTACCCAACGTCTCAGCAAGTCAGATGGCAGGATTAAAACCCAAGCCTTCTGAGGGCCACTGATTTCTCTCTTTTTTTCTCTGTGTCATATTTTCTCATGGAATTTCTCTACTTAATATGAATTTATCTGTCTCAATTAAACCTGAGATCAAGATCTTCCTGGTGCCAAAGTGAGGAAAAGTAAATTTTTTAAAAACCTTCCAATTTCCTTTCCTTTTCCAGGATAAAAGGTTCAGGAATATTTTCCCCTCAAGTTTATAAAGAATCTAGAAAATTGGTTGGGTATGGTGGCTCACGCCTGTAATCCTAGCACTCTGGGAGGCCGAGGTGGGAGGATTGCTTGAGCTCAGGAGTTCAAGACCAGCCTGAGCAAGAGTGAGACCCCCATCTCTACTAAAAATAGAAAAAAAAAATTAGCCGGGCATGGTGGTGCCTGTAGTCCCAGCTACTCAGAAGGTTGAGGCAGGAGAATCGCTTGAGCCCAGGAGTTTGAGGTTGCTGTGAGCTAGGCTGATGCCACGGCAGTCTAGCCTAGGCAAGAGAGTGAGACTCTGTCTCAAAAAAAAAAAAAAAGAAAAAGAATCTAGAAAATGAAAATAGATTCTTGCTTCAGGTCTTTCTAGAAGGGTGTCTATATTAGATAGAGCTCTGGACTAAATGACCACTGTCTCAGTCCATTTGTGCTGCTAAACAAAATACCTGAGCCTCAGTAATTTATAGAGAACAGAAATTTATTTCTCACAGTTCTAGAAGATGGAAGGGCAAAGATCAAGGCTCCAGCACATTTAGAGGGCACAGTCTCTGTTTCCACAGTGGCACTCCTTGTTGTTGTATCCTCTGGAGGGGACAAAGGCTGTGTCCTCACAAGGCAGAAGGCAGAAGGGCAAAAGGCCTAACTAAGTTCCCTCTAGCCCCATTTGTAAGATCTAATTCCATCCATGAGAACAGAGCCCTCAGGACCTAATCACCTCCTGAAGGCCCCACTTCTTAATGCTGTTGCATTGGGGATTAAGTTTCAGCATGAATTTTGGAAGGGACACAGACATTCAGCTATAGCAACTGCCAAGGTCTCTTGAGTGGTTGAAAACTGGGGTGGTGTCCTGGCTTATCTCTTGCAGCACTGTATTTTCCTGATGCTACATAAAGGTTGACATGTTATTTTAATTAGTAGATAATATTGCTAAATAAATCAAGGTTATGTTGAACTGACATCTGTATTTCATTTGTGAGCCTTTGTGAAGACTAAGACCCTAGGGAGAATTCAAAGGCAGAAGGAAAAACTTATAATGAGAGTATGGCAGATTTTGTCTGACATTTTTATAAAGAACCAAAAATATCCTGGTTAGAGATTTTGCAAAAGGAAAGAGAAGCTTTCTTTTAAAACATAAACTCTCTTAGTAAAAATACTCACCATATTTTATAAATTCTATGAAACATTATGCACCTAAACAGCCTAGAGGTGTGCCTAGAGGTGCATAATGTTTTACATTCTAACTTCTCTGAAATTGGAATGTGTCTTATAATTGTTGATGGGTTATAGTTAAATTGGCAGTGTTTTTTCTCTTTTAGTGTTATATAAAATGGTATAACTCATAATCAATGGCATCTTAGATTTGATCAAATCAGTAGGTTTAAAACATCCTCCCTGGGTTACATGGAGCCCTTATTTATTTATTTATTTATTTTTTTATTTATGTATGTATGTATGTATGTATGTATGTATCTATCTATCTATCTATCCAGGGTTTTGTGAGGGTACAAACATTATAGTTACACTTTATGTCTTTGCCTCACCCAAATGCGGGTTAAAGGCATGCCCTTCCCTCCCTTTAGTGCTCCCTGTGTCCTTTAGTTGTAGATTTGCCCCCCCATCCCCCTAATCCCTAGAGAGTATTTCTGCCATGTGATCAACCTAGTGTTGATCAGTTAGTACCAATTTGAAGGTGAGTACAAATGGATCCCGTTCTTCTGCTCTTTTGGTGCCCCACTTTGGATAATGGGCTTAAGTTTAATCCAGGAAAGTATAAGAGGTGCTAGATCACTGTCGTTTCTTATAATTGAGTAATATTCCATTGTAAACATATACCAAATTTTAATAATCCACTCATGGATTGACAGGCACTTGGGTTGTTTCCACATTCTTGCAGTAGTGAATTGTGCTGCCATAAACATTCGGGTGCAGATGTCTTTATCGTAGCATGTTTTGTGCTCTTTTGGGTAGATGCCTAGTAGTGCTATTGCTGGATCGAATGGTATTTCTATTTTTAGCTCTCTGAGGTATCTCCAAATTCTTTTCCACAGAGGTTGCACCAAATATATTTATTGATAAACCCAACATCTTGAACTTGTTTCCTCCCAATCTACCCTTCTGGAATTATCTCTGTGGCTTAAAGTTACTAGTAACATAGATGGCAGGAATTTGTTATTTTGGTTTTTTATACACAGCAGCAGGTTCACAAGCTGTAGAGGCCACTATGTGCTACTTTAGAGGTGCTCATGGTATTGTGTTTAAATTGAATCCAGAAATAATTTATGTAAAACTGAACAGTTTGAGTGTCCTCTTCTCTTGTACAGAAGAATACATTTTATAACTAGTCCTATGGTTTCAGACTACAATCATGCATATGAAACACTAGATTATGGTATCTGTCCAATTGCAATCTGACCACTCTTTAGATATCATAGTGTTGCTGGATGGTGGTGACTTTACCTAAACCAAATTTTCAGCGCTGATAGTCCCAGTGTGTGACGCTGCAGCATGGGGTGGACGGTGTGTCACCAGGTTCCATGCCACATAAGCAAGAGCACTGGCAAGTATTGATGTTCTCTGTGATAACCTCTTCCTGTGGAACTGGCTTCTCAGAACTAACCCAGGAAATTGCCCAGAATGACACAAAAAGCACTACTTTTACCTCTTGGAGTCAGCAGCATTAAACTTGCTAATGTTTTTGCATCTAATCTGCATTTGGTTTGACAGTAGTCTTGGAATTCAAACTTAATGTGCACTTAAATAGATTTCTTAACTGCTCCCCCTTCCTAAGGATAAAAAGATAAGAAACCTGCTTACTGGCGTGTATCTCCACAGTCACCCATAATAACTCATATGTTCCCTTTCCTTTCCTTGTGTTTCCCATTCAGTTCTCAATTTTGAGATGAAATTGGAGAGTTTTTTTTTTTTTTTTACCTTTAGCATAATTCTCATCTAGCTGCTGTCATTGACAATAGGGGCCATTTTTAACATCTGAAAGTGTTGTTAAACAGCGGTGGTTGAACTTTAATGGTCACAACTTCATGGTAGAATTTTTAGCATTCTATTAAAAAGAAACAAAAAGCAATAACATTTAGGGAATCGTTATATGGTGGCGTTTTATCTACTCACAATTTCTCTGAGAATGAGGGGTGGCAGGAGAAAGTTAGATCTTTGCCTTACGAAGCCTTTGTGAAAAATCATACATTTTCACATCAGTTGGTATGAAGAAACACTATTCTACCAGATATCTTGATGTGGTTTGAACTGATTGTAATGATACATTTAAAGTAAATGTTCTTTTGCTTTCAAATGACCAGATTCATAGGGCTAAAGGGGAAGGAATCTTTTATAATCTTGCTGCCCCTTTGTAGAATAATGTTTTTTCTTCCTGTGAGTTAAAGTCTAAATATGTTTAACCATTTCTGATTGGTGTCAATTTGTTAACAAATATGTTAAACCACTTACTTTTGGGACATTTAACATCATTAGAAAGTAAACCTTATTACAAAAAAAAAATTAAAAGGTTTTGAATCAGGTAAATTTATTTGATATTAACTGTAGTGAGGCTCTAGTGGCTGTCAGAATAACATTACCATATAATTTTGCCATCTAGCCACTCAATTTTAGCAGAAAAAATATTTTAAGAGGGAACAATTAAGTGGCAAATATGGCAAGTTTCTGTTTTTACAGAGTTCATTCAAAATTATATGAACATGGAACCCTCTCATCTTTTCTATCTGGAAAACATTTTATTCTCCCTTTTTGCTTCTCATGAAGTGGGCCAGATGGAGAACATATCCCCAGGACAGATCATTGATGAACCTATCCGTCCAGTCAACATTCCCAGAAAAGAAAAGGATTTCCAAGGAATGCTGGAATACAAGAAGGAAGATGAGCAAAAACTTGTTAAGAACCTGATTCTGGGCAAGTATTTTTTGCATGGGATAAAAGGCCTTTCTGGTACATGTGTCAATGGTTGGAAAAACTAGTCACTAATTTTTGAAATATTCAACATCAAAGTTTCTTTAGTCGTCCTTACATACTGTGGATTACAGTGCTGCACTAGTGTCCTGACCATACCATGTCTTATCAGTCAAACTGCAGGGACATGTGTCTAGGACCCACCTAAGGATCCCTTGAGGCCAGGCCTTCTCAGCCATGGCTGCGCATTAGAATAACCTGGGAAAGTTTTGAAAAGTACTGATGTATACCCCCCACACACAAACACCATACCAATTAAATAAAAATCTCCAGGGAAAAGAGCTTGACAATGTCTAGTACTTTTTTGTAAACCTCTCAAGGGATTCTCAAATACAGCCACAGTTGAACACTACTGCTCTAGGCTGTTTAGGTTCCTGAGTTTCTGTTTTTCCTTAGTTCCCTAGAAAGGTTTACAACTAAATATGTTGAGGACAATAGTTCAATAATACAGAAGAAATAAAATAATTAAGGGAAAGATTCTAGCAAAGGAAGGACAGGACAGAACAAATGAGATGGGAGTGGAAGAAACATTTCAGAGCAGCATAAGGCCTTTCAGATTGGATGTGAGCCCACTGGCTCTGCAAGAAGACTTTTCAGGGAGTGGTGGTAAATGACTAGAGAGTGCACACGCTGTTTAAGTTGTGAATTAAAAAACTTAAACACCTCTCCTTTCAGCCTTTGCATAGCATTCCTCCCCCCAAGTACCAGAGTGACAGCAATGTGACTGGCAATTACACCTGATTTAATGTTCCTAGCATTAATTTGGTACTATATATAGGCGCAGAGGTGCTTCAATTTCAATGTGATCTTCATTTTGCAAAAATGTTAAAGAGCCACTGGTTTTTAAGCATAGAGTTAAAGATGCATCAATTCAACAAATATTTACTGAATCCTACTATGTGCCAAGCATTTTCTAGGTACTGATAATGAACAAAGCAAAGTACCCATTCTCATAGAGCTTACATTCCAGAGGAGAAATAGAGAAAATAAAATAAAATAATATATAATGGAGTAAAAAGACTAAAGAGTGAAGGCAGGTATACTGGTTTATATAAAATTGCCAGGGCTTGGTTAGGTGGTCTTTGAACATCGCACTGATGTCTGAAGAAAGAACATTTGCGGCAGAAAAACAGTAAGTGGGGTGGGAGCATGCCTACCACATTCAGCCGACAGCAAGGAGGCCCATTTGACAAGCAGAGTGAGCTGGGGCTGGGGAAGGAGAACAGGGCCAGATCGCATGGACTATGGTAAGGATTTCAGATTTTATAAATAAGTGAAATAAGCTGCTTGGAGGATTCTCAGAACAAGAGTGACATGATCTGACATACCTTTTCTTAAAGAATGACTTGCGTGTGGAAAATGCACTACTGGGGAGCAGGGGATAACTTAGGGAGGCCAGTTAGGGAGCTGTTGCAGCAATCCAGGAGATGATGCTGGCCTCGACAGGGCCACAGCTAGTACAGGCAGGAAGAAGTCGTTGGATTTGGGTTGTATTTTATAGGTAGAGCCAAGGAGATTTGCTGATGGATTGGGTATGTGGTGTGAGAAGAAGGAATGAGTCAAAGAGAAAGATGGTGTTTATAACGTAAGAAACTGGAAGACTGGAGCTGCTGATTACTGAAATGCAGAACACTTCCAAAAGAACAGGTTCCATAGGGAAGCAAGAGTTTGATTTGGGAGAGGCTCGGTTCGATGTGCCTGAGCAGAAATGTCAAGAAGGCAGTTGATACAAGAGACTAGAGTTCAAGGGAAAAGTCAGGGCAGTAGATATAAATTTGGGAGTTGTCATTATATACACATGTCCCCACACTCAAGAATTTTTCTACTTAATGAGCTATTAAAATACCTTTGTTTATATGACCGACTTACCTTGAATGATTGAACTCTTACATGACACTGTGCTTTTATATCTCATAAAGCATGCCTCATGAAGACTTTCAACGTTATGTAAGATTATTTTTCCTTTTTTCAGAACTGAAGCCACGTGGTGTAGCAGTCAATTTGATTCCAGGATTACCAGCGTATATCCTGTTTATGTGTGTTCGACATGCTGACTACCTGAATGATGATCAGAAAGTAAGGTCATTGCTGACATCAACAATTAACAGCATCAAAAAAGTATTGAAGGTCAGTTCATGTTCAGCAAAATTCTCATAATAAATGTTGATGATGACAGAATCTGCACAGAGGTGCTTTTCCTTCCTTTGACTTTAGCTAAGTTGCTTGGGGTTTTTTAATTATTATTTTTATCTTATTTTATTTTTTAAGAAGTTGCTTGTTATGAACACTTTCCAGCCTTAAGTGAAAACTTCCACTGGAGGAAACATTCCTTCTTGAACATGTCTATATGCCTTCTTTCAGAACAGGGCTCAGGTTGATCAGTAATCAAAATTAACTTGATATAATTGTATTTAATTGTGTAGTAAATTAAGTTTCTTCATTGACAGAAATAGTTTGCTTTGAAGTTTACTTGGAACTAAATTTAAAATATTCAATATAAATAGGGAACATGATGCCAAAGTTAAAATAGATGTTAAGTAAGTTCAGTAATACTTGAATTCATTCATATAAAAAGATGTCTGATAAAACATGAAAATTTTTCTTCCAACTTTTCTTCCCTTTGTTCTCCAACTCGCCCCATAATTTTCCCAGTTACCTAAAATGCCTGGTTCCATGTGAGAAGCAACACACACAGATGCTAATCAGAAAAGAAAGACTTAGAAAAGACAGCAAAATTATATAACCAAGCAGAAAGCCCCACATAACTCAGTAATCACTGAGTCACTTGCATAATCCTCCTCTTGACTCTACAGAAGCAATGAACATCATACTTATTTTAACTCAAGTGTTTCTGTGGGGAGCGAAGATAGTGTGCTGTAGGTACTTTGCTTTCTGATTATTGAACTTAATGGGAACTTTTAGAATGAAGTTAAGTGGATAGTTACCATACCTAGTGGACTCTCTCAAATCTAAGATGTCTTTCATAAACTTTCTTTTTAAATTGTGGTAAAGCATCCATAACAAAATTTACCATTTTAACCATTTTTAAGTGTACAGTTATGTGGCATTAAGTATATTTACATTGTTGTAAAACAATCACCACCATCCATCTCCATAACTTTTTTATCCTCCACAACTGAAACTCTACCCATTATACTAACTCCCCATTCCTCCCTCTCTCAGCCCTTGGTTGTGAACTTTTGACAAATGCTGGTTCTCAGTCAGTCCCCATTGTGCAGATATTCTACGTAATTACATTCTCCAGTGGTTACTAAGGCATGGAATTTCTGAAATTGCCACAAGCTGGCCGGTAGCTAGCATTGTCTCCCAATCTGTATTTGTCAGCTCAGCCCAGAGCCTCCACTAGGAGCAATTGTAATCCAGACTTTTGGAAGGGGTAAAGTTATTTTTAGTCAAATCTGCACTTAAGCCACAGGATGATTTTCTGTGTTTGAGAGTATCATAAAATTTTATTTACTTTCTGGCAATCCTCCTAAATCTGGAAGACTTTATAGCTAAGTCTTTAATAGTAATAAAGTCAGGACCTGAACTCAGTTATTTTTTCTTTTTTTTGAGACACAGTCTCACTGTGTTGCCCGGGCTAGAGTGCCGTGGCGTCATCCTAGCTCACAGCAACCTCAAACTCCTGGGCTCAAGCGATCCTCCTGCCTCAGCCTCCCGAGTAGCTGGGACTACAGGCATGCGCCACCATGCCCGGCTAATTTTTTCTATATATTTTTAGTTGTCCAATTAATTTCTTTCTAATTTTAGTAGAGATGGGATCTCGCTCTTGCTCAGGCTGGTTTTGAACTCCTGAGCTCAAACAATCCGCCCACCTCGGCCTCCCAGAGAGCTAGGATTACAGGCGTGAGCCACCGTGCCCGGCCCTGAACTCAGTTATTCTGTCTCATCTAAAAAGACTAAGTTAGGTCTGATATCCTCAAGGATTTTTTTTTTTTTTTTTTTTTTGAGATAGAGTCTCACTCCGTTGCCCAGGCTAGAGTGCAGTGGCCTCATCACAGCTCACTGCAACCTCAAACTCCTGGTCTTAAGCAATCCTGCTGTCTCAGGCTCCTGAGTACCTGGGACTACAGGTGTGTACCACCACACCTGGCTAATTTTTCTGTTAGAGATGGGGTCTTGCTCTTGCTCAAGCTGGTCTTGAACTGCTGACCTCAAGTGATCCTCCTGCCTTGGCCTACCAGAGTGGTAGGATTACAGGAGTGAGCCACTGTGCCCAGCCAGGATTTTTTTCCTGAAGTCTTTTTACGAAAATATTTTCCAAAATTTAAGGGCTTTAGTTTGTTTTGTACTTGCTTAAAGAGTTAAATTTTATTTATGTAAAAAAAATGATCTTAGGAGAAATCTATCTTTCCTCATGATTTATCCTGCTAGTACACTTGCTACATAAAGTCACTACCAAGGAACCAAGGCAGTTGTTCTCATACAGCTTCTAAGAACCCAGGTTTTGTTGTGATATAGTAGTAGAGTTATTGGAATATTTGATATCATGCAAAAAAAAAATGAGTTTCTAAGGTCATTTAATGCTAGGCACCTGTCCCAGGTAAACTATTTTAAGTTTTCCTATGCAAGGTTTTCTACAAGAAGGTATAGGCAAACATTGATATTTCTGTGACTTCCTATTTCCAAACTGGGATTAGTTCATACAAATGGTTTAGGTTACAAATTCATATCTTCCCAAGTATGTCTACCATTCAGGCCCTGGGAAACATTCTGAGCCCCAGTGTCCTTTCAGGCACAGTGAGTCTCTGTCTTCTCCCTGCCACTGTGGCCCAGTCCTGGTAAAGAGCCAACCAAATTGTCCCTGACTGTACTGCTTAGTGCAGGACTCCCTCCATCCCATCTCTGAGTCACTGCTCAGAAATCTTATCTCACCATTGACAAGATTTTTAATCTAATCTGGGTTTAAGTGCTTCAAACTCTTTTTCATATTCCTTATTACAATACTAGTTATTCCCTTTTGTGCTTTTAGTTCTTTCTGATTCCCTTCATTAACCCCAAGGGAAGTAAGTTTGGGTCAGCTGTGGCTTGTTGAATTTTTTCTGTTTAAAGGGGGGACAGCTAAGTTAACATCAGCTTCATTTTCTAATGGCAAGAAAATGGATACCAAGCAAAGTAACAACCAGCCAATGAACCCAGTGGCTGAAATTCTGCTAGCAATAATGTAAGACTTTACAACTGCAATGTGATTTATTTTTATAATTGTTTATAATGGTAACTGAAAGAAATGGGCCTTTTGGTATCTGTTCAGTTTTTTTCAGGTTGTTATTTCCCTAAGAAAAAGGTAAATTTAGACTTATTCTCTCTTTCAGAAAAGAGGTGATGATTTTGAAACCGTCTCCTTCTGGCTCTCTAACACATGCCGGTTTTTGCACTGTTTGAAGCAGTACAGCGGAGAAGAGGTGAGAAAACCTTGATTACAAAACCAGCACGCTATACTTTCTCTGACCTTTTTAAGAAAAATTTTAAAAGCACTAAACGTTTGACCCTTTGTTAATTTAGAAACCCAAATTCAGAGGTGGCTTGGAACTTCATTGCTTGTTTGATCATTATCTATGAAACAGTAAATTGGAGAATGACGTAGTTTCCTTCCTCTGAGAGTTTATATTATGAGAAAGCATAGAAAAATAAAGCAAGCATCAGTCAATGAATAGTTGCCAGAAATGAAACATCTTATCAATATGTTGAAGTGAGCTTTTCAAGAACCAGTATCAGAATATTGAATTATTTAAAGAAATTAATCAATTTGGGCCTGCCACAGTACATTAAAGATGATCCAAGATAACACAGGATCAGAGATCATGTCTCTTTCGATTTGTCCAAAAATCTATATTGCTTTTGTTTGTAAGGATGTGTTCATTAGTTGTTTGATAAACTTTAACATATTTTAAAACTATGTAAAATATTAATAATTACTATTTATTAAGGTCTGCTGAGTATATATCAGACAGCACATACTATAAACGATGGTATTTATGTTATTTAATTCTTACAACATCCCTGTGAAGTAGAAATTATAAGCCAGTTTTACAGATGAGGAAACTGAAGCTCAGTGAGGCTCATTGATTTGCCCAAGTCCTCTCAGCCATAAGGAGCACAGCTGGGATTCTAGGTCTGAGCACTTCTGAGGGCCTATGGCCCTAACCCACTGCCCTCCATACCTCCCCAGCCTTTGCCAGGAGAGCAGCAGAGAAGCTGATCAGTAGCACTTTCTGAGTACCCAGAGGCAGAGGACTGTCCTGGCAAATGATGGAAAATACAAAGATGAGCAGGACATGGTCCCTGAGAAGGTGGGACTGTTGGACCGGAATACCCCAGATGGGTCATTAAGCATGTACTGTCAGTCCCCACTCTTAGACCATGTCATTAATTAGGTTGTAGGGAGGCAGTGTCTATAAAAATTGGTCTATTTCAAGAAGATTTTGTATCCCCTTTGGGTGTAGTACTTATGTATAAGAGTACGTTTAATGAAGTGAAGTTGAGAGATTAGTACCTTAGATAATTTAGTGTTTGGTGGTAAACTTGCTGTTTCACAAGTAAAACACTCATTCATTTTTTTTAAGTTCTCCCAACTTTTTTCATTGACATTGCTATTGGAAAGACTTAAATGCTAGACTGCCAAGTTTAGCTATTATTCAAAAGCTAGTAAGAAGTGGAAGGGGGTTATGATGGAAGCAAACACACACACAGCAGCATTGGAGAATGATTATCCTGGCATTTTTATGTGGGATGGATGAAACTGTGGAGAGAGGAACAGAAAGCATCAAGATGCTGATCAAACAGGAGACAGTTAAACAGACAAAAGAAACACTTTACTCCACATATTTCATTAACTTTGCCTTATGACTCCAGGGCTTTATGAAGCACAATACCTCTCGCCAGAATGAACACTGCCTCACCAATTTTGACCTGGCTGAGTATCGGCAGGTGCTGAGTGACTTGGCCATTCAGATCTACCAACAGCTCGTGCGGGTGTTAGAGAACATCCTTCAGCCAATGATCGGTAAGGCCAGGCACTGCTGAACATGGCAGCCTGCAGATCACGTGCCCATCCATAAATGACCACCAGTAACATGTTTTGGAGCATGTATTCATATGTATTCATATAAATACATGAATTCATATGCATGTATTCATAATGTAGTAAGATACAGGCCTAAAATTAGCTAAGGAATTCCAGAAACCCAGACATAGCTAAAGGATGCATCAAAATCACTGCTTTGACATGATTGAAACAGCAGTATCCGGCTCCCTCCCCAGGGTTTAGTGCCCTCTGTCTTAAGATTGGGTTATGCTTTATACCCAGCAGTAGACCTCATACCTTGTCTAGTTTTCAGAAACACTTTAAACTTTGCACTATGACATTCCTACATAGGGCTTCCTAGAGGCCCAGCTAAAACCGAGGAGGCTTGGGAGGGTTTGCACTTTGTCTAACAGGCTGCAGTGAGTTAACCTTGAAGGTAGTGTGGCAACAAAGACAGGTCTTACAGGTTTGTCTCAGGCATTCCATGTGAATTGTACATCTCATGGCCCCTATGGAATTGTTAAAGGCAATTTGGTTTAAAGTAATAGTTTCTCATTGGCTAGGCAGCTGAGGGGTATGGTGTGTTTCTATTTACATGTATTCAGCTATATGTGTGATTTCATATATCTTTCTATATGTGTGCACTCATTCTGTATACCCAGATGTTATTTTTTTAATTTCAAAATATTAAAGGGGGGGCAAAAAATATTAAGGGGTTACAAATGTTTTAGGTTACACGGATCATTTTCATTTTTGTAATGTTTGAGCCCCAGCTATAAGTGTGCGTGTCACCCAAATAGTGTTTATGTACCCATTAGGTTGGTTTTTCCCTCTCCTGGCACATTTGGTTTCTACTGAGTTTTACTTCCTTCTGTGCACTTGTGTGCTCATCAGTTAGTTCCAATTTAATAGTGAGTACATACGGTGTTTGTTTTTCCATTCTTGAGATACTTCACTTAGGAGAATGGTTTCCACTTCCATCCAGATTGTTGCAAAAGGTATTAATTCATCTTTTTATGGCTGAGTAGTACTCCATGGTATACATATACCACATTTTATTAATCCACTCATGAATTGATGGGCAGTTGGGTTGATTCCACATCTTTGCAATTGTGAATTTTGCTGTAATAAACATTAGAGGGGTGCAGGTGTCTTTTTGATGAAAAGTCATCTTTTCCTTTGGGTAAATACCCCATAGTGGGATAGCCAGATTGAATGGTAGGTCTACTTTTAGTTCTTTGAGGAATCTCCATACTATTTTCCATAGAGGTTGCACTGATTTGCAGTCCCACCAATGTTGTATAAGCATTCCTTTTTGTCTTCATTCATGCCAGCATCTATTGTTTTTGGATTTTTTAATAAAAGCCATTCTAACTGGGGTAAGGTGATATCTCATTGTGGTTTTAATTTGCATTTCCCTGATGATTAGTGACTTTGAGCATTTTTTCATGTTTATTGGCCAATTTGTCTTTCTTCTTTTGCGAAGCTTCTGTTCATGTCTTTTGTCTACTTTTTAATAGAGTTGTTTGTTTTTTTCTTGCTGATTTGCTTGAGTTCTTTGTAAATTCTGGTTATTAGCCCTTTATCAGATGTGTAGCTCGTAAATATTTTCTCCCATTCTGTAGGTTGTCTGTTTGCTCTACTGTTTCCTTAGCTGTGCAGAAGCTTTTTAGTTTGATCAAATCCCATTTATTAATTTTTGTTGTTGCCATGATTGCCATTGGGGTCTAAGTCATAAATTCTTTGCCTAGGCCAATTATCTGGAAGAGTTTTTCCTACATTTTCTTGTAGAATTCTTATGGTTTCGTGCCTTAGATCTAAGTCTTTTATCCATCTTGAATTAATTTTTGTGAGTGATGAGAGGTAGGGATCTTGTTGCATTCTTCTCCACGTGGCTATCCAGTTTTCCCAGCACCATTTATTGAATATGGCTTCTTTTCCCCAGTGTACATTGTTGTCTGCTTTGTCAAATATTAGTTGGTTGTAGATAGATGGTTTTATATCTGGGTTCTCTGTTCTGTTCCATTGGTCTATGTCTCTATTTTTGTACCAATACCATGCTGTTTTGGTTACTATATAGCCTTGCAGTATAGTTTGAAGTCTGTTAATGGGATGCCTCCAGAATTGTTCTTTTTGCTTAAGATTTCTTTAGCTATTCAGGCTCTTTTCTGCTTCCAAACAAAGCATAGAATTATTTTTTCTAAATCTGTGAAGTATGACTTTAGTAATTTGATGGGGACTGCATCTTCCAGTCACTTAACAGCAATGACAACAACGATTTTCAGTGTGAGGTTCTGTGTTTAGCACAAGGACATGGCCTTTGCTCTCAAGGGGCTCCCAGTCAGGGAGTGGACATCTCAAAAACATTCTAGGGGAGGCATAAGCTAAATGCTATGAGAGCACAGTAGGGGGAGCAGCAGTGCCACAGATGAGAAGACCAAGTCCTGGAGACTGAGGTTAGCCCAAGTCTCACTGCTATTGTGGGAAGCCCAGTTTAGGGAAGGGCCGAGCTCTCCAGCCCCATTGTAATACCCTCTCCCAGTCTTCTTCCAGACTATTCAGTATCCTGTCTTTTTTACTATTTTACCTCTGGGGCTGACATATCATGGAGAAAGCTTAACTTAACCCTAACCACTACCTGCCTCTCTCAAAAACCCACCCAAGACACCATACACGTATGTCATCGCAAGGATACTGCTTCTTATGTTAGAAAATATGCCATTAAGATTACTTAATTTCATGGAAAGTTTTTGCATTTAAGAATTATTCCTTCATTAAAGTTTAAAATCCAGAAGCCCTTTTTTTGGTGAAGTCCTTTTCCTTCCATTTTGATATTCAGATCATTTTGCTAAGTTGAATGTATGTATGCACATGAAACAGGCTTTCTTCCAAATCTTCTCTAACAATTGAAATACTCCTGCAGTCTCAGGCATGCTGGAGCATGAAACAATTCAGGGCGTGTCCGGGGTGAAGCCCACAGGGCTAAGAAAGCGCACCTCCAGTATTGCTGACGAGGGCACCTACACACTGGATTCCATTCTGCGGCAGCTCAATTCCTTCCACTCAGTCATGTGTCAGCACGGCATGGACCCAGAACTGATCAAGCAGGTGGTCAAGCAGATGTTCTACATCGTGGGGGCTATCACGCTGAACAACCTCCTCCTGCGGAAGGACATGTGCTCCTGGAGTAAAGGCATGCAGATCAGGTGAGCAAATGCTAACACCTGTGACAGCTTCTTTTTGCTGCCCAGCTGGCCTGCCAGGTTGTGGAGAGCTGATGACTTGTTTGCAGTCAGTGCACCTGATGTCTGGTGCCATGCGGCCAAGCGGCAGGGGAGGAACTGGCATGGAGCCACTTTCTCTTGCCTGGCTAGATTTCTCCAGCTCTCCTTCATTATTGTTCCACGTCTGTGCCTTACCAACAGGTTCTCCACATTGCTTGATTTGCTTGATCTTTTACTAACACTTGAAACAAAGCCCCTCTGTATTTTAAGAAAATCTGTTCTTAATTTTATGCCTGACTACTCCTCACCATGACCTCATTATTGTAATAGAATTGATTTTTTTTTTTTTGCAAATATTTATTTTATAACAACTGAAATATTCACCAGGAGCAGGGAAAGGATTTCTACTACAAAAGTCTTTAGTTACTCAATCTCAGAAAACCTTAGTGTTCTTTTCAGATTTTGCATTCTGACCCATATCTAATCATAGTTAACTTTAAGAAGATAATGCTGTCCACTCAGGTAGTGGAATTTATCATCCATAAGCTTTGCTTATACATGTGAAGACAGCCATTGTAATATTAAAATGGCTTCTGTTTGCCTGATGACTAAGTTCTGATTGGGGTCCATTTACCTCAGTCTTAGTTTGAGAACCACCGTCACTTGGTTGGCCACCTCATGAAACCTCAGAATCTTTGTAGTTTCTTTGTCTTTCTGCCTATTTGAAGTCTTTGTCTCTTCCAAGGACCCTCTCTTGCCCCTCTCTCCTTCCATCTCTGAGCTCCCTCAGGCCACTGCCTTCATCTCCCAGGCAGTTCCCTGAAGAGGCTTGAGCACGAGGCACACGTGGAGGATCTGGTTATTCAGTTACCTAATTTGGAGTTAGCTTTAAGGGAGAGAGTGCTTTGAGGATTATCAGGTCTCACCCCACAAAAGGGACCCATCTCTGAAATTGTAAGAGAGGCTAGAAAGTGTTTTCTGGTCAGCTCACCAATAAGGACAGAGCCATATTATATATTCTATTTTATTAATTAGCAAGTCTTACAACTTTGCTGTTACGCCTCCATTTCTATCTTCCATTAAAGAGAATTATATTCTCTTGTCATTTAATCTTATATAATTATGATTATAAACCTCATGACTATTTATAGTGATAAATTTTTAAGTACAGCTGATGAGATTTAAGAAAATTGAATAAAAATAGTGCCTGTCATTTTAACAGAAAATCCTGACAAGGACACACACGATTAAAACATTTATGACAACATACAGCAAATTTTCATTCTGTCTTTCATTCTCCCTCTCTCTCTTTCTCTCTCTCTTTTTTTTTTTTTTTTTTTTTGGCATAGGTATAATGTCAGTCAACTGGAAGAATGGCTACGTGACAAGAATCTGATGAACAGTGGAGCTAAAGAAACCCTGGAACCTCTCATTCAGGCTGCTCAGCTTTTGCAAGTGAAAAAGAAGACAGATGATGATGCAGAAGCTATTTGTTGCATGTGCAATGCTTTAACTACTGCCCAGGTAAAGCAACTTTCCCTATTATGAAATAATTTAATATTCATCTAAGATGATCTTTAGGGAAGTAAAGAAGTCTTCTAGTTATTGCTGTGTCTCTGAGCTGACTTCATCTATGTCAGAGAACATATATGTCTGTCCAGATCTTAAAGGAGATTTTACCAGAAATTAATACTTTTTAGTGTGAGTCTATATTTAATATTCAGCAAATATTTATTGAATGCCTACAGTGTTCTACATAATGTTACAGGCACTGGGATACAACCATAAACAAAACAAAGTCCCTGCTCTCGTGGGATATACGTTCTATGGAGCTTATATTCCATAAAATAATTTTCTATATTATTTGATAATTGAATGATTTTTTAGACTTCTTTTGTTTAAGACAGATAATTCTTGTTTCTTCAATTAAACAAATGACTAATTGAGCTCCCATCTCAAGGCACCATACTTGTCACTTTATTGAAGTATCTCCCCCAGCCTTCAAGGAGCTTACAGTTTAGTAGAGAAGGCAGAGATGTACCCAGCTGACTCTACCATAGAGGTTCTAATAAATTCTACAGTAAGAGGTCTAAAGGAAATACTGAGGGGTGATAACTGACTGTGTTCAGGAATGGTCCCATTAAGCTGGGCATTGAATTTAAGGAAGTGAGAGGATGGGAAGGGCATTTGAGAACAGTGGCAACAGCATGATTCAAGGCACAGTCTCACACATGCCCATTTTTCTTCTGCCCAGGTATTTTCTGTGCTGACTCTTAGACTTTCTTACTGTTTATCACATATTTCATAACATAGACATCTTCAGTTCTGTCCAATACAATTAAAACTCAATAAGTAGATAATTGGAAACAAAATTTGCAGCTTCTTAATGCTGAACTCCTATTTACATAAATTCTTGCTAAGAATAAAGCAGAACCACACTACTGAATAACGATCTTGAGATTTCCCCCCTATTTTTGCCACATGTGGAGCGTAAGGATATATGGGGGAAGCCTGAGTTTATAGAAGAGTTTGCTGTCGTCCAACTTTTAAAAGAATATACTTCAACGCTTTAATACACTCTAAGCACTAATTTCATAGAGTGAGGTAGACCTATAGTTTATTTATTTAGCAAATTTTATTTAACAAAGTGGTCCTACTTTTCAAAGTTCTAATACTTGCCTCTGAGGTGAATCCCCTGATTCACTTTGTCACTCACAGACCTGGGAAACATGCCCACTTTCTAATTCACATCTCTCTGATGCTTAATTTGTTCTTTGCCTGTAGACCAGCAGTGTCCTGCATTCAATTTTTATTTTTATTTTATTTAAATTTAAATTTAAATAGTCATATTTGGATAGTGACTACTATTGTATTAGACTACTAATGTATTGGACCACACAGCTTTAGACAATACCTTGAAAATGGAAATATTTTTCTGCCTTCTATAGATAATGATTTATTTTCATTAGAAAAGAGACATGACCATTTTACAAAATAAATTAATTTGACTTTTGTTTAAAGAACTTCATACCCTCTCATTAATTGGTTAATTTCTTTAGAGGTTTTTGTTGTTATTTATGTTATTTATAGTAACTTATCTTTCATAAAAATATAATTTTTTTGAAAAATCGTTCAAAAATATATAATTCTATTATTTTTAATATGTCTAGATATGTATTTGTATATTAAGAGAGCAAGTTGCAGAATAGTATTAATAGAATGAACCCCATTTGTATAAGAATAACATAAGCTAAACTATGTATAGAAAGTAGCTAGATGGATACTCAGGACATGGTTAACAATTGCCACTTTGGGAAACTGGGAGCATGGGAGTGGGGCACTCTTATTTTTTATGTTTTATTATTTTGCACTGTTTGAATGTTTTTCTAAATTTATATGGCTTCTTAAAATATTATACAAATATTACATTAATACATTCTTGTAAAATTCGAATAACAAAGGTAAACATGCCCTTCAGATCAGCTCCTTCTTCCCTCTTGTCCCAACCCACCCCTGAGTAGAACTGAAAACTATATGCACAGATCCTGTTAATTTTCCAGGTTGTAGGTGTGTATTTGATAATAGGCCAAAAGCTTTGATCATTTCATTTCTCACAGATTGTCAAAGTGCTGAATTTGTATACTCCAGTTAATGAGTTTGAAGAAAGAGTCTCTGTATCATTTATTCGTACTATACAGGTAAGAGCTCCTATCTTTTCTTTTTCTTTGATTCAACAACAGTCTTTTCAATGGAAAATTTACAATTGATTGAAGGATAATGTGTTTTTATCCTTTATTATATTATTTTATTTTACTATTTTGATAACTGTTTATTGGGAAAATGAAGTGATTTTTAAAAGAAAGATAAACATTCTTCATTAGCTGAGAATTTTTTGGTGTAAATTTTGGCAGAAAAAGTCTTTTAGATTCAAAAAACTGACTCTCTGTTTATTTTCTTTTTTCTTAATCTTCTCAGATGCGTTTACGAGACAGGAAAGACTCTCCTCAGCTGCTCATGGATGCTAAACACATCTTTCCTGTCACCTTTCCTTTTAACCCATCCTCCCTCGCACTAGAAACCATCCAGATTCCAGCCAGCTTGGGCCTGGGATTCATTTCACGGGTCTGAAAGTGATGTCCAGGCAAACATTGACAATACGTTTCTTGCCTGAAATAAGAACAATTTATTTCCAGTGAGCTACTGAAAATACATTTTTAAAGAGAAAGTACTGATTATCTCCAGAACAAGAGGTTAGTAACTGGAAATCTCCCTTGAGTGCTTTCATCACCTTGGAAAGAAAGATAGGCTCCTCTGTGTTGTGTGTTATCTTTACAGCAACACTCATCCTTGATCAGTTAGGTACCCTGAGTGTTCATGCAGGTGAATGATGGAAGGAAGGGAGGGAGAGAGGAAGGAGAGGAGGAGGAAAATGTGTCTTCAGCTGCCAGCATTTATTTTAAATCCTTAACACTGCATTTAAGTGATATAAAAAACATAAATTCCATATACGAGCTGTTGTTAGGAAGGCACCAAGAAAGAACCTCCTCTGTGCTAAACAGAATTGAAAGAAAAATCACCCTTGAGTACATATCATATCAGTTTAGGAATCAATTGTGTTGACATTGTCAAACTGGATCAAGAAATAAACTGGCAATATGTAAAGTAATTGGTCAAGTAACTTCCTTATTTGTGTCACTATGCTATAGAGACATTAAGTGAATGTTGGTTTGCTATATAGCATAGATGTCCATTTACTGTAGCTTACTGAGCATTTTAAATTGCTGCTACATATTATCTTCTTAAAATGTAAGTGATACTCTTATTAGGCACTTCAACAATAAGCTCTTTTATCAACTGTTTACAATTCAATCAAATCACACTTTTAACTGGATTATATGCAAATATCTATGGATTCACCTGCACAAGTAGAAGACACTGGAAAGTCATGTAGTAATATGACAAAATGCTTGACACTTAGGGGTAGGATTAGACCAAGTGGCTACTGTTGATGTCATTATTTATTCAGGATATATTACATTGATGTGCTGTTAATTTCCCATGGGTGGATATTTCATCAGGGTACAGTGTTATGTGAAGTGACTTATTTTTAGTTACCACATCTGATTCCTGCAGTGCATATTTTCAAACTTATCAGCTTTTCTTCTTCTTCTTAATTTATTAAGAATAAATCTCAAGTCACTATCTAGAAAGGATTGTCAGAATATTCATGATTCAGATCTTGAAACATTGATTATCTATAAATTATACAAAGAAGGTATATAATAAATATTTAATTAATGATTTCATTTTTTAGGCTTTGCAACTTCTATAAATGTTCTCAGATACCACTAGATACTTTAAAAAGCATCATATTAGAAATATTTTAAGAAAACTTATATAAGGAAATATAAGAAGATTGTTGAATTTTACAGAGGATTTGGTTCTGTAAGACCCAGATTCTATAAGTTTTCATTCTGAAGTTCTAATTAAACATACTCACCATTTTTTTCTAGAAATCTTATACAACAAATCCTTCAGGTTGTGCAAAAGCAGATTCTTAGGTTTCAGTAGAAACTCTGGTTCGGAATTACAATCATAGATTATATAACTTAACTGTTAGATGGTCTATAAAAATGACATATCTTATTAAAATATGTGCAATACTATTTATAGAAGTCAAACAGTTTCAAATCAGTGATAAAGATTATTATTAAAAGATAAATACTGTCAACTTATTTGGGCTTCAGTTTCCTTGTTTATAAAATAAGAGAGCTGGACAACTGATTTTTAAGGTCCCTTCCACATCTAAACTTCTCTCCTCTCAGCGTTTGGATCCTAGAGAAAAGAGCTTCAGCTAATCAGTAAGTCCATCGTCTGGTAGAGAGAGAAGTGTGTGGTGTCTGTCAATTCCATAGGACTGATGAAATGTAAAATTACAAGTTTGTGTAACCACAACCTTTCTGAAACATACATGATTTATGTATATGCTTTTAAAAGTCCTACTATATTTGTATTATTTTAAAATTCATTAGTTTAAGTCAGTTTTATTACATCATGTACTGCTTTATTTAATTGGAGTATATTTATTTATTTGCAATATCAACCAAAAACACTACTAATTCAATCAGATTCTCCCAGTTTTTCCTGATTGTCAATGTGGTTTTCACTGAACAATTAATTCATAATCATTTGGTTAGTACTGACTGTGTCAGAGTCTAACAGCATAGATGGGACATGAGTGGGGAGTTGCTAAGAAAATACAACCATGGCAGGCTGTCCATCTCAGCCCTGGAAATCCTCCCGGACCCTTCCTCCAGCTTAGTCCTGTGTAGTGTGACCCACACACTCCCTGAATCTTGTCAGATCTTCAAGATCACTCCGTAGCTCCCACTGCCATGCAGCCCTTTTTCTCACTGTAGACAGCCCATGTCCTGAAGTGTCTCTGGTCTGGGCCTTTCTCTCTCTCCTGTCTCCTGTCTTTCTGCTGTCAAGTGTTGGAGCCACTGTTCCACACCTGGGCCAGGCCTCCCACTGCAGCCTGGTGCAGTTTCTCCTGTTCCCGTGATGAACAGGGCTATTCCAGGGCTCCAGCTTCCTCTGAGGCCTACCCAGAACCCCAGACGGGGATCTGAATTAACTTCTCATGGTGTCCTAAAGATTTTCAGTCATGAAAAGCATACCTTAAAACCAGGGAACCCCAAGACCCAGTAAATGACTCTGTGTATACTACTTTCTTGAAGGTGCACGAGATTCTGCTGACTGTGGGTTCCCTTTGACCAGCTTGAGGATTGCCTTCCCTCTGTCATCCACACTCTCACCCAGCTTCAGACACACCTCAGCCAGCCTTTCCCCTGCCCATGTATCCATTATCTTCTCCTTCCCTCAACTTACCACGTATCCCGTCCCCTGCAGACTTGCCTGCTGTTTGTGCACTGAAGGCAGGTGGATGGAGTCAGTCCTCAGTTGCCCCTGCTGGCCTTCCTGGTGCTTATCCTCAGGCCAATCTTTGCACAAGTTCTTGTTCTCAGCTCTCTGCAATACATTCTTTAACATTATCGCTAATCGCGTTTTCGTAATTCCTCTGTGCCACACAATAGGAAGTCAAAGGCAGAGATCTTAAAAGCCACAACAGTTCTTTGTCTCTATAGTCCCCTCCCCACCGACATTACATACAGACTCACCTCACATCCTTGGAACACAAAGCTAAAAATTAAAAGTAGTTTCCCTTCTTGTAGCTTTTTTTTAGGCTGAGGCTTTGATCTGTCTGAGAGTAACTCTGAAAGGAGGGAATATGAATATGAGATAAAATCCTCAAAGTGTAGCTTCATGATTACTTTGGAAGATTTGAAAATTTCCGTATACCTGACACTTCTTTCATTCGGTGCAAAAGTACCAAAATACATTCCAAAGCCAACTGATAGAGGTTTGGGGATTTGTGTCAGTTTGGATGATTTACTTTGTTATTCCTTCATTTCAGTGCATAACTGAGAGTTGGCTCTTTCTGGGTGAGTAATTATGTGTAATATAGATCAACTCTTTTAATAACATAGTGAGGGAGCTATGAAAATATTTTATTAGAATTTCAGTGTAGTGATTGTTGTGAGAAATTTCCTGGTAACCCTAGAAAAATGGGCACATGCCACCCTCCTGAGAAGTCCTCACACAATATTCTCTCTCTCTCTCTCTCTCTCTCTCTCTCTCTCTCACACACACACACACACACACACACACACACACACACACACACACAGAGTTGCCAGTTCATAGAGTTCCTCAGCAGGTACTGTTAAGGGGCCTCTAGGTGACGTCAACTGCTTAGGGTAAAACAGAGTGACAATTAGCGTGTGACACTGACGTGATCCTGTTGAAAGCAGTGCAGAAACAGTACCTGTGTCCAGATGTGCTTTCCTGTAGCACTCTTCCTCTGTGTCCCCTCACTTCATCCTCATGGCAGCATGGATGGTAGATAGGGTAGCTTCTACAGTCATCTGCTGATGGTAACTCGAGATAGAGATAAGGTCAGTGACCCTCCTGAGATCATACAGCCCTATGGCAGTTGCACTTTCCCACACAAAGCAGTGGCAGGGTGGGCACATGTGAGGCAGAGACTTTAAAAAGTCACACTTTTTAAAGGAGGTCATGTTTTGTTCCTTCTAGTACCTATGGGCTGCCTAGGCCAGCAAGGGGTGCTCTTTTTCCTTATCAGAGTTGGCAGCTGGTATGTGGGAACTGAGCAAATGCTGAGTACCAGATTATTTGTTCTAAGGAGACCAAGTACCCAGCGCCAGTTGGTTTTCTTTTTTATCATAGTTACCTGCTATAACTAGGCTTGACTTTTGTCATGAATCGGTGCTCATTGGGAGGGTGCGATGCTCTGTGGTTAGGCATTAATTAGTAGCAGCTGTCTCAACCAAAAAGCTAGGAAGCAGTGCAAGCCTTTCTAAAGTTAAGAGGAAGGTCACTCTCCACACACCCCTCAGAGTCCCTGTTACAGCCATCAGGTGAGCTGCACAGCCTGCAGAGAACCTGCAGCCACAGGCCACCCTCCCAATTTAGGTCCTCAGCACAGAGGAGCCCAGGCCACTGGGCACCTTCTGATGGCTGTCCACCGGACAGACCATCTACAAGTCAATGTGTATTTGGACACTACGGTGTGTGCATGCTGCAGGTGTTGACCTTGGAGCTAGGAGGTGTGCTGTGTGCATGTGTGTCAAAGAGGCTCTGTGTATTGCCGTGGCCTCTCTGTGGCTAAGTGCATTGTAATTTGTTCTCAGGCTGTGCTGTGAGGGCCGCCTTAACCCTTGCTCCCTTCCCTTCTAGAGCTGCCTTAAGTTCTCCAGAACTTTTCCTCTGTAAGGGGTATCTTGCCTGGAAGGATATCTTGCCCTGTTTCTCAAGGTTTTGTGAAGGTTTTGATTGGGGGTGGCCTCCAGCCACTAATTCCTTTCCCCTCTTCCTGCATGACTCCCCTCCTCCTGTCACTTTCTCCTTCCTTCCCTTTCCAAACAGGGATTAGAACTATAGGGCAGCAACAATCTCAGAGCCAATGTGATGTCAGCGTAGAAAATGTTCCTGAGTTAGTGGGACTCTATGTCACAATAAGCCAATTAACATATGGAAGAAATATAGAGATAGGCTAGATTCTTGGTAATACTTAAATGTCTTATTTTCCACTAGCCTTTTCTTAAGAAAGGTAAAGGGTACAACTCTAAAACTTTTCATGGACATCCTTGAAAAAAAAATTTTTTAAGAATCCTATATTATAAAAGGTTGAATAAAAATAGGAAAGAGTGCTGTAAGTTCTAATCCATTGTATTACCCTAAATTAAACAAACCAACCCAGAATTAAAGTAGATTTCTCAACATATCAGGAACTGAAAAATACTATGTAAAATATCTTTCAAAATGCATTTTATACATTTTTTATTTTGTAATTTGGTCTAGCTAAAATGTTCATTAGCTTAACTTGATAGGTATTATTAGATTCATAAAATGTCTAAAAATGACTATCATTTCCTTAGTATTGTAATGCTTGACATATTTGAAAGAAAAATGGTGGGTTTTTTTAGTTGAAATTGGTATTATAATTCAATGCTTGGTAGGTCAGTGCATTTTCATGCTTTTTTCAGAGTCAACAGTTTCAAATATCTTACTGTTACCATTCTGTTACAAAATTTTAGCCTACATTTCAGGCTTTCTAAATCATTTGAGCCATTATGTTTTTCCAAAAAATGGTGAGTTTTTTTAAAAATATGGATATGTATGTTGTAATTTACGATTCCTACTTATGTATTTTTGTAGGATCTCAGAGTAACATTGACTTCTTTGTGTCTTTGGAAAATTTCAATTGCTCTAACAGTGTTGCACAGAAATGAGCTCATGACATTTAACATATTGTATTTTGTTAACTTTATTAATTTACTATGAAATGGACATGCCTTTTAACTATAATGAAATTGAACGTTGCAGTTTTTCATATGTTTTCCCTTGTTGGGTCTGGAGAAGGAATTCTACTTTGATCTGCATAGAAAAACATGATATAATCTTTGGAAAGTTCTTAAGTGAAATATTTACCCATTAAAAAGGAAGCAGAAATACTGAGAAGTGAAAGGCATTATCAACTAACTCTGGTTTTAAACTGAACCCATTCTAACATATCTTATATGAAATTTTTAAAAATAAGTTAATAATTCACCTCATATCAACAAAAGCCTTTGAAACATGGGTTTTCACTAGATATCACCTAGTGCTAAGATAAAAACCAAAACAATATCAGAATGACATTTATGCTCTAAATTCGTAGTTGTCCAATGTGCTTAGTAAATGTGTGTCATTAATGCTGTATTCTCCTAGCTATTATAGAATATTGTTTAAATAAAGATATGAATATAAAGGGTTTTTGTCAATGTCTTATAAATAAACCCACTGCACATTTTAAAACATCAAAACAAGTTGTTTTCCTAGAGACTGGTGAATGTAAATATAACCTCTCCTCATGAGAATATTCTAAGGAGTTGCAGGAATTTAAAAGTTGGCAAGTTACCCTTCTATACTAGAAAACATAGTGATATATATGATGAAGAAGGGAATTGCCAAACAGTGAAACAAACAAGCAAACAAAAACAATTGAGGAAAGGAAGCATCTTTTCTTCAAGAGGAAGTTATGCCTAAATATACTGGAATTCTTTGACAGAGAAATAGACATAGCCAAGGAGCATTTGATATAATCTACTTAAAATTTCAAAAGATTCAGGATGTGATTTATATCAAAGGTTCTACTTTTAATAGAGTAGGAGAGTGGACAAATTTGTTTACATTGGAGAGAGATCAAAGAAGTATGTAGATGTACTTCTTTGGATAGAGAAACAGAGCAGGATTATTGAGATCTGTGATTGAATTAGTCTCACCTTCATTTATAGTAAGAAATGAATACAGTCATGCGCCACATAACATTTTGGAGCAACGATGGGCGGAATATACGATGGTGGTCCCATAGGATTATAAGACAATATTTGTACTGTACCTTTTCTGTTTAAATATGCTTAGATACACAAATAGCATTGTGTTACAGTTGCCTACAGTATTCAATACAGTAACATGCTGTGCAGATTTGTAGCCTAGGAGCAAGAAGCTATACCTTATATAGCCTAGGTGTGTAGTAGGCCACCATCTGGGTTTGTGTAAGTACACTCTGTGATGTTTACACAATGATGAAATTGCCTAATAATGCATTTCTTAGAGCATATCCCTGTCAAGTGACACGTGACTGTACATGGTTTTTGTGTAGATTATACACTTCCTACCTCTATGCCATGACACATTTATTCATTGAACTCATTTATTAAGCACTTTTCTGGGCACCATGACAGGCCTTAGAAATATAGCAGTATCCAAATTAATTCAGTTACTGGCTCAATGGACTATAGTCGAGCACTATGGTCCCAACCCCTGTTAGGAACCAGGCTGCACAGCAGGAAGTGAGTGGCAGGCAAGTGAGCGAAGCTTCATCTGTATTTACAGCCTCTCCCCATCGCTGGCATCATTGCCTGAGCTCTGCCTCCTGTCAGATCAGTGGTGGCATTAGATTCTAATAGGAGCATGAACCCTACTGTAAACTGCACATTCAGGGGATCTAGGGTGCACGCTCTTTAGGAGAATCTGATGCCTGATGATCTGAGGTGGAGCTGAGGTGGTGATGCTAGTGCTAGGGAGCGGCTGCAAATACAGATTATCATTAGCAGAGAGGTCTGACTGCACAATAAATGTAATGTGCTTGAACCATCCTGAAACCATCTCCCCCCTCACCGCTGGTCCATGGAGAAATTGTCTTCCATGAAACCAGTCCCTGGTGCCAAAAAGGTTAGGGACTGCTGGTCTGGTGGGACATCAGGATGTTACAAGAAGTGAAATGTCAAAATTTGCAGAACAGTTTCTTTTTCTAAATAAATTGGAACTGAGTCAAGGTTATGGTCCCCATAATAAAATCTCTCTCATCCAGTTCCATCTTGATACGTTCATTAGGATTCTTTCTGAGGCAAATGACAAAAATCAAACTCAAACTAGCTTAACCAAGAAGTAAATACATTACTTAACATAAATTCAGGGATATATCCAGGTGCCCAAACATTGGCATCAGGGATCTCAGCTTTTCTTTATTTGGGCCTCATTCTTAGCCAGGTCCACCCCCAAGTGACAAAGATGGCCCTCAGGAGTGTTTGGCTTCATTCCGTGGCTCTGCCTTCTAGCCTCTTTCTCAATGTTGCCAGTAAGACATTCCAAGATGGAGTCTCATTGACTGGTTTGAGTTCTACATCCATCCTCAGCACAATCACTGTGTCCAGAGGAGTGGAGAGTTCTGATTGGCCTAGCCTGAGCCATCCCCCACCACTGAAACTAGAAATTAGGTCATCTTCACGGAAAACACAGGACTGATGAGGTGGTAGTGGGAGTTCATCAGAGGAAAGATAGGATATAGCTAACAGAAAATGAAAACAACACGTGTCTACTATATACATTCTCCTGAATGGGTGAGAAAGAGAAAGGAACTGTGTACAGCCCTAGGTGTGAGCCATGTACACGAAAGTGTAATGCTGCAGCTTCCCAGGTGCTCTTAGCAGTCAGTGTGAGTGTACAGAGAAGTGAGTGAGCAAGGTGTTACACGACTGAAGAATTCTGAGAGTTTACCACCCAGGAAAGGGACCTGGGAGTAATATGGTTTGTCCACTAAACACTGATTCCTGGGCTGCTGGAACTAAAATATGATGGACATTGTTCGAAAGGAGAGAAATAAAACCTGTCATACAGACCTTATTAGCACCATGTTGGCCACTGTGAGCAGTTCAGGTCATTGAGTTTCAAGCAAAACACAGGGAAATATAAAAGGTTGAGAAGAGGATAAAAGATCATTGAAGGAACAGGATACTGCCCATAAAACATTTTGAAAATCCTGAGACAATTCAGTCTGGAGAAACGAAGGCCAAGAAGTCAAGAATGCGAGCAAGTGCTATGAAATTATGCTTGGCGCAGATAAGGAAAACATGAATTATTCACCCAGACCTAAATATTGTGGTAAGTAGATGTATTCTGAAACTTCAGCAAAGTTACTGAAAAAGAAATAAAATACTAGTTTGTGTTGTCAGTAGTAAACTTCTGAAACTCATTTCCTAAGAATTTGTATTATCAAGAAACTTAAATGAATTTGAACAGAGTTTGGTCAATGCTACTTGAGACCAAAAAAAAAAAAAAAAACTGGGTTATATCAAACCTTTAGGTTATAATCCAAGAAGACAATGTTTCCTTTTCACAGAATACCCATGACCTGCTAAAAACAGGATTCTGGACCAAATGGCCTTTGTGTCTAAGAAGACCCTAGGATGGCAATCACTGTGTGAGAGAATGGGCATCCTGGGGGGCTGGGGTAGGAAGCTTTTATAAATAACCTCATGAAAATGGGAGAATGGGCAGAGGAAAATACAGGTGGGAGTGGGCTTGGTCATAGTGAAATGAGCAAAGAAAGGCCAAAAGCCCATGGAAAACCATTCTTGAGTTCACATTAAATACCATGGGAGAAATATTTCTCACATTTCGAAAGCAGACTTCAGGAGTTTCACTTCTGGCATGACAGCATGAGGAGCTCTGCAGACCCACTTCCTAGTGGGTCTGAACTGGTGAGAATTATTTTAAAGCAAACCAAACCCCTAACCACTAGAAATGCTCCTAAGGGCATACAGCAAATGAAGAAATATTTATTCAAGAAAATACATTAATCTTTATTAGAAGAGTGAGCTTGTAGTATCTGAACCACCCTTCCAAAGGAGCCCAAAATTGACTGGATATTAGATTAGTCTGTGAAGCAATGTACGCCCCATGGCATTATTGAAAGCAATAGAGCAATCAGAGGCAATTAGTGGAGCTTAACAGCTGTGTGTTAAGACAGTCAAAGTGATGCCTGCCAAAACCACTGTCATCCCGGATTAACTGTGGGTATATATAATCAGGCTACACTCCCTGAAGAGCAACACCAGAGGCTTCACACTATAAGAGGTGGAGAGATTAACAAACCCAGTTTATTAATAATAATAAGGACCAGCACCCAGAGTTACTATGTTATCAGAAATGTTCAGATTACATTTATAGGGAAAAAACAAACCAAAACAAGACATGCAAAGAAACAGGAAAGTGTGACCCATACACAGAAAAAAAATCAGGCAACAGAAACTCCTTGCAAGAGCAACCATATGTTAAATTTAACAAAGACTTCACAGTAGCCATTATAAATATGTTAAAAGATAGGCCGGGCGCGGTGGCTCATGCCTGTAATCCTAGCTCTTTGGGAGGCCGAGGCGGGCGGATTGTTTGAGCTCAGGAGTTCGAGACCAGCCTGAGCAAGAGCGAGACCCCGTCTCTACTAAAAATAGAAAGAAATTAATTGGACAACTAAAAATACATAGAAAAAAATAGCCAGGCATGGTGGGGCATGCCTGTAGTCCCAGCTACTCGGGAGGCTGAGGCAGAAGAATAGCTTGAGCCCATGAGTTTGAGGTTGCTGTGAGCTACGCTGACGCCACGGCACTCACTCTAGGCCAGGGCAACAGAGTGAGACTCTGTCTCAAAAAATAAATAAATAAATATGTTAAAAGAACTAAAGAAAACTATGATAAAGAATACATTTGATGAAGGCAGGATTTGAGGGTTGGGACTTTCAGTCCCCCCCACCACAACCTCTGGGCCGGGAGAGGAGAGTAGCTGAAGGTTGAGTAGGTCACCAGTGGCCAATGATTTAATTGGCTGTGTCTGAGTAACGAAGCTTCCATAAAAACCCAAAAAGTTTGGGTTTGGAGAGCTTCCGGGTAGGGGAACATGTGGAGGTTCCTGAAGGGTGATATGCCTGTAGAGAGCCTGGAAGCTCCGTTCTCCTTCCCACACACCTTGCTCTATGCATCCCTTCATCTGTATACTTTATAATACCCTTCATAATAAACGGATAAACATTGTTCCATTATGGATGGAGGGGATGATGGTTACCTTGTTACCAAAAAGAGGTTTGTGTCTGAGGCAGAACTAGATGAACGGCGCA
Organism: Propithecus coquereli; assembly: GCF_000956105.1. NCBI lineage: Eukaryota > Metazoa > Chordata > Mammalia > Primates > Indriidae > Propithecus > Propithecus coquereli. The sequence goes on along the minus strand of NW_012151618.1, from coordinate 1,178,821 downwards.
AAAGGAGGCAAGAAGAATGGGAGAAAGTTCGAAAACCTGAAGATCCACAAGAATGTCCAGAGGAGGCTTATGACCCTCGGTCTCTATATGAAAGGCTGCAGGAACAGAAAGACAGGAAGCAGCAGGAGTATGAGGAGCAGTTCAAATTCAAAAACATGGTAAGAGGCTTAGACGAAGATGAGACCAACTTCCTTGATGAGGTTTCTCGGCAGCAGGAACTAATAGAAAAGCAACGAAGAGAAGAAGAACTGAAAGAACTGACAGAATACAGAAATAATCTCAAGAAGGTTGGAATTTCTTCAGAAAACAAGAAGGAAGTGGAGAAGAAAGTGGCTGTGAAACCCATAGACACCAAGAACAAGTTCTCCCAGGCGAAGCTGTTGGCAGGAGCTGTGAAGCATAAGAGAGGCTTCGTCCTGCAAGTCTCTTGGGAACACTTCCCTGAGCGGCCCCTCCACCCACTGCCCCTCAGCCGCAGTCTGCATTGGCATCCTCCCAGGCTTGGGCGCCTACTCTGGGAGCAGCGACTCTGAATCCAGCTCAGACAGTGAAGGCACCATCAACGCCACCGGGAAGATCGTCTCCTCCATTTTCCAAACCAACACCTTCCTCGAGGACCCTAGCTCCTCTGTCCTTCCCAGAGGGAGCTGCTCCCCAAGGGTAGATCGGACCGTTCATTCTGCCTCCAGGCATCACATCTCTCAAAAAACTCCTTTGCCTGCTTCCTGTGTACACTGTGACACTTTTAACCTAATCTAAAAACATGCCAGAATCTACTTGTGGCCCGAATTGTGTTTGGTTCCTTTTCCCATTGCGGTGCAGACGGCCATACCTGTCCCTCTGCCTCCTTCCTCACTGATGTGACGGAATGTGGGGCAAGGCCCTGCAGAAATGCCACTAACAATGCCCTTAGGGAGTCAGGCACCAGCTGGCTTGCAGAGGGGTTTGGGTTTTATTGCTTTCTGGTAGTGTCTTTTTTTTCCTCTCCCAACAGCACAAAGAAGCAAGGGCAGTTATTAGACAGGTATTATTTAAACATTTCTTGTAGATAGACACATTGTTTGGTCCTACTGCATTGTGGAGCATGTGGGGGAAGGGAACTGACCCAGGTGATGAAATGGAGCCCTTCCCTGGAACTAACCAGTCCTTGATGTTGTGTGACTTAAGTAAAGATTATAAATTATATCTGCAGGGGGTGTCACTTAACACTCAGTGTTCATTGTGAAGTTTTTCCTCACCCTTGGCCATTCTTTCTCCCCTCCATCCAGTCCCATTTATGTAGGAGAGGACTGACAACAAGAAAGCTTCCATCTTCTCCTCGGACCTTTTCTCAGACTGGCAAATTATTTTGTTTTTGTTTTGAAATAAAAGATTTAGTTTAAGAAAAAAAAAAAAGAATACATTTGATGAATGACAGCAATGATACAAGGGACAGGAGGGAGGAATTTTGTTATTATAAGGTACTGGTACTACCTGTGAAGTGAAATAGTGTTATGTGAAGATGGACTTGGATTAGTTATAAATGTATATTGCGCACTCTAGGGTAACCACTAGGTAAAAAGTAAAAATAGAAGTATAATTGATATGCTGTGAAAGGAGAAAAAATGGAATCAAATAAAATGTTCAATTAAAACCAGTTAAAACCAGATGGAAGAAAAAGAGTGGAAGATAAAAATAGGGACAAAGTCCAAGGGCAACAAATAGAGTAGTAACAAATATGGTAGATATTAATCCAACTGTATCAATAAGTGATTTAAATCTCAATGACCTAAATACACCAATTAAAAGGCAGAGATTGTAAGAGTGAATCAAAAAACAAAAGCCAACTCAAGACCCAACTATATGTTAACTATAAGGTGGTTCTAAAATTATAACGGACACCAAATAGCCAAAACAGTCTTGACAAAGAATAACAAAGTCTGCCTGACTTCAAAACTTACCACAAAGCAACAATAATCTAGGCAGTCTGGCACTGGAATAAAGATAAACATATATTATACATCAGTGGAATAGAAAAGAGAGTAGAGAAATAAACCCATGTGTTTATGATCAACTGATTTTCTACAAGGGTGCCATGACCATTTGATAGGGAAAGGATAGTCTTTTCAACAATTGCTATTGAGACAATTGGATACCTACATACAAAAGAATGAAGTTAGACACTTAATCATACCATATACAAAAAACAAAATGAGTCACAGGCCTAAATGTAAGGACTAAAATTATAAAACTCAGAAGGAAATATAGGAGTAAATTTTCATGACATTGGATTGACAAGGAATTCTCAGATTTAACACGAAAAGCACAAGCATGAAAAGAAAAACTAAATTGGACTTCATCACAACTGAAAACTTTTGTGTTTCATTTTGTGTTTGTTTTCATTTAAATGAAAATCAAGAAAATGAAAGGACAATCCACATAATAGGAGAATATTTACAAATCATATATCTAATAATGGAATTGTGTATAGAATATATGAAGAACTCTTATGACCGAATAATAAAAAGACAAATACCTCAATTTAAAAATGGACAAAGAATCTAAATAGACATTTCTCCAAAGAAGATACAAAAATGGGCAATAAGCACATGAAAAGATGCTTTATTATTACTGCTCATTAGGGAAATGCATATCAAAACCACAATGAGATACCACTTCTTACACACTAAAATGTCTAGAATCAAAAAGTCAGATAATAAGTATTAGCAAGGATGTGGAGAAATCATAACCCTCATACACTGCTGATGGGAATGTAAAATGGTGCAGCCACTTTGGAAAACACTCTGGTAATTCCACCAAACAGTTAAACATAAAGTTATCGTATGACCCAGCAATTCCTGTCCTAGGTATAACCAAGAGAAATAAAGACATATGTCCATATAAAAACTTATACATGATTGTTTATAGCAGTATTATGCATGATAGCCAAAATGTAGAAAGAATGCAAATATCCATTAACTGATGAATGGATAAGCAAAATGTGGTATAGCCATACAATGGAATATTACTTAGCCGTGAGAAGGAATGAAAGAAACTTGAAAACATTATGGTAAGTGAAAGAAGTCACAAAAGACCACATGATATATAATTCCATTTATATGAAGTGTCCAAAATAGGAAAATTCATAGAGACATATAGTAGATTAGTGGTTGCTTAGGGCCAGGAGGATTTGGGGATAATGAGGGAAAAGGATATGATAGCTAAAGGGCATGGGATTTCTTATTTGAGATGATGAAAATGTTTTCAAATTGACCATGGTGATGGTTGCACATATGTGTGATTGTACTAAAAACTATTCAACTGTATAAATAAGTGACATGTATGGGATGACAATTATATCTCAATAAATGTTTTTCTAAAGTAGAATTTTGACGTCCAGTATAGCAGATTAAGGAGCTCAGCAAATTCTCTTCTCAAAAATTTAAGAACAACATTGTGAAAAATTGACCAAACAGCAATTTTAGGACTCTCTAAATTGACCAGCAGGATATAACAAATTAGTAGCAGTTATTCATGAAAAACCACTGCAGTCTGTATAAGAACAGGGGGAGTCTGGCATCCTTGCCTGGAGCTGCCTCCAACATCCTTCCCTCCTTTAGCTCAAATAGCATGGTAGTTCTAGCAGAGTAGGGCAAGCTGTGAAGACCAACAGCTTTGCTGCTGGAGTGGGCTCACTTGACTTGGAGAGGCATGCAGTAAAATCTCACAAACAGTAATAACAGTAAAGATCTCAGAACTGTGAGAGAATAAATCTGTTGTTTCAAGCCACCCAGTTTGTGGTACTTCATTGCAGCAGCCTTAGAAAAGTAATACAGTATGCAATAAATGTGAATGGATGAAACACTCCAATCAAAAGGCAGAGATTATCAGACTGGATTAAAAAAAACAACAACCAAGGCCCAACTATATATTATCTGTAAGAGAAACACTTAAGATTCAAATACACATATAAGTTGAAAGAAAAAAGAGAGAAGATATGGTTATATACCATAAAAGCAGTAACCATAAGAATAGCAGCTAGAGTGGCTATACCAATATCTGACAAAATAGACTTTAAGACAAAAAAATTTTCTAGAGAAAAATAAGGCTATTTCATAATGATAAAAGAGTTGATTCATTGGGAAGATATAAAAATTACAAATGAGCAATGGATAAATTGACAGAGGCAGGCAGTTGGTGGTAGGAGGAAGCAGCAGAAATGAGGGAGAGTAGCTGAACCCATTGATGTCACATGTAGATCCACAGATTCACTGCCCAGGGCAGGGGGAGCCTGGGCTAGATCTTGCTGAGAGTTATTCTTTACAGGATCTAGATTTTAGTCTTATTCCTTGGTCTCCATTCCCCCCTTACACACTTGCAGTATTCCCCCCACCCCTAGCTTGCCTGGGGTTTCCCAAAGATGAGCAGAGCAGGGACAATGGATATTGTCCCCCAATATCCATTCTCTCCCAATATCCATTCTCCCTTTCAGACAAAAACTACATTTTCCAGGCTCCTTTTCTGTTAGATGTAGCCATGTTACCAAGTGGTCTGGGAAGAGGCAGGTCTTCTCAGACCCCTTTCACTTGAATGTGATATGTGGGGAGCCATCTTAGACATGTGTTTGAAGGACACACCCAAGGCTGATGGCACCAGAATTCAAAGGAGAAATGGAAAACTCAACAATATTAGTTGGAGGCTTCCATATTCCGTTCTCAATAATTAGTAGAACAACTAAACAGAAAATCAGCAAGAATATAGAAGACTTGAAACTGCTATCAACCAACTTGATCTAACTGACATTTATACAACACTCTACCCAACAATAGCAGAATCCATATTCTTTTTGAACATCCGTGATCCATGGATGATTCGTGGATGATCCATGGATCATTCTCCAGGATAAAACACACATAAGACAATAAAACAAATCTCAGTGCATTTAAAAGTATTGAAATCACACAAAGTATGTTCTCTGGCCACAATGGAGAATGGAGTTAAGTTAGAAATCAATAGTTGAAGGAAATTTGTCCCATGGGACAAGGAAGAAATCAAAGGAAAATTGGAATATTTTGGATTGAAGGAAAACAAAAACAGAACATGGAAATACAGCTAAAGCGGGTCCTAGAGGAGTATTTATCTAGAGGGAAATTTTTACCTTTAAACCCCTTTATTAGAAAAGAAGGTACATCTCAGATTGATAGCTTACAATTTTACCTTAAGAAGCTAGGAAAAAAATAGAGTAAACTAAACCCAAAATAAGCAGAAGGAAGGGAATAATAAAGATCAGTGTGGAAATCAATGAAATAGAAAACAGAACAATAGAGAAAGTCAATGAAACAAATGAAAACATGAACAAAATTAACAAACTTTTGTCCACATTGACCACACAGAAAGAGAAAAGACATAAATTACCATCATTCCTAAACTGGGCCAGGACTAGGATGAGGCAAGCAAGGGCCTTTGAGTGCAAAATTTAAGGAGGCACTCACTCTTGGGGTCATGCAAATGCAGGGTCAGCCCCCGGGAGTGAGTACCTCCTTAAATTTGGACCCTAGGCATCATCCTTGGCTCACCCTCACAGGGGTTCTGTTACAGAGATCCTACAGAAATAAAAAGGATTACAGTAGAGTGCCACAAACAACTTTATGCCAACAAATTAGATGACATCCTAGAAAGACACAAGAAAGAAAACTGGCTCAATAAGATATAGGAAGTCTGAATAGATTTACAAGTAAAGAAATTGAATTAATTAAAATCTTATCACAAAGAATAGTCTGGGTCCAGATGGCTTTGCTGGTAAATTTTATCAAATATTTAAAGAAGAAATAACATCAGTCCTTCACAAACTCTCACCTAAAAGAGAGGAGTGAACACTTGCCAACTCATTCATTCCATGAGATCAGCATTCGCTTAGTACCAAAGCCAAACAAAATACATTACAAGAAAACTACAGACCAATATCCCTCATGAAGATAGTTAGATCCTTAACAAAACATTACAAACTGAATCCAGCAACATATGGTGAGGATAATACACCGTGATGAAGTGGGATTAATCCCAGGAATGCAAAGATGGTTTAACATTAAAAAACAATATAATACACCATATCGATAGCATAGAGAACAGAAACCACATGATGATCTCAATAGATAAGAAAAAGCATTTAACAAAAGCCAGAATCCATTCAAGATTAAAAAAGACAAAAATCCTGTAAGAAACTAGGAAGAGAAGGAACTTCCTCAGCCTGACAAAGGACATCTATGGAAAAACCTACAGTTAACATCATAGTTAACAGAGAAAGACTGAGTGCTTTCCTCCTCAGATCAGGAACAAGGCAAGGATGTCTGTTTGTTCCTACCACTTGTATTCAACAATGTGCTGGTAGTTCCAGCCAGTGCAATAAGGTGCACACTCACACCCACATACACACACAGACGTAAAGGCACCCAGATTAAAAACAAGTAAAAAATACATTTATTCAGAAAGTACACAAGATATAAGATCATTATATAAAAATCAATCACATTTCTATATACTAGCAATAAATGGTCTGAAAATGAAAAAAACATATACATTCATAATAGCATCAAAAAGAATATGCTTATGAATAAATCTAATAAAAGAAGTGTAAGACTTGCACACTGAAAACTATAAAACGTTTCTGAGAGAAATTAAAGGTCTAAATGGAGAGGCATTCCATGAATTGGAAGACGCAGCACTGCTGAGATGGCAGTTCTTCCCAAATTCATCTACAGGTTCACACAGTCCCTACCAAAATCCCACTAGCCTTTTTGGTAGAAAATAATGTGCCGAAAGTAAATTTATATGAAAATATAAAAGATCCAAAATAGTCAAAATGATTTTGAAAAAGTAAAGTTGGATGAATTATACTTTCTAATTTCAAAGCTTACTAAGAAGCTACAGTAATCAAGAAAGGTATAGCTCTGGCATAAAGATTGCCATATAAATCAATGGAATAGAACTGAATGCCCAGAAATTATGGTCAATTGCTTTCTGGCCAGGCTGCCCAGGCAATTCGATGGGGCAAAGGGTAGTCTTTTCAATAAATGTTGCTGGAACAATTGAATAACTATAAGTAGATAAGTTTAAGTTAGACTCTTACCTTAACAGAACACACAAAAATTAACCTCAAATGAATCACAGTCCTAAATGTTTAAGAGCTAAAACTAGAAAACTTCTAGAAGAGAATCTTTGTGATCTAAAGCAGGCCAAGTTTTCTCAGATACACTGAAAACTTGATCCATAAAAGAAAAAATTGATAAATTGGACTTCATCAAAATTTAAAACTTTTGCACATCATAAGACACCATGGAGAAAATGAAAAGACAATCTACACACTGGGAGAAAATATTTGCAAATCACATATCTGATAAAAGACTTGTGATCAAAATCTGAAAAGAAAGTTGGTAGATTCAATGCCTGTATTTACCTACCCTTCCTCCGAAACTCCAGTAAGTAATAATAAATTCACAAAGAAAAAAAGGAGTGACAGCAACATTTTGGAAGATGAAAAACAGATATACAAGTGTCATTTATTTTCATGAGCCAAGAAAACTGAAACCTCATCCAGGAGAGGCGGAAGCCCAGAAGCAATCCAGTTTACACTACCGAACTTCGAAAAACTTGGGAATTGGATTCAGAGGCAGCAGGTAACCCTGAGAGTGGCATGCAGCTAAAAACAGATGAATTGGTTTAAAATATCTTTAAATAACAGTTCAAGTGAACTAAATACCTGAGCAGACATTTTACAGAAGAGAATTCCAAAGTGGTCAATAAAGCATCATCACGGAAATGCAAATTGGAACCACAATGAGCTATCGCAACACTCACTGGGAAGGCTAACATTTTTTAAACTGACAATACCAAGTGTTGGTGAGGATATCAAGCAAATGGAACTCTTATCCACTGTTGGTAGAAGTATAAATTGATAAAAACAATTTTACAAAACTCTTTGGCAATATCTACTAAAGTTGAGCGTTACATACAGCATTGATCCAGCAATTCTGCCCCTTTTATTTACCCAACAGAAATACATATATTTGTGCATCAAAAGATCCACATAAAACGTTCTTAACAGTATTATTCATAATCGCCATAAACTGAAACAACCCAAATATTTATCAATAGAATGAATAAAGAAATTATAGCATATTTATACAATGGAAGACCATACAGCAATGAAAGATATCAAACTGCAGCTACATGCAACAACATGGATAAATGTCATGTCAAAAGCAAAATGCAAAAGAGTTACACATGTGATTCCATTTAATAAGAGCATCCAAAACAGGTAATACTGATCTGTGGTCATCAAAGTCAGAACAGTGGTTATTTGAGGGGCAATGATTTGAAGGGACATGGAAAGTTTGGGGATGTGGGAAATGTTCTGTGATCTGGGTGGTGGTTACTTGGGTGTGTTGATGTTTCCATGAATAAGAATACATTGAGTTGTACCTTATTATCTGTACACTCTTCAATATACAATGTTATTCTTTATTTTTATTTTATTAAAATTTTATTTAAATAAAAAATCAGCTGGATTCCCTTAACTCTGAGCGACCAGGCAACCATCTTTACCTACTTTTGGTTTTTTTTTTTTTTTTTTTTTTTTTTTTTTGAGACAGAGTCTCACTTCGTTGCCCTGGCTAGAGTGAGTGCCGTGGCGTCAGCCTAGCTCACAGCAACCTCAGACTCCTGGGCTCAAGGGATCCTTCTGCCTCAGCCTCCCAAGTAGCTGGGACTACAGGCATGCGCCACCATGCCCGGCTAATTTTTCTATATATTTTTAGCTGTCCAATTAATTTCTTTCTATTTTTGGTAGAGACGGGGTCTTGCTCTTGCTCAGGCTGGTCTCGAACTCCTGAGCTCAAACAATCCGCCCGCCTCGGCCTCCCAGAGTGCTAGGATTACAGGCGTGAGCCACCGCGCCCGGCCATGGTTTTTCTTTTTCTTCATGTAATTAGTTGGACAATTGGTGCACAAAATTGAATTTACCATAATCCTTTGTTTGTGGTGTTTATCTTTATTGGTCCACACCAGGCCCTTCTTTATATTTTTGGTCACCTTTTTTCTTTATCTAAAATTCCATTTCCCTTTACTTCATGAGCATCCACTCTTGCATATTTAATGGATGACTTTGTCATTTATCATCCACACCTTTATTCACATATACTAGTCTCTGTGAACAATATCTAGTATTGCAATTGCTGTGAGTTTTTAAATATATATAAAGATTTGTGCTAGACATCCGTTCAACATTGTTGTTTATATCTCTCAGTTGATATAAATAGATCATGTCCATTGCTATTAGCATCTAGAGTTTTCCATTGTATATATGTCCTATTTTATTTATTTATTCCACTATTGATGGATATTTAAGTGTTTCCAACCCCTTGATATATAACTACACTGTGATGAACATCTACTTAAATATCTCTTTGGGTGACTATGTGAGAATTTTTTTGCCTTATTTTCATTAATGTATTCTCAAATCACTCTTTAGAAAGGCCATATCAGTATAATTCCCACCAGCTGTGTGAGCAAAAATGTTTTTATTTTCTCACAACCTAGGCAGCATCCGATACTGTCCAACCTAAATATTTTTGCCAATCTGCTGGGTGTAAAATAATATATCATTGTTTCCATTGGTATTTCTCTGATTACTACTAAAGTTGACATCTTTTTATATGCTAACCAGCCATTTGAGTATCCCCATCTGTGAATTGCCTATTAACTTCTTTTGTCAAGTTTGAAAATGGGATTTCCTATCTTAAACTGATTTCCAATAATTTTTTACATAAAGAAACTACTATAACCCAACATTTTAAAGATATTACACTCACTTTTTTAAATTTCCTGTTTTTACTTTTAATTTTTAATCATGAATCAATCTGAAGGTTATTTTTGGATGCTGTGTTTGCCATGAATCTGCTTTTATTGTTTTTCTATATAATGAGCCCATCTATTAAATAATCTTTTCTTTCTCTGGTCCTTAAGGCTACCATATAATCTAGGGCCCTGTTTGTGGGCTCCCCTATGTTCCATTATTCATTTATCAATTCTCATATGAGCATCGCACTGTTTTAATGACTACAGCTTTGTTATATCCCTTAATATATGGTATGGCAAATCTCTCCTTTGTTTTCAGAATTGTCTTAGTTATATATGAGCTTTTGTTCCACATAAAATATAAAATAATAATTGCACAATTCTCCAAAACTTCTGGGATTTTGATTCCAATATATTTGGCATATATATTAATTTGGGTAGAATTGACACCTTGACAATATTAAATAATCCCGTCCACGAAATGGCATGTCCCTCCATTTATTCAGGCCTTCTTTTATGCCATTTAGGAGAAATGTAACATTTTTCCACGAAGGCCAAGCGCATTTTGCTATCGTACTCTCTGGATACTTTGTATTTTCACTGATATTGTAAACATCTTAGTTTCTACTGCATAGAGAATGCTTTATAAAAGACAATTACCCATTTTTTTCATTTTGCATATGATCATTTTGTTGAACTCTCTTAAAAGTTCTAATAGTTTGTTGACAGGGTTTTCTATGTAAATGGTTATATCCTCTGCTCTTTCCTAGGCAGCGACCCAGGGTAGCTAAAACTTGGGCGGGCAATGCCTCGGGATACACCTGTTGGTTACCTGCCTGGGAGAGCCGAGTCCGGGCTCCAGCCCTGTCCCCGCCGCCCGCGCCCGGTGCACTGGCCTCACCGCCCCGCGCTCGCGCTCGCCCCCGGCAGCCAATGGCAGCGCGCACTCGCCGCCGGGCTCGGGAGGACCAATCCCGCCGCTTCTCTCCTCCCCTCGCGGCCAACTCGGGAAAGCGAACAGTCGCCCGCCGGAAAACTTTGGGCACGCTGGCGCGGCGCTGACCTACGCGGCGCCCGCGCACCGGTGCCCTGCGCCCGGGCCTCAGAGCCGCAGGCCCGGCCCCGCGCTCGCACGCTCGCGGCCCTCGGGCGGCCCCCGCCTCCCCGGCCCATGGCGGTGGCCGAGCTGTACACGCAGGTAGGAGGGTCCGCCCGCCCCAAGGAGGGCGCGCGGGGGGAAGCGGGCCCGGCGCTGGCGCTGACTGTACCTGGCGCCCGGGCCACACCTGTACACCTGGCGCGGGGAGGGGCTGGCGGGCGGACGCGGGGGCCGCGGGGACTGAAGGCACGAGCCCGCGTCGCCCCCCGAGGACTCTGGCGGGATCCGGCCCCTGCCCGCGGGGAAGGCGCCCCCTCCCCCGGGAGCCTGGGTCCCCTGGGGGTGGCAAGACCCAGTGGGAGAGGCTGCCTCCTCCGGCCGCTACTACCTCGGCCGAGACTTCCCCGGTGCCCAGGCGTCGCGCACCCACACCCTCTCCCACGGCTGGAGCTCCTCGGCCCCTTTCTCCCCCGCCACCAGTGGCATCAGAGTTGCCTACGGGGACGTGGAAACCTCAGACGCGGGCGAAGCTTCCTAACCCCTTGAGAGCCCCGTGAACAACTCGACACAGAAGCTTATGACCACAGTATTCAGGATGCTTTCTAGAATTCTGGGCCTTCAAAATGCTTGAACATGCGTTTAAGCTCATCTCATGCCCGAAGCTGAAGCTGCCTGGGCCACACACCCGTAGTGGCGCTGAGCTCTTGGGGGAACCCAGGGGTCATGAGGTGCAGTCACAAGCTCTTCACCTAACATTTATAGGGCGTTTTACAGTTTATAAAGCACCTTTCACATACCCTGACTCTGGGAAATGTTCCGGAGCATTCCTCAGAAACGTCCTCTTCCCGTGGGCCAGGGGCTCCACCCTTACCTAGGAAGGGCAGCATTCCCACACCGTGCCCAGAACTCCCTGAGATGAGCTTGGGTCATTTTTTGGATAAAGAGAGTGTGAAAGCGTTACGTTTTTGGAAAAAAATAATCCATTTGAGTAGCCATAAAGTCTGATCCTCCTACAACCCGGTGGGGGAAATCTAGAGTCCCCAGTACTTACACGGATGAGACTAGAATCCATCCATTTTCCGGATACATGCCCACCTTTATATTTTAAAAGTCACTTTTGCTGTAGATATAAAAATCGTTGTAAATAATCTTGTTTCAATGGTTTAAACAAACTTTTTTCTTCTACTTTGATTAATCAGTAACAGTCACATACAAATCAAGTAAATATTGTTTTCTCCTCTAATGCATTTCCATTAACTAGAGTTCTAAATGGACAGTGTTTGAATTGCCCTAGTTCCACTCTAGAATATTTTTACCAGTGAGCATGTGGAGCCATCAGATATCCAACAGTGCTTCTTCAATCTTCAACTTCCTGGAGGTAAAAGAAAATTCTTGAACAAAACTATTCTTAGAAGATACTTTGGAGGACAGAGAAGAGTGTTGATGATTAACCTATTTTAGGTAACAATATTTCCTGAAGCAATAATAGACAGGTGTAGTCATCCCTATCGTCAAGTTCCTCAAACCTGAAATATTTGTTAAATGTCTAATAAGTACCAGGCACGATGTAGGAAAACTGATCCAGTTTTATCGAGACAAGCTTGGATGGACTGAGAACCTAAGAATCCCAGAGACAGAGGAGCCTTGATGGCGTCCCTACCACCCTTTGGTCCAGGTAGACACCTGTGCACCCCTAGGCTGCCTCATTCCTTCTAGGGGGTCATTAAGCCCCCACTTTGTCAATTCCAGATGTCGGACACTCCCCCTTCTGTGGAGCTGCCTGATTGGGTTTCAGAGAGCTTGCTTTGTTAAAGAGTTCTGTCTTAAGCTGGGACAAGAGGGGTGCGTAACCTGTGGCCTTGGGGCCACATGTGGCCTTCTGGATTCTTGAGTGCGGCCTTTTGACTGAATCCAAATTTTACAGAACAAATCCTTTTAATAAGCTGCAGATTTTCCTGGGATGCCAGCATACAGGATTGGCTTAAGTCCAACTTTGTAACTGGGGACCCTTGTCCACATTTTATCCCCAGGGGTGCTCTGTTTCCCTGCACAATCTTAACCACACAATGTTTTAGAACAACCCGAAACCCATTTCTGCACCCAGAGGCACACACTGACCCTGCTGCAGCGTGACGAGTGGGCTGTCCATTCCGGGGTCCTTGCATGGCACTCAGTTCCTATGACAGCTACACCACCCACTTTACATGGCTGTTACCTGCCTGGCCCTGTGTGACCTCCGTTCCCACAGACATATTATCCTCCATAGAACATAAGACACTTTCCATATGCAACGCTCTATGCTTGGGGGAGGTTAGAAAGATTTTTTTTTAAGTGGTAGTCTTGCTTCTCAGGTTTTCTGAGTAGTGAGAAGTGAGAAATGTCAAGTAGTTTCATTTGGTGAGGCTGAGGAGTTTGGTGGGAGGGAGAGGTGACGAGGGGAGGGCCACAGCACCAAAGAGTCAGGTCAGGGCTTTATTCTCCAGGGAAGGGTTTGGATGGGGCCGGCAGGATCAAGGTCTTTGTTTTAGGAAGTGGGGTATGCCAGCTGTGGAGGAGAGAGGCTGGGTCATGTAGCTGAATTCTCAGGTCACCCGACTGTCAGGGAAAGAATCAGAGTGGCAGTGGCAGGTGGAGGCAGGTGAGGATGAGGGACAGGACTGGGGAGTGTGAGGGACGTGCCAAGGACAATATTTGAGGCCAGAGTCTGTATGACTGACAGCAGGGGGCTGCCCTTGAAAATTAGAGACATCAGGAGGAGGAAATATTTCCCAGGAAAGTCATGAGGCAAGTTTCGTACCCGCAGGGGTTGAAGCAGTGAGGGGACTTCTGGGGAAGGTACCCTGGGGGTGGGAGGTCTCAGACGTGGCTGTAGGGGATGGTCCCTGCCAGCATCTTCTGCCCAGAGGTGGTCACTGAAGCCAAGGCAGTGAGAGCCTCACCAAGGGAGGGGGGAAGTGGGGAGAGGACGCTAGGGCCGCAGAGCGCCCTGGGATGGCCTCGACCCAGGGCAGGGTGTGCGGGGAGAAGATGGGAGAGTTGGCACCACAGGAAGAGACGTTCCATGAGGGAAGAGGGGACTCTGGGAGAAGGCACAGTGAGAGTAGCATTCGCTGCCAGTTTAAGTGCAAAACGATCCGTCTCTTTTCAAAAGCTGTTTGGCAACATGCCTTAGAAGTGTTCAGAGCAGCGGTTCCACTACTTGAAATCCCTCTGAGAAAAACCGGTCTGGCCATTCTCTACTTGAGCCCCTCTGGAGAGGCTCCAGTCACTTTTGGACTCCCTGAGACCAGCCATGAGGTCCTGCCTGTGTGTCACCTCCCAACCTCTGCCTCCAGCTCCCGCCTTGGCTCATGCTGGGCCAAACTTCTTGTGCTTCCCTCAGGGCCTTGACCGCACGGCCCCCACTCTGTGCCTGGCACGCAGAGCTCCCTCTGTCTGGAATCTTCTGTCTGCTTTGCTCAACCCCACCTGCACCTTCCGAATTCAATTTGAGCAGGGTCTCTCCTGAGAAGTCCTTGCAGCCAGCCCCTCCATGCGGCGCCTTCCACATTGCCTGATAACGGCTGATTAACTCCATGTCTCCCACTTTGGCCAAGAGTCTCTGGAGAGCATGGAGCAGTGGAGGCTCCATGAGTGTTTGATGTGTGCCTGTGTGCACGCATGAACCTTTCTGCTTACAGAAAAAGCCAGGGACATGAAGATGATCATGTCGATGATGTTTATTTTTATCTCAAAGTCACTGAGTACTTCGTATGTGCCAGATGCCACCCTCACAATTTTATGTGCCTTCTCTTATTTAATCTGAACAGACAACTCTTTATGTTAGATGTTCTCACAATTTTACAAATGGCTGAGGTCACGTAAGTTGCCTAAAGTAATGTAGAAGTGACGGAGCCAGGATTAAAAGCCTGTGTTCTTACTATCTGCCACCACCACCAGCTTGCTTCCACCAGTGTTACTATCTTTCTCTTCTTCAAGGGATCTGACCCAGTGGACTTATGGGAAGTCGATCCACTTCCTAGCCACCTCCGCCAACACCTGCTTGTTTGTCATATTAATAACTAAAATGTCCTTATATTAACTAAAATGGAACCGATCTCGATGTCCAGCGAGGGGGGAATGTTAAGTAACCTATAGAAGACTCACATGATAAAACAGTATATTAAAAATGCTACTTAATGAAGGGTTGATAACAACATGAAAAACGCTTATGTGAAAGATGAGAGCACAAAAGTTGTATATGCTGTGTGATCATAAACACAAAAACATGGAAACAAAGGAAGAAGACCATATATATCACTGGCCACAGACGAGACAGTCAGTTGTTCTAGAAGCTGCAGAGAAGCCAAGCAGGGTGAAGGCCGAGGGTGGGTCGTCAGATTTGGCTGCTCGGAGGTACCCGGTGTTGTCTCTTTCAGTAGAACCGGGAGGGAGAAAGGGGAGCCCTGACGTGGTCCCCAGCTGAAGGGAGGGAAGCAGCAGAGGATTGCGGTCTGAAGACGTAAGACAGGCACCAGGCATGGAGACAGTCAGAGCAAAGGAAGCCTGGAGGGCCTGGAACTGCTGAGGAGGATGGGTGGGTGGGACTGAGGGCTTGAGGAGGGCAACAGTACCACCAACCTTCTTTCTTACAGCATCATTCCAGACCCTTCGCCATCCAGACCACCTTCCTCTGGGCAGATTTCCCTGATGCCCGTCTCGGTGGCACTGTTCTCTAGCTGTGGTGTGCTCAGCCACGAATACAGTGCAGCTGTGGGGGTACAGCCCCCATGAGCGTGTCTCAGTCCTGGCGTTGTGTTCGTGCTTTCTTTGTTTTAATCAGAGCTGGTACATGCTCCGCCCCTGGAAGGCACTGTGGTTGCTGATGGCTTGAGTTAAGTCCTGGTTCTGCCCCCTACTACCCAGGTGACACTGGGCAAATTACTTACCCTGAGTTTCCTTACCTGTAAAATGGATTAGTAACCCTTATCACAATACCTGACACACAGTGCTTAATAGAGATTTGTTGTTTTTTATATTCATGATATTATAATACAGTTGATTTTTGGTCCCTAAATACTGAACTTTGCATTTATCCCTATTAAATTTGCCATCATGTTATTTAGTGCCCAAAGTTTCTGTAGCTTGTCAAAAACCTTCTGAATCTTGACCATCTTTATCTGATTAATCATTTCATCTGCTTATTTAATACATATGCTTTGGGTTTTTTCCATCTAAGATATTGGTGAAAGATGGATGGAGGAGTTGGCAGTAGAGCTCTGTGGCATGCCTCTAGAGACCTTTCTCTCTTTTTAAAGTTGCTCTTGCTCATTATTAGGACTCAGGTTATGACTGTTTAGCCACAGATTCACTAATTATAATCATTCAACCATCTATTTCTTTTGCTTGTGCATGAGGAACTTACAGGTATCTTCAAAGGAGCCCTGCTCAGATGTGCAAGGTAAAGTGTCTTGGCTAGCAGTCCAGGGTCCCTGTCTGAAATAAGGGCAAAGTACAGCGTAATGATTATCCATTTGGCCGTTCTAAACAGCTTTTAGACTTCTACGTATCATTAACAACTCTGGAAAATTAATTTATCCATTGTGTTACATGTGGGTAGTTCAAAAGAGAAAAAAGGGATGAAAAGATTAAAATACCACGTTTGGTCTTTAATTGGTATAACCGAACCACTGGGAGTTTGAATTTGTGTTCAGCAGTTGTTTATGGAGTGCAGGCTACGGGAAGTCATTGTGTTGGGTTCCCAGCGCAGAAACAAAGCTCTTGAAGCTCCAACGCCTGTGGGGGTGATGGGAGGCAAGGCAGACACCTGGA
The DNA here is from genome assembly GCF_000956105.1 of Propithecus coquereli. Taxonomy (NCBI): domain Eukaryota; kingdom Metazoa; phylum Chordata; class Mammalia; order Primates; family Indriidae; genus Propithecus; species Propithecus coquereli. The sequence goes on along the minus strand of NW_012151618.1, from coordinate 1,162,080 downwards.
CAGGGGCAGAGAGCATGACGCGGAAGCATCCAGCCCTGCCTGGGGCGGAAGGTGGCAGGGAAGGTGCGGCAGATGAGGGGACTCTTAAGTGAGGCTTAGCTGTTCAGAGTTGTTTGCTCTGATGGGAGAGGATGGGTGGGGCCAGGGTGGGGGGAAGAGAAGTACACAGCAGAGAGCCACGGAAGAGCTTGGCATGTTCCAGAAATTGCTAGTAGCTTGGGGTGGCAATGGACAGAGGGTGGATTGAAAAGGAGGTGAGGCCTGAGTAGGAAAATCGGCCAGGAGGGTGGCTCCCCAGGCCTGGCTAGTCATCAAAATCCACAGGGGGGTGGCTCTCAAAGCTGTCCTCTTGCCAGGCCGCACCCATGGGAATTCCGATCCCGCGTGAGCTGGGGAGTGTGTGTGTCCAAGGAAACCTGGTGCTCAGCCTGGTTGGGGAAGCCCTCAGAGGCTGCTGCACTAGTCAAGGGAAGATTGGGCGGTGCTGTGTAGGGGCTGATTTATGGCCATGGCGGTCGGGGTGGTGGGCAGGGGCAGGCAGGTGACAGCTGTTTACGAGGCTTTCCAGCTCCTGGTGACCATATGGCTGTTGGGGTGGAGACACGGAGGGGGAGCCCAGCATTGTCCCAGGATTCTGACACGAGGGGCAAGAGAGCTAGGGAGGAGAAGTGGGTTTGGGGTAGGCGTCATCATCACTCAACTTGGGAATTTGAGAGTATTCAAGGACATTTGCCGTCTGGGAGGCGACTGGAAATGTGGTCTAGAGTTCCATTGTGGGATCTGGGCTCGAGGTCTCAAAGATGCGCAGGTGCCAGGCAGTTGTGGAAGCTGTGGAATAGAACTCTCCAGAAACAGCCTATCATGAAAAGAGGCTGCGAAGGACCGTGGGAGACTCAGACGTGGCGGGGAGTGGGAAGGGCCTTCGAGGAATGAGTGAAGAGGGGAAAGAGAGGGAGCCTGGAGTGTGAAGACTCCCTTGGAGGCCAGAAAGCGGCTCTAGGAGGGAAACTCGGGTCATCCTATTTTCTCCCATCTTCGCTGTAAGTCTTCAAGCTGTTTTGTGGCTAATGCCAGGAGACCCCTCAGAAAGGCAGGGAACACAATAAAATGCTGTCCTCTCACCTGTGCAGGTGGCGTGGGAGGCTCAGCATGCTCTGGAGCACATGTGGCTTCCTAAGGCTTAGTGGTCCCAAGCCTCTGCTCATGCTGGGAGCCTCCTCAGGGGAGGACACCAGCAGAGGGCGGGAGGTGGTCCCGTCTCCCCTATCGGCTCAGCCGCGGGCCTTGGCAGGCAGTCCCAGGCCCAAGGTTCAGGGGAAGGCGCCACACTCGGGAGGTCAGGTGACAGCTAGTCACATTGTTTGCACGGACTACATTTATTTGTCTAAATGCTGCAAAGTTAGCTCTTCCTCTGGTTTGCAGCGTTGCCTTGTGGGTAAAGGAATGTGAGGGAAGAGGGAAGGAACGCATGGGTGGAACTTCCAGGGAGCTGAGTAAACCGTCGTCATGTTTACTTACCAGGCTGGGTTCAGCTGCAGCGCTCTCGACGCCTGGCAGCATATGGCAGCGGGGACAGCAGGACCACAGGGTGTGGGCGTGGAATACCGGGCCGAGGAGTCATTGGTCTTCACGCCAGAGCAGCAGACGGTGGTTACATATGTCCTAGCACTGCCTACCATTCAATACCACTTTTAGCTGAAACTAATTCCAAACTGTTGCTAGCAGAGCATGTGGACTCAAGTACATGGTTGCAGTTGAGAGTTCAGGATTACTTTCAGGGCCAGACTCATTTAATTAACAAGTTCAAACTGGGAGTCACAGGCCTCGGCTCCACTGGAATCCTGGTCCTTTGAGACTCTCTGTGTGGTGTTTGGTGAGTTATCGACCTCTCTGGACTGGAGTTAGAGGATCAGTAAAACAAAAGGACTGATTGCCTAGTGACTTTCACGGTACTCAGCACCCCAGGTCTCCACGGAAGGACCTCAGGGACCTTGGCTTCCATCAGAACACCTCCACTTTCACCTGCTGCCCATAGCAGGCTGCCACCGTTTCATTTGAAGTAAGCTTTCTGCAGCTTTATAAATAAGTTTGACACACAACTTGGAGTAGACACTCTCCAAGGACCCTTTCAGTTCTGAAATTCAATAGTGGCTAATTCTTGATAAATCGAGGTATTCCATTTTAATGATATGAACTTCATGAGGTTAGCAATTAATATTTTCAGTAGCAGACCTGATGTAGAAAATATGTAGCCCATGGCAACAAGGATATGTGTGGTTGGGTGTGTGTGGGTGGGTGTGTGTCTGAGAGGGGTGCGTCTGTGTTTCTTTATACCGCTTCTGTCCACCTGTGTGCACGGGAGGACGTGTCATTGCCTGCTAAGTCATTCTTCTATTCTCTCTCTTAAAACGTACCTGCCCCATGTCACATTTCCACAAGCTCCTGCTCTTTGAGAGCTGTCGTAGATTAAAGCAACTCAAATAACTTAGGTAGTTATGATTGATGTCCAACCAATGACTTTTTAATTGTTTTTTTGGTTAGGCAAGATAATTTATATTAACTAATAGCCTCCTCATCCAATAGTGTCCTAGTCTAGTACTGGTACCCTGAACTTTGTTTTATTCGTATTCTTTATTTCTTCCAACATCTTCATATGAAAAGTTTAAGCATAAAGGAAAGTTGAAAGAACTTTACAGTGACCTTCTCTCTTACCACGTGGATGCTGGCATGGACATTTTACCATATTGGTTGTATCACATGTCTGTCCAGCTTTCTGTTCTTCTCTCCAGCCTTCAATCCATCTCATTTTTTGAAGCATCTTAGAGTAAACTGCTTACATAAATATACCTTCTAAATGTTTTAGTATGTGTATTATCAATTAGAGTTCTTTATTCGTTTAGTTCTTTGTGTAAAATTTACAGACAGTGTACAAATGTACAAATCTTAAGTCTACATTGTCTGAGGTTAGGAAAGTGCTGAACCTCCGTGTAACTTAAACCCCATCAAGATACAGAATGCTACCATCACTCCCAGAACATTCCCTCATACACTTTCCCAGTCACTCCCTGGCCCCACCTACCCTCAGAGACAATTACTGTTTGGAATTTTCCAAATTCCACTTCATTTAAGGGGACTCCTGTGGTAGGTGCTTGTTGGTGTAAGACTTCTTTAACTCAGCACAATGATTTGAAGAGTCATCCATGTTCATGGTGATATCACTAGCACAGTCCTTTTTATTGGTAAGTAGTATTTCACTGTATGGGTATACCACAGTTTTGTTTTTTTTAGTCATTCTAATATGAATGGACATTTTAATGTGTGTACAGTTTTTGGCCATTATGAATAAGGTTACTAAGAACATTCATGTACAGTTCTTTTTGTGGACATATATTTTGATATTTGTTTTTAAAGATTAATATTCATTGTTCCGATTATAAAAATAATGCAAATTATAGAAAATACATCAAACAATAATGAAGAAAATTAAAATGCCATGACTTTATTGCCCAGAATTTGTTTTGTAACTGAAAACTACCAAGGTACAATCTCTCAACCCGAAGGAACATTTCTTCATGGAAGGAAGGCACCGGCAGACCACCAGCCAGACACTCCCCTGGCCCATGTCCGGTAGTTCTTTGGCAATGATGTTTGCACCCTCAGCTGGGAGGGAGCAGAGATTCACAAAGAGCAGCATCTTCTTTGTGTTTGTTGCCTGAGCCTAGGGCGGTGTCTGGTGCAGGTTCAGTGCTCGGTGACCGCTTATTTGGAAGGATGGCAGGCACTTAAGCAAATGTGCAGCTTTCTCTCCTAAAGGCACAAAAGCTGCCCGTTACAACAAGAGTTTGCGCACTCGACAGGTACCTTGAGCAAGTCCATCTGTCATGGCGAGGGTCAGTGCCCAAAAACCACTATTCCTTTGGCCTGTACAGAGGCGGGAAGGAGATGACCCTGCAGGACACTGTACTTGCAGGCCTGGAGGGCTGCCCGTCCCACCTCTGTCCCTGGGGAACTTGGAGGCCCTGAGGCCAGTTCTCTCTAGGAAATGAGGGTTTGACACTTGATGGCCTCTCAAGACCCATCCAGATCTGAGGTCCTGGCTATTGAGCTTTTAGGTCGAGGAGCTTTCCTAGGTGCTACTTAACATCTCCAAGCGAGTGCTTCCCAAGTCTTGTTCCTGGCAGCCTGGCCATGTCCCAGCATTTGGGGCTCCCTGTAGGGGTAGGGGCACGTGAGAGCACTCTCACGTGTCTCTTCTTATAAGGACGCTAATCCTATAATTCCATCGGGTCAGGGCGTCACCCATATGACCTCATTTAACCTCAATGACCTCCTAAAGACCCCACCTCCAAATGCAGTCCATTGAGGGTTAGGGCTTCAACATATGAATATTAGGGGGCACAATGCAGCCCACAGCAACATGGTTCTGCCTGCGGATTGTACATCGGCGCGGAGCCAGGTGAACCAATTGCCTGTTGGGAATCTATCTGGGCAGCTCCATGTGGGCTTCCGCATTTCCCACGGTGGGCATCCTTGGCTGACTGGTGCGATAAGGCTACAGTGACACTACTGTGATGGTACTTCCATAGCATTTTACAAAGTGCCTTCAAATACGTAGTCTAATTTAACTTCCCAGCAAACCTGTGAAATAGGTATTGTTGTGCCCATTTTGTGGATGTGAAACGAGGCACTAGAAGTGAGGTGTCTGGCCCAGAGCCCCATTGTCAATCAGTGGTGAACAAAATCCCTCTGCTCCAACTCTAGAAGACAGCACTGAGGTCTTTCCGTTAGGAGATCCATGGATTTCTTTCCTCTCCCTGGGCTTTCGGTTTCAAGCCATATCTAGGAGGCTTTGGGAATTCTGTTGCCTCTGAAAAGAAGCAGCTGGGCTGGCGCATTGCAGATGTGCCGAAGATGACCTCAGAAGCAAAAATGAGGTAAAAGGATTCCTAATGAAGGAGCTGCCCTAGCGGACAGAAAGAAACCTTTCTGTGTCTACCCATGTAATGATCTATGTTTTTGTTTTTAAAACCCTGAAATGAAGCTTGTCTTATTCTGTTGGCCAGTACAACAGGGTTTGGGTTCCTGATCCTGAGGAAGTTTGGAAGTCTGCTGAGATAGCAAAGGACTACAGAGTTGGTGACAAAGTCCTACGACTCCTGCTGGAGGATGGCACGGTAGGGTCCTTGTGGCTCGTAGCCACGGTGATGTATAAAGCAGTAACTGGGGCCTGGGTGGCGTGGGGGGCGGGGCGCATGGTCCCTGTAGGAGCAGCCCAGGGAGGGCCCCCAAACGGCCAGCTGGTGCTGTGGCTCCATCGATGCCTTTGTCCCTCCCGCCTCCATGCCACCCTGCGTCAACCCGGCCTGTCCCTGGAGCGAGGGTCCAGAGTGCAGCACCGCTGGCCAGGTCCGTGCCCTGCGCTGCACTGCCAGCGCTCAGCGCTGTTCCCAGAGTGGGATTAGTCATGTTGGCTCCATGATTCTCCTGAAAAACTTGGAAAGAAGTAGTTTGAGCCCAAGGCATAAACTGATAGAGAAAAACATCAAGATAAGAAGAGGAAGGAAAAGTGAGCACAGAGAGAGAAAATAGGCAGGGAGAGGGAGGAGTGGGAGGAGACTGGGGGGAAGAGTCAGTCTGGGGACGTAGGGAACATGGAAGGGGGAGCGCCAGGAGGGAGCGTGGCAGGGGTGGGAAGATGGGGACACCTAGCTCCGTGTGACATTATGAGGTGCCTCCACGAGAGTGGGTGTGCTGAGGGGGAGGCCGCGGATGAACTTCAGCAGTCGCTCCCAGGGTGGGATGTGCTGGTGAGGAGTTTCCCTCCAAGGCCACATGTGCCGTCTGATCATGCAGCTTCTGATGATGTTGCATTTGCCTTAAATATCCACCATGCGCTGTCCTTTCCTTGCTGTGATGGCATCCCACTGGATCCATAGCCAGGGGGACCTTGTGTTTTCAGAATCCAGTATCTGGATGCAGAGCTGGGTGGAGGATTTGTGTTCTACCTGGATCCCAGAGGTGCTCCGGGGAATGTCATATGGATATTAAATGCCGGAATTTACAAAGCACATAAATGGTCTCTGTAGAGAAAGGACACAATATTTCAGTTAGACTGTCCTGTTCCGGAGACATTTCCTGAGATCTGGGAAGGGAGACGACCGTAGCAGCTATGGGCGTGTCTTCTGCAGTCAGACTGTCTGGATTCAGATCCCGGCACAGCCACTTGCTAAGTCTGTGACAGGGGGCCCCTCGGTTTCCTCGTATGTCAAAGGGAGTTAATAACCAGGCGCCATCGCAGGGTTGCAGAAGGCAGGCGGAGACAGTCCGCGTGGCACGTGCACGCAGGAGAGCACGGGAGGGAGCGCTGCCGCTCCCCTTCGGCCCTCCCTTGCCCACCCCTGCCTCCTCACTGCTTTTATCGAGCACCTCCTGTGCACAGTGAGGGCCCTGATTAGGGATCGGATGGCTTTGTCTGGGGAGGGAAATCTCAAGGCAGCAGCTGGGGGGGCAGTGTTCTGCTGCAGGAGTATCAGCAGGTCCCCAGGTGGCTGCATTCCTGGCCCTGAACCGCTGCTACGGGAAAGGGGGGAGAGGCAGGTGGGTGGCAGGCAGCCAGGCTGCTGTTTACCTTAACCCTTTGTCTGTGCTGCGAGGACAAAGCCTGCTTGGTGTAGGAAAATGTCACCTCTGCCTCCACCTGTCAACCTGATCTTCACCACATTTTCTGCCCTTCCCCGAAGATAGTTCTGTGTTTCTGTCCCTCTCTGTTCCTCTCACCTGTAACATGCACACAGGCCAAACTGGAAGTGAGTTATTCTTTTTATTATTTAAAAACAGAAAAACTCAGGGAAGGTAAATATTAAGTACAAGAAGCATTTTCCTTGATTCTATTCTCAAAATCAAAGTGTGTAGGTTGAGAATATTCTGGCTGGGGGCAGGTCCACAAATATCATTGCACCGGTACCGCAGAGCAGGAGCTGCCGTGCGGATCTTGGATTGCCCTGAGCTGCACACCTCGTGCAAAACAGACCCGCCACCAGCCCGACAGGAGGCGGCGTGATAGTGTGAGCCCACGTGTGACAACAAGCTCAGTTTTTCCGAACTTCTCTCATTAACTCTTCACTGGGGAGTCACGTCCTCCTTGGAAGGCAGTTTTGAAGATTAAATGAAACAATCAGTGCTGAGTGCTTGGCGTGGGGTGTGCACAGTGGCACTTGCTACGGGGCAGCTGGGCCACCTTGTGGAGCTGGCCCAGGACCAGGCAGCCAATGCTACTGACTGAATCCCAGGCCCCTGGGAAGGTAGAAGAGAAACAACTTGCTGGGTGACCTTGCTCAAGTCACTTTACCTCTCTGGGCTTCATCTCCCCCCCATTGTGAAATGAAAGTGAAGGAGATAGAATACCCTGATATTTGGAAACCCAACACCACAAGGTGTGTGACCCTCACCTTCACTCTGCTCAGGCAACTACTTTGGGAAACTCGGTTAAATCTGGCAGAAGAGGAGCCAGCCTGGGAAAGTTATTTGGCCCAGGGCTGAGCATGACAGGAACAGGCAGGCCTGGAGGGGGAGCCGTGAGCCCTCCGGCACGTAGGGGGCTGCAGGCCGGAGTCACCTGCACCAGGGGCCTTGCACAGAGACCGCCGCCCACGTGGGCTCCTTTAGACACTCGTCACTGCCAAGCGCGTCAGCTCCGAACAGAGACTTGGCAGCCTTGGAGCTGTAAGGTCATCATGTCGTTTTAGCAGCAGCATCTTGTTTTCCAGTGAAAACGTCCATGGCCCAACATTGAAACCACATGCGAGTGGGGCCCCTGGGGGAGAATCAGGGGTGGGGTACCTGGGTCCTGCCCGTGTGCTTTCCCTGCTGCCCCGCAGCGAGGCCTCTGTAACTGTGAGGACCCCTGGTCTGGTCTAGCTCCTTCTCACAGATAAGAAATGAGGGCCAGAGAGGGTGAGTGACTAGCCCCAGGCCACACAGCCAGTGCTCTGGTCCCCTGGCTCTCACTTTTCATCACTCCAGGAGCCAGCTATGAAGATTATTTGCTTGTTGCTATACATAAGTTCGCTTTTCAGTGTCAGCCATGACTCCAATGCAGGGTGGATAGGACAGAGTTTCAGCAGAAACACCAAAAATCTTTTATTTCCAGAACGGTAATTTCATCTCTGTCCGCAGGAGCTGGATTATTCTGTCGATCCAGAATCTCTGCCTCCGCTGCGGAATCCCGACATCCTCGTGGGCGAGAACGACCTCACAGCCCTCAGCTACCTCCACGAGCCCGCGGTGCTCCACAATCTCAGAATCCGCTTTGCAGAATCCAAACTCATTTACACCTACAGCGGTAAGGACAGCGATTTCGGGAAGTAGGGAATGGCGCCGAAACTTAGCGCTTGCTGTCTAGAGCATCGTGCTTGTGTTTCATGTTACACTGCTGAGCATCTAGAGTTTGTTATAATGAGAGATGTCTGGGTGAGGAGGATCTTCAACAAGAACTAAAGCTAGACTACCAAGAAAAAGAGATGTGATAAAACTTGTGTTTTGAGTTTCTCATTGGATTTGATGCATTTATTACTTATTTTGGGCAATGATAGTATTATTTACACTGTGAATTGCAAAAGCCTCTCCGTTTGGAGGCATTTCCTTCTGTCATCTCATCCAGCCATCAGAATAGCCCAAAGATGGAGGTGATCAACAGGGAACTGAGATTCAGTGCATTAGTGACCTGCTCAAAGTCACGCAGAAGGTTTAATAAGTGTCAGAGTTGGGGTTTCTCGTAAGAACCTGGAGAGGTGGTGACAGTAAGAATGTTGTAACTGCATCCAGCATCTTTCCTCAGGAATCATTTTGGTGGCCATGAATCCTTACAAGCAGCTGCCGATCTATGGAGATGCCATCATCCATGCCTACAGCGGGCAGAACATGGGCGACATGGACCCGCACATATTCGCCGTGGCCGAAGAGGCATACAAGCAGATGGCCAGGTAGCTCCCTGCCAGGCTGGGCTTCCTCGTGCTCTGCCAGTGCCGCCTGCACTTGCTGAACCTCACGGTGTGAGGAAGATATCTAGGTCGGGCTCATTCAAAGAGGCAGGCCGGAGCGGACGCTTTGTTGAGCAGACTACCTGTAATGAATAGCAAATGGCTCTTACAGGTACCTGACCTGTCTGGACCAGGTTTCCTGGCTTTTGTTCCTTCTAGGCAGTCAGAAGTCAGTCTGGCAATACCAGATGTTTCTCCTGCAGTGTGTTTGGTTGGAGGAGTATTGATTTATTCTCTGCTGTGAGATGTTTAAGTGTTTTTGTTTTTCACCTATGTAAGAAGCAGCGTCTGATGACAGAGTAGCCCAGGTTTTAGCTGTAGGAGATTTGGAGTTTCATCCTCATTTTGCCACTTGGTTTCTGTGTGGCCTTTGTGGGGTTCTTGTCTTGCTAGCGAACGTGTGTGAAAAGCCTCCTGCGACCAGGCACCACGCACACACTCCTACGTCACCTCGGGCGCCCTCAGAGTAGCCCATGATGTAGATGCCTGGGCAGTGAACCGAGCTTCAGAGACCGACCCAAGGTCAGGCAGCAAAAGGCAGAGCTGGGGTTTGTGCTCAGATTTTTTTTAACTCTAAATATAATTTATTTTCCCATAACTATCCTCTTTTGGCTTCAATGTCCTCATCTGTAAAGTACAACGAATAAAAACGCCATCTTATCTTTGTAGCCCCCTTAGCAGTTTGCAAAAGAGCTTTCACAGACAGTGTTCTCCCTTGGGTCTTATAATACTCCCGCGAAGTCTGTCGAGCCGCCATATCGCCCTCGTCTCACAGCTGGGAGACCTGAGGCACAGGACCCCGGCCTGCTGCGTCTTCACTGCACGGCCCCGGGCACGGCACCCGCGCTCCCGCGGCTCTGTCCTCACCCGTGAGCTCAGTGCTCAGCGAGGACTGTTCCTGGTTCTGCCGCTTATTTCTAATCCAGGGGACGGTGGTAGCTTACATGGGGTGGAAGTGTGTGTTTTTCTGCAGAGGGGTCTGATGGGGCTCGATCGAACCTCCCCCAGGTCATCGGAGACCCAGTGCCATCCAGCACCCCCGTCCCTGGGCTGGGACCCTTCTCCTCAGGGCCAGCCTATGGCTCAGCCATCTCTTCCATATTCTAGGTGACAAGGACACTTCCCAGAAGCCCCACAAAGCACTTCTGCTCACAGCTCATTGGCCAGGACCTGCTCACATGGCCACGCTTGGGCGCGAGGGAGGCTGGGAAACGTCTTTCATATGGGCAGCAACGTGCCCGCTAACAGCTGGCACATTGTCCCTGAGAAGGAAGGGGAGGAGGAATGTTGGACAGAGAATAGCAGTTTCTGCTGCACCGAGATTCCTTCCAGCCCCAAAACACCCCTGGCTCCCTATAGGTCTCCCAGGAGTCTTGGTGATTAGAGTCTAGGTGTCAGCAGTACAAGGTCCTTGGAACTATAGGGCTGTGCCAAGTTCGGCCCTGAAGAGCCGGTCTCTCCTTGGAGGTCGGTGTGTGTAGCTGTGATACCAGAATGGCAGGTTCATGTTGGCCTTGCTCGATGCTAGACTGGAAGTCAGGAGGGCCTGGCTTTAATAACCCCAGCCCCGTTCTGCACACCTGGGGACACCGACTGTGTCGTTCACTTCTCAGAGTCTTCGTTTCCTCTCTCTGAAATGAAAGGATCGGGCCAGGGGAGCTATGTCTAAAGTCTACGCCAGCATTCACATGGGAAGCTCTGATCAAGTCACTCTGCGTCTCTGAGTCACCGTTGTACTCATCTGTAAAATAGAGATCTGTGTCTTAGGATTTTTGTGAAGCTTAAATGAGAATCTGTGTACAGTGTTCGCCCAGCACCAGGCAGGTGAGCACCGCTAGATGCACAGAGCGGCTTTATAAGTTTCCACCACCACAGTCTTATGACAGGAAAAGTTCAATGCATTTTTTTTAAAAAATCTCTGAATTATGTAACAGAGCCTGTTGGCTTACAGAGCACATATGCTCCCAAGCATCTTTTGAATAATTGCTCTCAAAATAATTCTTTTGAAATGTTTTTATATCTAAGTGGGACGTGCAGAAAGGAGTTGACGTGAGGCCCGAGGCTGCTATCTTTAGAGGCCTGCTTGCAAGGCAGGCCTGTGTCTCGCCTCTGATTTCGGGAAGGTTCCCACCACCCTAATTGATAAAGTGGCTCATCGTACCCAAATGGAGACTGTATAAACGATGTGGTTGGTGCTGATACCTGCTTTCCTGCTGGAGTCTGGAAGCGTGGTGTGTGCGAGGCAGAGGGCGAGCGCCGAGTCTGTGAGGGGCTGCCCGGGAGTCAGCGTTTCACACGTGCCATCGAACTCATTGCTAGAGGAAGTCAGCGTGTCCTGTGTGACTCGACTGGGAGAGGACCCTCGGAGTTTACGCCTGGTTTCCCCTGGACTTTGCCCCACACGCCTCTTCCCTTTGCCGATTCTGCTCTGTGTCCTTTTGGCGTAATAAATCTTAGCCGTGTCACCATATGCTGCGTCCTGCAAGTCCTCCTAGCAGGTCATTGATCCTGGGCTTGGTCTTGGGAACCCTCAACACAGGGGACATTGCAGGAAACAGACACGGGTGTTCTGCATGACCACATAGAAGAAAAAAGTCTGGAGGGACATTCACCGAAATGTTAAAAACAGTTGCTTTAGAGTGATAAAACAAGGTTTCTCTTCTTCCATCTCTTCTGCATTTTTCTTAATGAGCATATGTTGCCTTTTTAATGGGAAGAAATTAACATTTAAAAATACTTTCATTTACTTGCTTTAGAAACAACAGAAATCAGTCCATCATCGTAAGCGGGGAGTCGGGTGCCGGAAAGACGGTGTCAGCTCGCTATGCCATGAGGTACTTCGCCACCGTCAGCAAGTCCAGCAGCACCGCACATGTGGAGGACAAGGTCCTGGCGTCCAACCCCATAACCGAGGTGCGTGCCGCTGTGGGAGGCAGCAGGAGCCGGGGCAGAGACGGCGTGCGTGACAGGGATGTGGGCTGGTTGGTGCACGAGTGCCGCCCTTGGCAACTCAAGTCCCCACGCTTTGCAGACCAGAGAAGGGAGGGCAGAAAAGACCCAGGAAGTCTGCTCTCTGGTGGGATTTGAAGGAGGCGAGGGCAGAGCTTGCTACTTTCCGGGGTCTCTCCTCCTCTACCCCGCTGAGCTGGAAATTCTGCCGTTGGATTTCAAGAGTCCCCTGTTTACATTTACATACTGGGGGAGTGTCTTCAACCACGTATATCACGGGGACACTGAGATCACTGGTGTTCTCCAGCCAACTGGCATCAATTTTCATGAGCTGATTGTTAAATATTCAGGAATTTTGCAAGCTGATTGCTAAACCTTTGGTAGTCTGAAATCAGTCATGGTAGGAGTATTTC